>NC_041382.1:342358859-342440906 GCF_002162155.2 Triticum dicoccoides
GGGCGTGGCAGCGGCGAGGGGGGCGACCGGGGCGGGGCGGTGGCGAGGGGCGTCCGTGGCAGGTCGGCGGCGAGGGGGGCAGTCGGGGCGGGGCAGCGGCACGGGGTTGGGATGAGGGGAGAGGGAGAGAGAGGGGTAGGGCGCGAGGGCGTTTTGATACATACAGGGCTAGGCTCTTAGCCGCCCGTTTCTTTGCCATCAGCTAGCGAACGACAAAGAAAGTGGTCGTTAGTTGCCCCTCACTATCGGCCCACCCTGCCTCTTTGCCATCAGCTAGCGGACGATAAAGGTTCTATGCCGTCAGCTAGCTGACGGCAAAGATGGAGCCGACAACAGACACTTTCTTTGCCGTCAGCTGCTTCTTTGCCGTCAGGTTTCTTCAAGCTGATGGCAAAGACCCTCTTTGCCATCAGCTAGCTAACGGCAAAGAAACAGCTGACGGCAAAGTTCCTTATTCCAGTAGTGAATGCGCCAAGAGAGGGACAGACCAGCCCCTAAGGGGCTGGTGCGCCCCCCTATATGGGCTAGCCAAATTGGAGTAGAAAAGGGGAAGGAGGAAAGGAAAAAGGGAATATGATCCCCCCTTCCCCCTCTTGCCTTCCTACTCTGAATAGGAATAGGAAAGGGGGAGGTCGAATTGGGAGGACTCCAAGTAGGATTCCTCCTACTTGGGGCGCCCCCTTGGCTGCCTCTCCTCCTCTCCAACCTATATATATGAAGGGGCACCTCTAAAACACACAACAAACATTGTTAGCCGTGTGTGGCGCCCCCCTCCATAGTTTACGCCTCTGGTCATATTCACGTAGTGCTTAGGCGAAGCCCTGCGCGGATCATTTCACCATCACTGTCACCACGCCGTCGTGCTGACGAAACTCTCCCTCGACACTTTGCTGGATCAAGAGTTTGAGGGACGTCATCGAGCTGAACGTGTGCAGAACTCGGAGGTGCCGTACGTTCGATGCTTGATTGGTCGGAACGAGAAGAAGTTCGACTACATCAACCACATTGTCAAACACTTCCGCTTTCGGTCTACGAGGGTATGTGGACACACTTTCCCCCTCTCGTTGCTATGCATATCCTAGATAGATCTTGCTGAGCGTACGAAAATTTTGAAATTGCATGCTACGTTACCCAACAGCCTCGACATCGTAGCTCTGGTCATGCATGGCGATCCGGCCACTTCGGCGTGGGGTGAAGTTGGGCGGGATCTCGCCGCGCCTGGGGGTGGAAGTTGCCAGCAGTGGCGCCGTTGGCGCCTTGATCGATTCCAGGAATCCCAGGATGTGGGAAGGGATGGCGTAGGAGGCGGGTCCATTGGACGTGCATGGTGGGAGCTGTGAGGTTGTGGTCGTGGACGCGCCATGTGGGATGCAATTGGCGGGTTCCGCATGGGCGTGGTCGCCACCAAGTGCATGGGTAGGGGGCAGGGGACCAATACGGTGGCCTGGGGATCGGCAGCGGGCCCAACCTGCGCCTGGTCGGACTCCAGTCCCAATGTTGCCACAAGCGGTTGGGTAGTGTCGCCCGGGGGGAGGGTGGGAATGGCCACATCCAAGGCCGCAGATTGGCATTCATAGGTGGAAGTAGCCATAGAAGGCTGCAAAAGTGCTTTTGCAGGCGATATGGTGGGGTTAACAACTACGGTTTCAGGCTGGACGCAGAGGACATTAGATTCCGCCTCTAGCTGGAGCAACAGATATGAGGCGGACCCAGTGTGAGCTGGGTGGAGGGTGCGCTGTGTGGCGAGTTAGACCCGGTCAAGAGTAGGATTCAAATTTCGGGGTCCACGACTTGCACATTTGCTTGGCCTGTAGTGGCTTGTGGGTTAGCAGCCTGGCCTAACAAGAGCAGGGGTGCAGCCGGGCCCGCTTGACTGGCCATCAAGCGTGTGTGGACTGGAGGCGATGTGGCGCCGAGCCGGTTGCCGGGCAGGGGCCCAGCACGCCGCGCCAGTCGTGGCAGGCTGGAGCGGCATGGCGACGACGACCGATATTTACACGGCCAGTGTTTCTGCGGCCAGAGGGGTGGCCGACATGCTGGTTTCTGGTGGGTCACGGAAAAGCGTGCCGGTGTGGCCAAGCGTCAGGGCAGTGAGGGGATCCTCGGTCCGGCCCGTTGTCAGAGCTAGTGCTGACCGGCGGGGGCGGCGGCGGCGATGGGAGGCGGCAGTTGGTGGTGTGATGGACGTGGATCATGACCGGGGATCGCATGAGCCGCAACGTGAAGCGCTCAACACGGTCAGTATCTGCATCAGCGAACTCATCGGGCTCCTCTTGGAATGCTATCTGGGTTCGCAGTCCAATCCTCTAACTTGAACACGGAGAGGTTGCTGCCGTCGGTGGTCTCCGGCGTGAGGCGTCCCACCATGCAGTAGGGGGAGAGCAGCTGCACGACGGAGGAGACGTCCCAGCCATGCTCCGGGATGCCATAGATCTCGATGTCGAAGTGAATATGTACGTGGAGAGGTTCAGCGCCGCCCAGGCGGCTCCAAGGTTGCAGGAGAAGGCGAAAGTTCATCCCGTGCACGGTGGCCATGGCAGCGCGCGCTCGAGCGGCCGTGTCGATGAAGCGGAGGAGGAACTCACCATTGCGGGTATGGTGGACGGTGAAGTCAGTGGGCTGCAGCGACACGCAGGAGCAGACGACACGAGCGACATCAGCGGTCGACACACCGAAGCGGTTGCCGACCACGCCGGCGACGAGCGCAAGCCCGAGGGCGTGCTCGGCTGCCTCGATGCGCCCGGAGCGCGGCATGTAGCAAACTGCACCCGCCGGGCGCAGCGAGGGGTGCCCCGACATCGCGGTGATTTCGCGTGATGAGGAGGCAGAGGAGGAGGCCGTTGCTGGAGAGGGGGTACCCGCAGCGATGGGGGCAAGGAGGAGGTGGGTGTGAAGGAAATATGCCCTAGAGGCAATAATAAAGTTATTATTTATTTCCTTATATCATGATAAATGTTTATTATTCATGCTAGAATTGTATTAACCGGAAACATAATACATGTGTGAATACATAGACAAACAGAGTGTCACTAGTATGCCTCTACTTGACTAGCTCGTTGATCAAAGATGGTTATGTTTCCTAACCATAAACATGAGTTGTCATTTGATTAACGGGATCACATCATTAGGAGAATGATGTAATTGACTTGACCCATTCCGTTGGCTTAGCACTTGATCGTTTAGTTTGTTGTTCTTTCTTTCTTCATGACTTATACATGTTCCTATGACTATTAGATTATGCAACTCCCATTTACCGAAGGAACACTTTGTGTGCTACCAAACGTCACAACGTAACTGGGTGATTATAAAGGTGCTCTACAGGTGTCTCCGAAGGTACTTGTTGAGTTGGCGTATTTCGAGATTAGGATTTGTCACTGCGATTGTCGGAGAGGTATCTCTGGGCCCTCTCGGTAATGCACATCACCTAAGCCTTGCAAGCATTGCAACTAATGAGTTAGTTGCGGGATGATGTATTATGGAACGAGTAAAGAGACTTGCCGGTAACGAGATTGAACTAGGTATTGAGATGCCGACGATCGAATCTCGGGCAAGTAACATACCGATGACAAAGTGAACAACGTATGTTGTTATGCGGTCTGACCGATAAAGATCTTCGTAGAATATGTAGGAGCCAATATGACCATCCAGGTTCTGCTATTGGTTATTGACCGGAGACGTGTCTCGGTCATGTCTACATAGTTCTCGAACCCGTAGGGTCCGCACGCTTAACGCTACGGTGACAGTTATATTATGAGTTTTATGTTTTGATGTACCGAAGGTTGTTCGGAGTCCCGGATGTGATCACAGACATAACGAGGAGTCTCGAAATGACCGAGACATGAAGATTGATATATTGGAAGCCTATGTTTGGATATCGGAAGTGTTCCGGGTGAAATCGGGATTTTACCGGAGTACTGGGAGGTTACCGGAACCCCCGGGGGCTTAATGGACCTACATGGGCCTTAGTGGGAAAGGAGGGAAGCTAAGGAAGTGTGGGGCGCCCCCAAGGCCCAAACCGAATTGGTTTAGGGCAAGGGGCCCGGCTCCCCTCTTTCCTTCTTCCCCCCTCCCAAGTCCTATTCCAACTAGGAAAGGGGGGAGTCCTACTCCCGGTGGGAGTAGGACTCCTCCTGGCGCGCCTATGCCCTGGTCGGCCGCACCCCCCTTGCTCCTTTATATACAGGGCAGGGGGGCACCCTAGAGACACAACATTAGATCATTGATTTCTTAGCCGTGTGCGGTGCCCTCTCCACTATAGTCTACCTCGATAATACTGTAGCGGTGCTTAGGCGAAGCCCTGCGTCGGTAAAACATCAACATCGTCATCACGCCGTCGTGCTGATGAAACTCTCCCTCAACACTCAGCTGGATCGGAGTTCGAGGGACATCATCGGGCTGAACGTGTGCTAAACTCGGAAGTGTCGTACGTTCGGTACTTGATCGGTCGGATCGTGAAGACGTACGACTACATCAACCGCATTGTGCTAACGCTTCCGCTTTCGGTCTACGAGGGTACGTGGACAACACTCTCCCCTCTCGTTGCTATGCATCACCATGATCTTGTTGTGCGTAGGATTTTTTTTGAAATTACTACGTTCCCCAACAGGGTGACGGGGAGCCGGGCCTGGAAGACGCAGGCTGGCTTGGTCCGGCCACGCTTGATGCGGAGGAGCTTGCGGGGATCGGGAGGAGGTCCATGGCCGCTTGGAAGGAGCCAGGGGAGCTGGGACGCGTGGTGCAGTTCCTGACGATGTAGCCGAAGAAGCGGCACCGCCGGCAGCGGACGTCGCGCCTACACTCAGAGCAGGGATGGAAGCCGAGACAGCGGGGGCACTCGCCGGGAGCTGGCGACGACGGCGGTTCGCGACACACTCCAGGGCTGCAACGACGAAGCCGAGTGTTGCGCGGAAAGCGCGACCTCTTGTCGCCCGTGGCGACCCTCCAGCCGTCGTCTCGGTCGGCCTCGTGTCCATGGTCCACACGATGGCCCTTGAAGCGAGGGATGCGGTGTAGGACCGACGACGATGGCGGGGGGTGGGGTGGAGGAGGGGCCTAGGAGAGGGCATCGTGCGGAGCCCGTCGAGGTAAGATGGGGCCTCAGATCCGGCAGAGGAGGAACTCGACTCCATCCATCTCAGCTCGTGGATGCGGCAGGCGGGCGGGGTGGCCATCAAGGGAGGTGGGCAACGGCGCCGGAGCGGTGGACGTCGCGAGCATGGGGGCGCCGGGGCCGGAGTGCCCGACGGCGCAGGAAAGGCTTGACGCTTGGCACTCAAGACTCTTGCGCACAAAAAATCTAATTCTGCTAATAATCTTCAACACTGTTTAGCTAGCAAGGACAAGTTAAAACCGTGCAAATCTATGAAGCCCATACCTCCAAGTTGAGATTGGAGAAGCGAAGCAAACAAAGTTACCGAACTCGAGTGTCTAGCAGAGTCCACGCGCCACGCATTGCGCCCATGAAATCTGGGCCGTCCACACCTCAATAATTCTCCCGTATCCCCCGTCCATTCCCCCACCGTCCTTGCTCCGCAAGCCTCCGCATAAGACCCTGGAACTTTCCACGACCCCAAAACCTCCCCGCTTTCTCTCTCCTCCACCTCCCCCCTTCCCCACCCCCACCCCCACCTCGCGATCTCCACGCCTCCCGCAACCCACTCCCGGGGCGGGCCCCACATCGCCGCCGGCCACCCCCTGGTCCCCTCCCCCGTCGCTATGACGATCTCCACACCGCCCCCGGCGCCCGCAGAGGTAAGCTTGCGCGGGGTGGCCGAGGCAGCCCTCTCCCCGCAGCATCCCCTTTCTCCCTCTTTGCCTTCCTCCTCGCGCGGGCCCTGTCCGTCGCTTTGGGCAGCCGCGTTGCTGTACGCATCGTCGCCTGCGGACGCCGCGGTGTCCGTTGCCCTAGGCTTCTGGGTTGGTTTCCTGGGCGGGGGTTCTGGCGTTGGTGCCCTCAGCCAGGGTGTGCATCCCGCGTGGGCGGAATGGATTCTAGGGTTTGGGGTTTTTAGCCGCTTTGATGAGGTTTGTTGGGATGGATCTGATATGACGTCAATTTTGCGCAGCCGCAGCCGCAGCAGGAGGAAGAGGAGGTGCTCGTGCCGCACCAGGAGCTACCCAACGGGACGCAGCCAATGGAAGGTTCTCCTCCGTCACCTCGCCTCGCTTTTCTGCTACGGCTTGTCATTTATTTTATTGCCTGTTGACGCTCTCAGACGTGTGTTGTGTCGAACTGATTAGCTACCCTGTAGGTTGCATGTTGCTGTCTCGTTTTTCTTTCCCTTTGGTGGGAGTATTTTGCTGCTTATTGTGTAGAATGATGATTCGTTATTTGATTGATTGCAAGATTTTTTACTTTCTGCCTTATGCAGGATTTCTATTGTTTATCATATTTGTTGTGCAGAACGGTGATTCATCATTTGCTTGATCTGTTAGTTGCTCTATACTCAGAGCTATCATGGTTCTGTGTAGTTTTGTTAGATATAAAAATAATGCCAATCACTGCTCCCAGTTAACAAAAAAGCTTGCTTGCTTCGCTTGCAACGTTATTTCCTTGCCCCATGCTGGGTTATTGATCTACTTGTGACATTTTTATGCCAATGTGGTTCTGTAGCAATTGTTAGGGTTGTTGTAATTGCGTTTTTGTGTAATTGCATTGACACAGAAACTTCTTTTATTTGCTTTCTTTCTGGGTTGCATTTTTTCTCTCTCTATGCAGTATGTTCAGCAAATGCATTTAATTGCGCCCTTTGTTTGTGCTTCGTGGTAATACAGGATCCAGTTGGAACTGGTGTGCTATTAAGTGTTGTTTTGTTATTATATGTGATTGCCATGTAAGGTTAAGCCGTATTCATTCATGCTGACTCTGTATTGTCACTCCAGTTGTGCCTGCTGAGCCAGCTGCTACTGTCGAAAACCAGCCAACAGAGGATACACCAATCTCGAGATTTACTTGGACCATTGATAACCTATCAAGAGTGAATACGAAGAAGCTCTACTCTGAAACTTTTGTTGTTGGTGGCTACAAGTGGTAGGTTCCTACTGCTCTTTTTCTCCGAAATAGTATTTGATTAGCCCTGGTCTCCGAGAATGTCTGGTAGTGTTCTTTATCAAATCCTTTTTGTTTTCAGGCGAGTTTTGATTTTCCCAAGGGGAAATAATGTTGAATTCTTGTCTATGTATTTGGATGTTGCTGATTCAGCAGTCTTGCCCTATGGATGGACTAGATATGCACAGTTCAGCCTCTCAGTGGTTAATCAAATTCACAACAAGTTTACAATAAGAAAAGGTACTTTTTTGCCCCTTTTGTGTGTAATAATCTGCTGGCGAAGAAGAATGCTTATGGTACATTGGTTTGCAATTTATGCATTTTACATAAAGTTCTCTGACCATCTTCTAGTCACCCTACAATTGGAACTGTTTAACCAATAGAGACAATATTTTGATCTGAGGTGTAACGGCTTCTATAACAAGTGAACTGAAATGCTTGCAGAAACACAACATCAGTTCTCTGCTCGAGAAAGCGATTGGGGTTTCACTTCATTTATGCCTTTGAGTGAACTCTACAATCCCAGTAGAGGTTATCTTGTAAATGATACTTGTGTAATAGAAGCAGAGGTTGCTGTGTGTAAGGTTGTTGATTATTGGAGTTATGACTCTAAAAAGGAGACTGGCTATGTTGGCCTCAAAAACCAAGGTGCCACTTGCTATATGAATTCTCTCCTTCAGACTCTCTATCACATTCCATATTTCAGAAAGGTACTGACTCCTTGTTCACAGATTATTTTCTTTTTCTGCTCAACCTATCTGGACTGTGGTAACTTGGTATATTGCTTGCTAGGCGGTTTATCATATGCCCACTACTGAGAATGATATGCCCTCAGGAAGCATTCCATTAGCTCTTCAAAGTCTCTTTTATAAGTTGCAGTATAATGACAGCAGTGTTTCCACAAAGGAGCTAACAAAATCTTTTGGGTGGGACATGCACGATTCATTTATGCAACATGATGTGCAAGAACTAAATAGAGTTCTTTCTGAGAAGTTGGAAGATAAGATGAAGGTTTGACATCTGTAAGCTCTTTCTTTTTATATCCTCCGGTGTTGTTTATTGAATCATATATCTCTGACTGAATTATACCTGTACAATGTTGATTCAAGGGAACCGTTGTGGAGGGCACAATCCAACAATTATTTGAAGGGCATCACATGAACTATATCGAGTGTATCAATGTGGACTTTAAATCAACAAGGAAGGAATCCTTCTATGGCAAGTGACGCTGTTACTGAAAATGGTTAACAAAGTTTAAACCTTGCACCCTTGTTTGACCTAATTGTAGTGTATGCTTCTGCAGACCTACAGCTTGATGTCAAAGGTTGTCAGGACGTCTATGCTTCATTTGACAAGTATGTGGAGGTGGAGCGCCTGGAAGGTGATAACAAGTATCATGCGGAACAGCATGGATTGCAGGTTAGTCCTCTGGAGCTTTTGTGGCAGCTCAAGCAACCCATGCACCCTCTCAACCTTGGGTTTCCTGAACTTAATCTAAATAGGGCTACACCACCCCCACCACACACCCTAACCCCACGCTGATTGTTGAATATAGTGAGCTGTGGTCACCAGTTACCTGATTATCTGGCAACAAAGTAAATCGATGTATTGCATGGGTTTCTTACTTAGACATATTGTTGTTTCAGGATGCAAAGAAAGGTGTTCTTTTTATCGACTTCCCTCCTGTTCTACAACTTCAGCTAAAACGCTTTGAATATGATTTCATGCGTGACACAATGGTGAAGGTTTGTATCAGCGCCACCAACTTATTACTTATCCGTCTCTGTTTTCGCATTCCAGTAAATTTGAAGATGATGACTTTGTTGGTAGGGGAAAGTTTAGACCTGACAGGGCTTACACATTTGTCTGAGTATCTATTTGAAGCGCAGAAATGCTTACACATACCTCTGAGTATCTGTATTTGAAGCGCAGAAATGCCTATTTAAAAGAATACAGCACAGTATTATCTAGCATATGTCTGATCTCAGGGAACCATAGTAGTAACACTGTTATCTTCTAGGGTGGTAATAACCTTCTGTTCAGTGATGTTGACTGAGTACTCTATGTGCAGTGTGAACAAAATGCTAACACTTGTATCAGGCTGATACATTCGGAGTTTACATTAGCCGTCTGTTTGAAAGTTGGAATAAAGTCTCAACATGTCTCTTTAGTCACTTTTTTTTAATTTTCTGGATTATTAGATTTCTACCACAGCTGCATATACTAAGATGACATCAAGTGGTATAAATGATTTTCAAGTGCAACAACATCACCTCATTCAATACTGTTTTAGTTATTGGAAATGCAAATCCTAACTTAGTTCATAAAATTCAAGTCTCCTTTGCTTTTTTTTATCTTCTACTCCCTCCGTCCCATAATATAAGAGCGTTTTTGACACTACACTAGTGTCAAAAACACTCTTATATTATGGGACGGAGGGTCTTTTATGAAGAATACTTACCTCTACTTCCTGAAATGCAGATAAATGACCGTTACGAGTTCCCACTTCAGTTGGATCTGGATAGAGATGATGGGAAGTATTTATCTCCCGATGCAGACAGGAATGTGCGAAATCTTTACACTTTGCACAGGTTAGGTTGGATATTCTAATGTTTTCTTGTGTAAGATTTTGATAGTTGAAGATGTCACATATCATGGTTAATTAGCCAATAGTACTGGAGGTGAATTTGATGTTCTGATATTGCCATTTCTCCTGTCCTCAACTTACCTAGAGATCCTAGCCAGACCATAATTAATCTATGAGTTGTAAGTGTTTCTTTGTATGGACATACTTCTTATGTCCATTAACTTAAGCTAAATCCAAGTAAAGATGCATGGTTCTTGATCAGACACAATTACGGTATAACAGCTGGGGGGGGGGGGGTAATGGCCCAACCTTTTAGATGGTCTAGGTAAAAAGTAAAATAATGATTGCAACTCATAATTACATGTTAATATTTATCTCGATACAGTTCATAACAGTTATTTTCTTGCAGTGTTCTTGTCCATAGTGGCGGTGTTCATGGTGGGCATTACTATGCTTTCATAAGACCTACGCTCTCTGATCAGTGGTACGTCTGTTTGCCTGGATTGTTTTTTATGACTGGCTCTGCTCCCTGTAGGAAAATAGCAGATTCTTGTAACCATCTTGGCCGTGCTGGGCTTGTCAACATTTTTTTTACTCTTGCTGGATTTGGTCAGTTGCTGTTTGCAGCTGGACAGCATGGTGCTGCCAATAAAATTTCACAGTATTTTGTTAAATGCACCTGTGGCGGTGCTACCTGGCTCATCAAACTCATGATGATTTGGAATTGTTCACAAAGAGTTTATTTTTTGTTTTGGCAACGATGCATGTTTTTTGACAATGTTTTCGAGAAAATGCAAAGAGATTTTTGCGTTTCTTTGTATTGAGAAGATAGGGTTTATGTTACAATCCTCCTAGGAGGTACAGAAGTACATAACTGATGATGAAAACAGGGAATCAGTGCACGTCCCATGTCTGGGGGATGATGTCGCGAAGGCCAGCGGCTCCCGCCTTGGCCCAGAGCGACACCTTACGTTTGATTATTTTTGCTCATCTACTCTAGAAATTTATTTGTATCTTAAACCAAATGTATCCATTGTAAGTAGTTGTTGGCATGCATGATGGCCACCTTTGCTTTTTGAAACATAATCTGATCTTGTTGGCTAGTTGTTGTGTTCATGTTTAATTTAGTTACCCGCTGAGCAACAATTTCCAGGTTCAAGTTCGATGATGAGCGTGTAACAAAAGAAGATGCAAAGAGGGCATTGGAAGAGCAATATGGTGGTGAGGAGGAGGTTCGTTACAATTCCTCATGGGTACAATACCTTTATTTGGTGTCTGAATGTTGGGCTAATTAATCGTACCTACATTTTTGCAGCTACCCCAGACTAATCCTGGCTTAAACAACACTCCGTTCAAGTTTACCAAATATTCGAACGCATACATGCTTGTATACATTCGTGAAAGCGACAAGGACAAAATAATTTGTAATGTGGATGAGAAGGACATAGCTGAGCACCTTCGAGTAAGCTGTCTCCTAAGATATCTGTCTATTGAGAGCTTCTATTTTAGTAGTCTTATATTTCCGTGTGCTCCCAGATTAGACTGGAAAAGGACCGTGAAGAGAAGGAGCGCCGGAAAAAGGAGAAAGCTGAGGCCCACCTATATACCATCATTAAGGTATTTGAGTCAACCTGCTGGGCGTAGAAAACATCAACTGTTTTAAGCAGCTTTGTGTTATTTTCACTTAGTTTTCTCACATGTTCTCTTCCTGTATAGGTTGCTAGGGATGACGATTTGACTGCTCAGATAGGGAAAGATATATATTTTGATCTTGTTGATCATGATAAAGTCCCGAGCTTTCGTATTCAAAAGCAGATGCCTTTTACTCAATTCAAGGTAATTACATGGGGCAAGACTATGTTTGCTGTGATGCTGCTTTTGGCTTATTCCAGCTGCAGGAATCGAATCAGGCTGTTGCTTATTACTGGTTGTATCCATAAACCAAAACCGATGATTCAAAGGCTCGAGTGGCCCTATCTTGTTACATGACACTTTTTGGTAAAAATAACACTTTGATGCCTATCTCAGATGGACTAGTTGCTGTTTGTTCTTCAAAAATAGTAAGCCTAAAATGGTGCAATAATACTTTGGTTTTAAGTAGCAC
Organism: Triticum dicoccoides; assembly: GCF_002162155.2. Classification (NCBI taxonomy): domain Eukaryota; kingdom Viridiplantae; phylum Streptophyta; class Magnoliopsida; order Poales; family Poaceae; genus Triticum; species Triticum dicoccoides. Next base: position 342,370,599 of record NC_041382.1, read on the forward strand.
ATTTATGTGTTTCTTAACATTCTGGAGGTGTAGCCTACAGTTGTGAATCATTGATAGGATTTCTAATTTACCAGTATGATATCAAGGAGGAATGTCTTGCTTGCTACAGCTTATGTGCACTGTTATTTTGGAATACCAAACTTAGCGCCAATAAGAGTAGAATTTCATGGTTTCCATGTTGATCAGTCATCTGTGAAGTGCTTTACAGGAGGAGGTAGCAAAAGAATTGGGCATCCCTACGCAGTTCCAACGATTTTGGTTGTGGGCCAAGCGGCAAAACCATACCTACCGACCCAATCGACCGTTGACTCCTCAAGAAGAAGCACTAACTGTAAGATGCTTCCATTACATTGCATTGGATAATGATTTTCTTGTCTCTAGTTCTCCTTGAGTATTTGCAAGGGCTGAATGGAACATACACATACTTTATGTTACGGTTTTGGTATCCTGTGGTTTCTTGGTTGATTACTCTGTCTTCAGAAACTAGTAATTTTGTGATAACTTATGGTGTTCATAACTGAAATCTGTTTGTATTACGATGCGGTAGTTCTTTTGGATGTTAATTATTTGTTTTTAATTGATTAGTAATCAATATTGGGTATTGAATGCCACCACTCGTCTAAGCAAGTTTCTGTTGAATTGTCTATGGTTGTGCACTCCAGTAGACTAGCAGTAATTTATTGTCTGTAAGATAGAAGAAGTATAAAAGATATAACCTGTAAATAAAAAGATTTGACCAGTAGAAAATACCACATTACTAGTTGCACATACTTCTTATCGGACAAGTTGCGCCTGCTCCGATTCTTCCACTTGATTGCATGTCACCCATTAGTATCATCTTATGTGCAACCACTATGTAAAGCATTCTCTTTTTGCAGTCAAAACTTTCCTGTTCATTCAACTGTCGACAGAATTTACTTGATTCTAATGACAGCCAGGGTCTCCTATGTTTTCTTCTCTTTTTAAGTCGCAGTCAAACTAGATCTAGCCCGATTTAATTATTGGTGTGATCTCTTGTGAAAATAATACTTCCCTGTCTTTCTTTCAGCATTTGTATTCTCTTTATGCATATGGGCAAACACACTTAACTCTTAAGGGTAAACATTTTATGTAGGTTGGGCAATTAAAGGAAGCAGCAAACAAGGCCCACAACGCAGAACTGAAGTTGTTCTTGGAAGTTGAACTTGGGCTGGTAATAGCGCACACCTTCCCCGTCTGTTTCGGTGCAGTATTGATATTGTCATTTACTTCCAACTAAAATAAATTTGTTTGCAATTTTTATGGGCAATGCAGGACCTAAAACCTCTTGCTCTACCAGACAAGACCAGGGATGATATTTTGCTTTTCTTCAAACTCTATGATCCTGAAAAGGAACAGCTGCGGTACTTCTCATACTTTCTAACCTTCTGCATCATTGCTCATTTGTGATTAGACTAGAGTCTTACTTGTCTGATGAATGCTTTCTTCAGGTATGTTGGTAGGCTCTTTGTGAAGGCTTCAGGAAGACCACAGGATATTCTGCCAAAATTGAGAAAAATGGCTGGTTTTTTGCAAGATGATGATGTCGAACTTTACGAGGTATGTTGGTAGGCTCTTTGTGAACTTTACGAGGGTAATGAGTCTTGAAGCTTAATTAGCCTGATGCATATGTGATAAGCATATTATTTTGGTTCAGTATCTTACATCTTCCACCAATTTTAGGAAATTAAGTTCGAGCCAAATGTGATGTGTGAATACATTGATAATAGGATTATATTTCGCTCTTGCCAGGTAAATCCGATGTCTATAGTTCTATATTTTGAACTAATATCGTTCTTGTTTCTCTGATATTGTCATATCTGAAATTATTTTTGTGTTCACAGCTGGAAGATGGTGATATTGTTTGTTTTCAAAAATCCCCAAAGCCAGATACTGCTGACCAGTTTAGATACCCTGATGTCCCATCGTTTCTGGTGTATATACGTAACAGACAGGTGCCAAAGAACACTCCACTTGCTAGTTCAGAATCTTATATTATCTGATATTTACACACATTTTCCTTGCTGTGACATTTTCTTGCCTTGTACTCCCTCCGTCCAAAAAAGCTTGTCCCTCAAATGGATGTATCTAGCACTAACTTGATGGTAGATACATCCATTTGAGGGACAAGCTTTTTCGGACGGAGGGAGCAGATTACTAGTGTTTCCAACATTTTTTAAGAAAAAGAACAGTTACACACGATTTTTGTGATTGTATCTAGTTTTGTTTGCTATCTTATTTCCCAAATTCATTTTACCATCTCTCTAGGACTGCGCTCTCATATTGCATGTGTATGTTTATGAACATCATATATATTGTACAATTTTTATATACGATTAACTGCTGTTATCATTGTTTAGGTTGTCCACTTCCGGTCGTTGGAGAAGCCCAAGGAGGATGATTTTTGCCTAGAGATGTAAACATTTGGACATATTGTGATAAACAAATCTTGGTATTCTGCATCGTTACTGACTTCCTTCTCTTCACCCTTCCTGTGTAGGTCAAAGATTTTCACGTACGATGAAGTTGTAGAAAAAGTCGCTCAACAGCTTGGTGTTGATGACCCATCAAAAATTCGTCTTACATCACATAATTGTTACTCTCAACAGCCTAAGCCTCAACCCATTAAGTACAGAGGCGTTGAACGTTTGCTAGATATGCTGATTCACTACAATCAGGTTTGTGACAAACTAATCATTACATGATCATTAGTTGCTTAATAACAACTAAAGTGAAGAGTAACATATCTAATAACTTTTCATGCATCAGACTTCTGATATTCTGTACTATGAAGTATTGGATATACCCCTGCCAGAACTACAAGCATTGAAGACATTGAAAGTTACATATCATCATGCCACCAAGGATGAGGTTATTTGGTTTTAAAGTTTTGTAGTAGATTGATTTTGTCCAGTAGTCTCAAATGTATTTTACCAGGTGTCTGTTCACAGTATAAGATTGCCAAAAAATAGCACGGTTGGTGATGTTCTAAGTGATATCAAATCAAAGGTAAACTGTAGTATCCTTATCTTATGGTCTGTATGGCATGTACTAGATTGCTTTATTGCTTATATGATGCCAGCTCATGTTCTATGCATCCTTCTGTCATTGTCAATCAGGTTGACCTATCTCATCCTGATGCTGAACTTCGATTACTTGAAGTTTTCTACCACAAGATATACAAGGTGGTACATGCTAGTTTAACACCTCAGTTGCATTTAGTTCCACACAGTAGACAAGTGTTATTTACCATGTATTTGCTGCAGATTTTTGCACCCAGTGAAAAAATAGAAAACATCAACGATCAGTACTGGACACTGCGTGCAGAGGAGGTATGTGATGATATGCCATGCTTAACAAAACCAGAGCCCCCCCACCCCAACACACGCACACACCACCCGTTCAACGGATGATGTTATCTTTTCTTTGTAGGTACCGGAGGAGGAGAAAAACCTTGGTCCTTTTGATCGCTTGATTCATGTATACCATTTTACCAAAGACACTCAAAACCAAACGGTAATGAAGTTTGGCTAATGCTTGCCCTCAGTTACTCGATCTATGCATTTGGTTGTGTTCTGTAAAACACAAAAAATACAGCCTGGTTGTGAGTAGTTCCTCAAATGCAGTTGGACGAACTTTTAGTCACTGTACCACATTTGATTTTAAGTTACTTTGTCATTCACTGAAAGAAATGCTTTAGCTGTGTCTCTAATACTCCAATATTTGACATTGTTGTGTTCTGCCCACCATCCAGCATAAATGATGGAATTGGGGGCAAGGCAATTATTACTAAGCAAGATTTCCTTGGTCTGCTTCTGATAGCATATTTGGATCTCTAGTTAACCACATGCTTGATATTTATCCTGATTTCCACAGCAAGTTCAGAATTTTGGAGAACCTTTCTTTATGGTTATTCGTGAGGATGAGACCTTATCTTCTATTAAAGAACGTTTACAGAAAAAGCTTAAGGTCTCAGATGAGGATTTCTCCAAGGTAATGAGGATTTTTCCATGGTTTCTGCAGCATATATTGCGATGTATATAAATATGTGGTTTTATTTTTTTGCTATAGCGGCATAGTGCATCCGTGTCCGCCGCCGAATCTTCGTTAGATGTGATGTTATTGAGATATGTGTATGCTTACTAGTTAGAATATTTAACACCAGTCAAACATCAAATATCTGAGTTGGCATTTATAGCCCAAGGTCTCACTCGGGGCTTAAGAAACACAGTTAGCTATCAAACTTTGGTTGGCGCTCATAAAATGATTATGAAAAGCATAAGCTTTTTCTTTTTTCTGGTAGGTTTTTCGTTAGCGGCTTATCGCCTATATATTTCGATGTGGAACTTTAAATATTCCGACACATACTGTCACAAACCTTGGTTCATGAATGCTTAGGTGATGGGGGATATAGTGGAGGTTCTTAATTTCATCAAAGTGGTCCTCTGTGTTTCGAAGCCTAACAATCTAAAATAAGTAACTAAATTATGCTTCTCTAAATTGGTGTTAACCTAATTGGAAAGGTACTCCTTCTGTCCCAAAATAAGTGTCTTAACCTTAGTACAACTTTGTACTAAAGTTAGTACAAAATTGAGACACTTATTTTGGGACGGAGGAAGTATTAATACTTATTGGAAGATAGCGGTGGGCTAGGACATGAGTTGCTTATCTGCATGACACATCATCCACAATGCATATAATTAATCAACTGCATTGGTCTAAGCTTGGCAGTAATCTCTAGAAAATTAGGCTTTGTCCATTTGAAGCTGTTGGGCTGCTTTAAACATGATACATACTATCTTTTTATTTCTTCGAGGCGTGTTTATCTTGCATTTTGTATGTGGAGCTGACACCTAGTGCAAACATTGGTTAAAATGTACTTGTCCGATGCTAACACATGTTCTATTTGAACAGTGGAAATTTGCGTACATATCCCTTGGTCGCCCAGACTATTTTGAAGATTCTGACACTGTAGCTACGAGATTTCAGGTACTATGATGCTAGTTATCTACTTGATGAAGCAGCTTTTGTAGCGCTTAATTTGATTTCAATTGTATAAACTTGTTTAGAGAAACATGTATGGAGCTTGGGAGCAGTATCTTGGACTGGAGCACCCGGACACAGCGCCAAGAAAGGCACATAGTGCTAACCAGGTACTTGCTGCACATTGTTGCAACTTGTGCCAATAATGTCAGGTGTGTTGTCTGGAATTTTGCTAATTTCATATGTTGTGCGCAGAACCGCCATTCATTTGAGAGGCCTGTAAAGATCTACAACTAGACAGTTGTGAGAAGCGGGAGCGACGTCCTGCCATGCAATACCACCAAGCAAGTGGCTGAAAGTGAAATTGCTGGCTTGAATAAATCGTGTGCCATATGATGGCAGGACTAGTTGCTCAAGTTAATGACGGAGCCTGTAAGCTAGCGTTTCCGCGCACTCTGCCCTGGATATATAAAGTTTGTGCAGAGATGACCCAACGAACCATCACCTTTTAGTAGATAAGGAGGCTGTTTTTCTTTTCTTGCACTAGGTGCTCTATACAGTCAAATAGCTAGTGGATTGCTTGGTTCTGCAGTTGTTGCTAGGTGCAGAGTTGTTGATGCTTTTTCTGTATATTATTGTTGTGAGCTGTACAAGTCCAGTCCTTGTTGACGGTCACACGGTATCTGTAACTCCAGTGATGATATAGTGCTCTGCGTCTTTTCACAAATTTGTATTATCTGACTCTCCTAAGCTGTGCTACAGGGCTATTACCGCACCTGACTCGAGTTTGAGCTTCCTTACCCTCTGCTCTACTTGCACCATTTGAAGTCTTTTTGCAGCTGTTATAAGTAAATGTAAACGAGAGATGGGTTAGAGCAAATGATTCAATCAGTTATCTTTATTGATGGGAATGAATCCTTATATACAACATGGATGGACTCGTGGGATTACACATGCGGGACAGCGGGGATTTATCCCCTAATAACACTGGGTTATTATTCTTAACAGCAACTGAAAGTTACGGCTGGGAAGTCTCGGTTCAAAAGTATGCTAGTAACATGTTTTGCCTAGGATTTTAAGCTCGTTAAATGCCATGGTTTGATGATCCGTGCGGGTGATGGTAGTGAAGTTTTGTTTAGGGTTGCCCTTACTACTTCGCACTTTGATAACTTGCCACTGCTTACATTGGATTTGATAATTTACAACATCTTATTTTGGACTTTGATTGTTTGCCTTACCCACGAGGAAAGACAAATGGAATTGCACAAACCACCAGTTATTGGGGTATCGTTGTGCAAAACACCTACTATACGGATTTGTTGCGGAAAACACCATCTATTGGTGTAATACATTGCAGATATGTCTAATCTAGTGTTTGAACATATTAACATAATTACAGACACATGGGTCCTGCTTGTAAGTGCCCGCGTGGCAATAAAAACCGGCCACATCAGCTACATATTAGACCAAGAAGTGAAAAGACCAGAGTAACAAAAAAAAAAAACAGTTAAACAAGTGGGCTGGAAGGCTACTAAAAATAGTTGGGCTGAAAGCCCATGTGGATCAAACAAGACATGACCATCTCGTACAGAGTTTTCTCAAAAAAAAAAAATCTCATACAGAGTGGTTCGAGCAGAGGAACGACCTCGCACAGAGCTTCCGTACAGGAACAACATGCGGCAACAACGGCAACCATCCCGTCGCTGGTGATGGAGCGGATAATAAAGAGATAATAGATTTAGACGACGATGATGGTGCTGTGTTGGAATCAGAAATAGCAGTGAGAAAGAGGAAGATCATAGCAATGCCAGTGAAGAAGAGAACGTACTATAATAAGAGCAAGAGCAGTGCACATGAACAGTTTGCATTGGACTTGTGTTTCCATGATGTCACACAATTAAGGAAGGCTTTAGATAATTATCACATAGCTCACATCAGAAACTTCACATATTTGAAAAATAACCAAAAGAGGGTGGTTGCTTGCTGTAGCTCGGGTGGCACTTGTGCTTTCATGGTTTGCTCATCTCAAATAAAGGGAGAAAAGACGCATTGCATTAGGCAGATAATGCCGCCACACACTTGTGGCACAACCACGGATACATCAAGGATCAACAACACTTGGCTTGCTAAGGAGTATGAAGATGAGATCAGGAGTGATCCAACCATAAATATAACTGCTCTTATTGATGCTATGCACAGGCGCTTTGGAATTGAAATATCCAGGCACATGGCTTATAGGGCGAAGAATAAAGCTCTTGAAGCTGTAGAAGGAGATGAAGATAGGCAATACATGCGTATCAGAGATTATTTGCAAACCGTAATGGAAAAGAATCCTGGTTCTAGATGCCATGTGTGGACAATCCGTCCAATCAACAAACCTGAAAAGAACCCAAGGTTTCATGGTCTTTTCTTTGGTCTGCATGCTCAAATCGAAGGGTTTAAGAATGGATGCAGACCTTTCATTGGTAAATATCTCACCTCTTTATTCTATAGTTTAATATTTCTCGCCTTTGTCAATTGCATTTATCCAAATTTTGTACTATGTATAGGGATTGATGGATGTTTTCTTAAGATGGGTAATGGAGCACAAGTGCTTGCCCCCACAGCTCGAGATGGCAATAATAATTTTATCCGCTCGCATTCGGTGTCGTTGGAATGGAAGATATTGTTACATGGTCATGGTTTCTCAATCAACTCAAGTATGCACTAGGTGGTACTGCAGGTCAGTTTGGCACCTATACCTTCATGTCTGATAGGCAAAAAGGTCTTCTAGCTGCTGTTCATTTGGTATTCCCTCAGTCTAGCCATAGGTACTGCCTTAGGCACATATATGCAAATTTTCAAAGTGCTGGGTACAAGGGCGGAGACCTTAAGAGATTAGTAGATGCTGCTGCTTATGCCTTTGATAAGTGTGACTTTGATGTTGCCATGGAAGAACTAAAAAACAGGATAAGGATGCATGGGAATGGATGTGCAATATACTGCCTAAACATTGGGCACGTCATGCACTTGACACACACTGCAAGACTGACTTAGTGGTCAATAACATTGGTGAGGTGTTCAACAACTACATTCTCAAAGTCAGAGATAAGGCAATAGTGACCATGATTGATTCAATTAGGACCAAACTAATGCCCAGATATGCATCTAGGAGAGGAGGGGTAGAACATGTCCACTGGGAAATTACTCCTACTTATGTTGAAAGATTAGAGTGGGAGAAGAGAAATGCAAGATGGTGCACAGTTGTATGTGCAAAGAAGGGTCTATGGCAAGTTACAAATACCCCAAGGACTTATGAAGTTAATTTAACCGAAAGTAAATGTGGTTGCTTCAAATGGGACCTGACCGGTATACCTTGGAAGCATGCTGTTTGTGCTATCTACAAAGCAAAAGAATTTCCAGAGGATTATGTTAGTGACTTCTTTAAGAAGCCCATGTACAAAGAGGCATACAAGAATCTCATATATCCAGTGCCAGGTCCTCATGGATGGACGAGAACGGAAACACCTGATATATAGACCTGCTTGAGTATGAAACAAAGCGTGGAAGAAAACAGAAAAAAAACGCAAAGGAAAACATGAATCATCCAAGTCTAGCGTTCAAGGAAGAATGACCACAATCAAATGCTCAAATTGTCATCTACAAGGGCATAGGTACACAAACTGTACACAACCTTTGAAGCCACACTTGGCAATAAGAAAGTCACTTCATAAGGTAATCGTTGCCTCCCTCCTATTTTCTCTATGGTTACCATAATTTACATGTTTGACAAATTTTAAATGTTTTCAGACCGTGAGGAGGCTACCAGATGAAGCTTCAGCTCCTCTACGGGCTGTTGTGACGCCACAAGCATCTCCACAGCCTGTTGCCCCACGTCCAGCTCCTTCACGTGCCGTTGCACCAACTCCAGCTCCTCCAAGGGCAGCTGCTCATTCCTCTCAAGAATCCACCGTGACATGAAGATCTTCAAGTGCAAGCGGCTCACGTTTAGGAATGCGACGATATGAAGATAATAGATTGTTTTCCTACTTCACTCCAGGTCTAGGGTACCAACCTCGTCAAGAATGAATGGCGTATAGTAGTTTGTAATGGCCATGTTGCGACTTTGCAAGTACTTGGATGTTCAAACCTGATGGATGTACCTTTTGGTGTATGAGACTAGTCATATTATTTTGCGATGGTTGTAATGCCCATAAGGTAACTACTTTGATGTAATGGCCATATGACAACTACTTGGATGCTAAAATCTAATGGGAACAATATCTACCATATTTTTTTGTCAGTGGTCTCATACCGAACTTGCTTCATTTAAATTTGGGTTCAAAATTTAACAATTTTAGAGAAGTGTGAAAAAATTATAGTAAATTACACATGTATAAAGTACCATTATGAAAAAGTTTTACCCCATTTGGATTAATGGTTTGCTAGATAATGGAAGTGTTAGTTAGCCCATTCAATTTTTTTGTTAAAAATTTGGCATTTTTAGAAAAATGTGAAATAATTCCAGTAAATACTACATGTATTCAATAGTAATCTGGGAAAGTTTTGGCTCAATTGGACCATAGGTTTTGGAGATAATGACAATCTAGTATGTTGCTGATGTGGCCGGTTTTTATTGCCACGCGTGCACTTACAAGCGGGACCCATGTGTCTGTAATTATGTTAATGTGTTCAAACACTAGATTAGACCTATCTGCAACATATTACACCTATATGTGGTGTTTTTCGCAACAAACCCGTATAGTAGGTGTTTTGCGCAACGTTGGCCCCAATAAGTGGTGGTTTGTGCAATTCCCTCAGAAAGACAAGTTTGTCCCTGCTCCACCCCATTGACCACGCACAACGTCTCTCCCCATTCCCCAACTCTCTCTCTCTCTCTCTCTCTCTCTTCCAAAGAGATAGTGGTGACCGCGATGGATACTCCCGGCAACGCAAGGGCCGACACAGCAGCACGAGCAAGCAAGCAGCAACATCACCACTAGCAACCAGCAAGGCAACCAAGCAGTAGCAACACGGGCTGCACAAGCGCACGAGCACGAACATGGGAGATAGTGAATCTGTCACCGTCGCCGTCGTCCGGCACGCCCTCGTTCTCGCCCGTACATCGTCAGCGTGAACCAGGGATGCGACATGCGCATCGGCGAGGAGCAGAAATACGAAGCGACGACAATGGAGGAGCCCCGCGACGTCACGTGAGCCTGCCTGTCGTTGGATTTGGCATCACAGGTAGGCCGCACGCCTCTGCACCGACCTCACCATGGCTGGCACGGTCCTCACTCGCCATGGTCAGGACCACCCCGCTCATTCATCTGCGTAGTGGACGCGTCCGCCCAGGACCATGGAGGGCGTCGCCGTCGAGGAACACCGGGGATGGGGAATGAGGCAACGAGCTCCTCTCCCGTGGGACGCGCGTCATGGAGCTGAAGGAAATATGCCCTAGAGGCAATAATAAAGTTACTATTTATTTCCTTATATCATGATAAAAGTTTATTATTCATGCTAGAATTGTATTAACCGGAAACATAATACATGTGTGAATACATAGACAAACAGATTGTCGCTAGTATGCCTCTAGTTGACTAGCTCATTGATCAAAGATGGTTATGTTTCCTAACCATAGACATGAGTTATCATTTGATTAACGGGGTCACATCATTAGGAGAATGATGTGATTGACATGACCCATTCCGTTAGCTTAGCACACGATCGTTTAGTATTCTGCTATTGCTTTCTTCATGACTTATACATGTTCCTATGACTATGAGATTATGCAACTCCCGTTTACCAGAGGAACACTTTGTGTGCAACCAAATGTCACAACGTAACTGGGTGATTATAAAGGTGCTCTACAGGTGTCTCCGAAGGTACTTGTTGGGTTGGCGTATTTCGAGATTAGGATTTGTCACTCCGATTGTCGGAGAGGTATCTCTGGGCCCTCTCGGTAATGCACATCACTTAAGCCTTGCAAGCATTGCAACTAATGAGTTAGTTGCGAGATGATGTATTACGGAACGAGTAAAGAGACTTGCCGGTAACGAGATTGAACTAGGTATTGAGATACCGACGATCGAATCTCGGGCAAGTAACATACCGATGACAAAGGGAACAACGTATGTTGTTATGCGGTCTGACCGATAAATATCTTCATAGAATATGTAGGAGCCAATATGAGCATCCAGGTTCCACTATTGGTTATTGACCGGAGACGTGTCTCGGTCATGTCTACATAGTTCTCGAACCCGTAGGGTCCGCACGCTTAACATTACGATGACAGTTTTATGAGTTTATGTGTTTTGATGTACCGAAGGTTGTTCGGAGTTCCAAATGTGATCACGGACATGATGAGGAGTCTCGAAATGGTCGAGACATGAAGATTGATATATTGGAAGCCTATGTTTGGATATCGGAAGTGTTCAGGGTGAAATAGTGATTTTACCGGAGTACTGAAGGGGTTACCGGAACCCCCGGAGGCTATTGGGCCTTATGGGCCCAAGTGGAGGAAGAGGAGAGGCGCCCAAGGGGCAGCCGCGTGCCCCTCCCCCCCAAGTCCGAATTGGACAAGGAGGGGGGGCGGCCCCCCCCTTTCCTTTCCCCTCTCTCCTCCTTCCCCCCAAGTCCTAATCCAACTAGGAAGTAGGACTCCTCCGGCGCGCCTCCTCCTATGGCCGGCCGCATCCCCCTTGCTCCTTTATATACGGGGGCAGGGGGGCACCCCAGAGAGACAACAATTGATCATTGATCTCTTAGCCGTGTGCGGTGCCCCCCTCCACCATAGTCCACCTCGATAATACTGTAGCGGTGCTTAGGCGAAGCCTTGCGTTGGTAGAACATCAACATCGTCACCACGCCATCGTGCTGACGAAACTCTCCCTCAACACTCGGCTGGATCGGAGTTCGACGAATGTCATCGAGCTGAACGTGTGCTGAACTTGGAGGTGCCTTATGTTCGGTACTTGATCGGTCGGATCGTGAAGACGTACGACTACATCAACCGTGTTGTGCTAACGCTTCCGCTTTCGGTCTATGAGGGTACGTGGACAACACTCTCCCCTCTCGTTGCTATGCATCACCATGATCTTGCGTGTGCGTAGGAATTTTTTTGAAATTACTACGTTCCCCAACAGTGGCATCCGAGCCAGGTTTTATGCGTTGATGTTATATGCACGAGTAGAACACAAGTGAGTTGTGGGTGATATAAGTCATACTGCTTACCAGCATGTCATACTTTGGTTTGGCGGTATTGTTGGATGAAGCGGCCCGGACCGACATTACGCGTACGCTTACGCGAGACTGGTTCTACCGACGTGCTTTGCACACAGGTGGCTAGCGGGTGTCAGTTTCTCCAACTTTAGTTGAACCGAGTGTGGCTACGCCCGGTCCTTGCGAAGGTTAAAACAACACCAACTTGACAAAATATCGTTGTGGTTTTTGATGCGTAGGTAAGAACGGGTCTTGCTAAGCCCGTAGCAGCCACGTAAAACTTGCAACAACAAAGTAGAGGACGTCTAACTTGTTTTTGCAGGGCATGTTGTGATGTGATATGGTCAAGACATGATGCTAAATTTTATTGTATGAGATGATCATGTTTTGTAACCGAGTTATCGACAACTGGCAGGAGCCATATGGTTGTCGCTTTATTGTATGCAATGCAATCGCCCTGTAATGCTTTACTTTATCACTAAGCGGTAGCGATAGTCGTGGAAGCATAAGATTGGCGAGACGACAACGATGCTACGATGGAGATCAAGGTGTCGCGCCGGTGACGATGGTGATCATGACGGTGCTTCGGAGATGGAGATCACAAGCACAAGATGATGACCATATCATATCACTTATATTGATTGCATGCGATGTTTATCTTTTATGCATCTTATCTTGCTTTGATTGATGGTAGCATTATAAGATGATCTCTCACTAAATTTCAAGATAAAAGTGTTCTTCCTGAGTATGCACCGTTGCCAAAGTTCGTCGTGCCCAGACACCACGTGATGATCGGGTGTGATAAGCTCTACGCCCATCTACAACGGGTGCAAGCCAGTTTTGCACACGCAGAATACCCAGGTTAAACTTGACGAGCCTAGCATATGCAGATATGGCCTCGGAACACTGAGACCGAAAGGTCGAGCGTGAATCATATAGTAGATATGATCAACATAGTGATGTTCACCATTGAAAGCTACTCCATTTCACGTGATGATCGGTTATGGTTTAGTTGATTTAGATCACGTGATCTCTTAGAGGATTAGAGGGATGTCTTTCTAAGTGGGAGTTCTTAAGTAATATGATTAATTGAACTTAAATTTATCATGAACTTAGTACCTGATAGTATCTTGCTTGTCTATGTTGTTTGTAGATAGATGGCCCGTGCCGTTGTTCCGTTGGATTTTAATGCGTTCCTGGAGAAAGCAAAGTTGAAAGATGATGGTAGCAATTACACGGACTGGGTCCGTAACTTGAGGATTATCCTCATTGCTGCTCAGAAGAATTACGTCCTGGAAGCACCGCTGAGTGCCATGCCTGCTGCTGATGCAACTGCAGACGTTAAGAACGCCTGGCAGAGCAAATCTGATGACTACTCGATAATTCAGTGTGCCATGCTTTACGGCTTAGAACCGGGACTTCAACGACGTTTTGAATGGCATGGAGCATATGAGATGTTCCAGGAGTTGAAGTTAATATTTCAAGCAAATGCCCGGATTGAGAGATATGAAGTCTCCAATAAGTTCTACAGCTGCAAGATGGAGGAGAATAGTTCTGTCAGTGAGCATATACTCAGAATGACTGGGTACCATAATCACTTGACTCATCCGGGAGTTAATCTTCTAGTTGATAGTGTCATTGACAGAGTTCTTCAATCACTGCCACCAAGCTACAAAAGCTTCGTGATGAACTATAATATGCAAGGGATGAATAAGACAATTCCCGACCTCTTCGCAATGCTAAAAGTTGCGGAGTTAGAAATCAAGAAGGAGCATCCAGTGTTGATGGTCAATAAGACCACCAGTTTCAAGAAAAAGGGTAAAGGGAAGAAGAAGGGGAACTTCAAGAAGAACGACAAGCAAGTTGCTGCTCAGGAGAAGAAACCCATGTCTGGACCTAAGCCTGAGACTGAGTGCTTCTACTGCAAGCAGACTGGTCACTGAAACCGGAACTGCCCCAAGTATTTGGCGGATAAGAAGGATGACAAGGTGAACAAAGGTATATGTGATATACATGTTATTGATGTGTACCTTACTAGAGCTTGCAGTAGCACCTGGGTATTTGATACTGGTTCTCTTGCTATTATTTGCAACTCGAAACAGGGACTACAGATTAAGCGAACACTGGCAAAGGACGAGGTGACGATGTGCGTGGGAAATGGTTCCAAAGTCGATGTGATCGCGGTCGGCACGCTACCTCTACATCTACCTTCGGGATTAGTATTAGACCTAAATAATTGTTATTTGGTGGCAGCGTTGAGCATGAACATTATATCTGGATCTTGTTTGATGCGAGATGGTTATTCATTTAAATCAGAGAATAATGGTTGTTCTATTTATATGAGTAATATCTTTTATGGTCATGCACCCTTGAAGAGTGGTCTATTTTTGATGAATCTCGATAGTAGTGATACACATATTCATAATGTTGAAGCCAAAAGATGCAAAGTTGATAATGATAGTGCAACTTATTTGTGGCATTGCCGTTTAGGTCATATCGGTGTAAAGTGCATGAAGAAACTCCATACTGATGGACTTTTGGATCCACTTGATTATGAATCACTTGGTACTTGCGAACCGTGCCTCATGGGTAAGATGACTAAAACACCGTTCTCCGGTACTATGGAGAGAGCAACAAATTTGTTGGAAATCATACATACAGATGTATGTGGTCCGATGAATGTTGAGGCTCATGGAGGATATCGTTATTTTCTCACCTTCACAGATGATTTAAGAAGATATGGGTATATCTACTTAATGAAGCATAAGTCTGAAACATTTGAAAAGTTCAAAGAATTTCAGAGTGAAGTTGAAAATCATCGTAACAAGAAAATAAAGTTTCTACGATCTAATCGTGGAGGAGAATATTTGAGTTACGAGTTTGGTCTACATTTGAAACAACGCGGAATAGTTTCACAACTCATGCCATCCGGAACACCACAGCGTAATGGTGTGTCTGAACATAGTAATCGTACTTTACTAGATATGGTACGATCTATGATGTCTCTTACAGATTTACCGCTATCATTTCGGGGTTATGCTTTAGAGACGGCCGCATTCACGTTAAATAGGGCACCATCAAAATCCGTTGAGATGACGCCTTATGAACTATGGTTTGGCTAGAAACCAAAGTTGTCGTTTCTTAAAGTTTGGGGCTGCGATGCTTATGTGAAAAAGCTTCAACCTGATAAGCTCGAACCCAAATCGGAGAAATGTGTCTTCATAGGATACCCAAAGGAAATTGTTGGGTACACCTTCTATCACAGATCCGAAGGCAAGACATTCGTTGCTAAGAATGGATCCTTTCTAGAGAAGGAGTTTCTCTCGAAAGAAGTGAGTGGGAGGAAAATAGAACTTGATGAGGTAACTGTACCTGCTCCCTTATTGGAAAGTAGTTCATCACAGAAACCGGTTTCTGTGACGCCTACACCAATTAGTGAGGAAGTTAATGATGATGATCATGGAACTTCAGACCAAGTTATTACTGAACCTCGTAGATCAACCAGAGTAAGATCCGCACCAGAGTGGTACGGTAATCCTGTCCTGGAAGTCATGCTACTAGATCATGATGAACCTACGAACTATGAAGAAGCGATGGTGAGCCCAGATTCCGCAAAATGGCTTGAGGCCATGAAATCTGAGATGGGATCCATGTATGAGAACAAAGTATGGACTTTGGTTGACTTGCTCGATGATCGGCAAGCAATTGAGAATAAATGGATCTTCAAGAAGAAGACTGACGCTGACGGTAATGTTACTGTCTACAAAGCTCGACTTGTTGCGAAAGGTTTTCGACAAGTTCAAGGGATTGACTACGATGAGACCTTCTCACCCGTAGTGATGCTTAAGTCTGTTCGAATCATGTTAGCAATTGCCGCATTTTATGATTATGAAATATGGCAGATGGATGTCAAAACTGCATTCTTGAATGGATTTCTGGAAGAAGAGTTGTATATGATGCAACCGGAAGGTTTTGTCGATCCAAAGGGAGCTAACAAAGTGTGCAAACTCCAGCGATCCATTTATGGACTGGTGCAAGCCTCTCGGAGTTGGAATAAACGCTTTGATAGTGTGATCAAAGCATTTGGTTTTATACAGACTTTTGGAGAAGCCTGTATTTACAAGAAAGTGAGTGGGAGCTCTATAGCATTTCTGATATTATATGTGGATGGCATATTGCTGATTGGAAATGATATAGAATTTCTGGATAGCATAAAGGGATACTTGAATAAGAGTTTTTCAATGAAAGACCTCGGTGAAGCTGCTTATATATTGGGCATTAAGATCTATAGAGATAGATCAAGACGCTTAATTGGACTTTCACAAAGCACATACCTTGACAAAATTTTGAAGAAGTTCAAAATGGATCAAGCAAAGAAAGGGTTCTTGCCTGTGTTACAAGGTGTGAATTTGAGTAAGACTCAATGCCCGACCACTGCAGAAGATAGAGAGAAAATAAAAGATGTTCCCTATGCTTCATCCATAGGCTCTATCATGTATGCAATGCTGTGTACCAGACCTGATGTGTGCCTTGCTATAAGTCTAGCAGGGAGGTACCAAAGTAATCCAGGAGTGGATCATTGGACAGCGGTCAAGAACATCCTGAAGTACCTGAAAAGGACTAAGGATCTGTTTCTCCTTTATGGAGGTGACAAAGAGCTCATCATAAATGGTTACGTTGATGCAAGCTTTGACACTGATCTGGACGATTCTAAATCGCAAACCGGATACGTGTTTACATTGAACGGTGGAGCTGTCAGTTGGTGCAGTTCTAAACAAAGCGTTGTGGCAGGATCTACGTGTGAAGCGGAATACATAGCCGCTTCGGAAGCAGCAAATGAAGGAGTCTGGATGAAGGAGTTCATATTCGATCTAGGTGTCATACCTAGTGCATCAGGTCCAATGAAAATCTTTTGTGACAATACTGGTGCAATTGCCTTGGCGAAGGAATCCATATTTCACAAGAGAACCAAACACATCAAGAGACGCTTCAATTCCATCCGGGATTTAGTCCAGGTGGGAGACATAGAAATTTGCAAGATACACACGGATCTGAATATTGCAGACCCTTGACTAAGCCTCTTCCATGAGCAAAACATGATCAACACCAAGGCTCCATGGGTGTTAGAATCATTACTGTGTAATCTAGATTATTGACTCTAGTGCAAGTGGGAGACTGAAGGAAATATGCCCTAGAGGCAATAATAAAGTTATTATTTATTTCCTTATATCATGATAAAAGTTTATTATTCATACTAGAATTGTATTAACCAGAAACATAATACATGTGTGAATACATAGACAAACAGATTGTCACTAGTATGCCTCTACTTGACTAGCTTGTTGATTAAAGATGGTTATGTTTCCTAACCATAGACATGAGTTGTCATTTGATTAACGAGGTCACATCATTAGGAGAATGATGTGATTGACATGACCCATTCCGTTAGCTTAGCACACGATCGTTTAGTATTCTGCTATTGCTTTCTTCATGACTTATCCATGTTCCTATGACTATGAGATTATGCAACTCCCGTTTACCGGAGGAACACTTTGTGTGCTATCAAACGTCACAACGTAACTGGTTGATTATAAAGGTGCTCTACAGGTGTCTCTGAAGGTACTTGTTGGGTTGGCGTATTTCAAGATTAGGATTTGTCACTTCAATTGTGGGAGAGGTATCTCTGGGCCCTCTCGGTAATGCACATCACATAAGCCTTGGAAGCATTGCAACTAATGAGTTAGTTGCGAGATGATGTATTGCGGAACGATTAAAGAGACTTGCCGGTAACGAGATTGAACTAGGTATCGAGATATCGACGATCGAATCTCGGGCAAGTAACATACCGATGACAAAGGGAACAACGTATGTTGTTATGCGGTCTGACCGATAAAGATCTTCGTAGAATATGTAGGAGCCAATATGAGCATCCAGGTTCCGCTATTGGTTATTGATCAGAGACGTGTCTCGGTCATGTCTACATAGTTCTCGAACCTGTAGGGTTCGCACGCTTAACGTTATGATGACAGTTTTATGAGTTTTGATGTACCGAAGGTTGTTAGGAGTCCCGGATGTGATCACGGACATGACGAGGAGTCTCGGAATGGTCGAGACATAAATATTGATATATTGGAAGTCTATGTTTGGATATTGGAAGTGTTCCGGGTGAAATAGTGATTTTACCGGAGTACCGGAGGGGTTACCGGAACCCCCCGGAGGCTATTGGGCCTTATGGGCCCAAGTGGAGGAAGAGAAGAGGCGGCCAAGGGGCAGCCGCGCGCCCCTCGCCCCAAGTCCGAATTGGACAAGGAGGGGGGGCGACCCCCCTTTCCTTTCCCCTCTCTCCTCCTTCCCCCAAGTCCTAATCCAACTAGGAAAAAGGAGGGGAGTCCTACTCCCGGTGGGAGTAGGACTCCTCTGGCACGCCTCCTCCTATGGCCGGCCGCACCCCCCTTACTCCTTTATATACGGGGGCAGGGGGCACTCCAGAGAGACAACAATTGATCATTGATCTCTTAACCATGTGCGGTGCCCTCCCACCATAGTCCACCTCGATAATACTGTAGCGGTGCTTAGGCAAAGCCCTGCGTCGGTAGAACATCAACATCGTCACCACGCCGTGAAACTCTCCCTCAACACTCGGCTGGATTGGAGTTCGAGGGACGTCATCGAGATGAACGTGTGCTGAACTCGGAGGTGCCGTACGTTCGGTACTTGATCGGTCGGATCGTGAAGACGTACGACTACATCAACCGTGTTGTGCTAACGCTTCTGCTTTCGGTCTACGAGGGTATGTGGACAACACTCTCCCCTCACGTTGCTATGCATCACCATGATCTTGCGTGTGCGTAGGAATTTTTTTGAAATTACTACATGCCCCAACAGGAGCTGCCGCTGACTCTTGCCGGTAGGGCCCCGCATGCGACATGCTCGTGGCGGGCACTTGCCTTCATCGTACTCATGGCGTCCGTGCTGCAGTTGCTGTTGCTCGTGGGGAGGAACGAGGAGCATGGGGTGGTGGCAGGGAGGAGCAAGGGGCGGTGCCAGAGAGCTGCAAGTGCAGCGGCGGGGAGCAGCAATGGCCGGCGCCAAAGAGCAGCAAGGGCGGCTATGAGGAGTGCGTAGCTGGTGTGGAGGAATTTGGGGAATTTCACGTGAAGGGCTCGGTCTTCAGTCAAACATGTACAAAGAGCAATATGGTCACTGGCTTTGGGTATATATCAAACATATACCATCAAATACATTTGAAAGGATTGTTTTTAGGGGAAAAGGGCAAACAATTAAAGTTCAAAGTAAGACGTGGCAAAAAATCAAATCCAATGGAAGGAGCGGCAAATTGTCAAAGTGTAAAGTAATGAGTGGCAAATAATCAAATCCCCTTTTGTTTATGATGATTGAGGAAATGCAGTGGATCCAGATTAAGCCTGTATGGGTTTCGTGTTAGGGACGGAAACAGTGAGTAGGAACGAACTATTTTGTGTCTGATTTCTGCAAATATTCGGCATTCTAAATCTGAGTAGATTACGCATGAATGTTCAAATTCTCTTGGCATGAAAGTAAAATATAAAAGATAGATTCAAAAAAGCTTTAAAAGAATTCTAAATTTTTTTTAGCTACATTAAGAAAATTTTCGAGTGCTAGCAAATTTCATCATCATATCACATTTTTGAAAGTTGTGGCAAACAAATATAAAATCAGAGCCCCAAAATGCTTTTGAAAGTAGCACCTTTGGAGCATCAATATTGTTTTTTGTCACACTTCCACAAATGTGATTCTATGATGAAAATTTGCAAGCACTCAAAACATTTCTAAATTTTGCCACAAAAGAATGCATATATTTTTTAATCTTTTTTTTTTCCGATTTTACTGCTCATCCGGACTCATTTGAGCCCGAGCTAAGAAACTCCATGTCCCGTTAACAATATGTACTCTCACCCATCATGATATATTTGCTTTGCCTCCCCCATGACGACGGACGAACTTCGCTAGCAGAACCATAGTTATGTGAACTCCACTTAGAGTCCCATATCACACAACAAGAAGTTCAATGGCCACCTCGGTGATCTCTGGCGCCGACAGTGACACTCCCCCTGGCCGGATGGGTGGCCATCGTCACCCATGCATGCCACGCCATTGTGGCCCACCCGTCCTTGTAAAAATGATAGGAATTCTTTTGTCTTGGGCCACGCGTGATCAATTGATCATAGAGATACAAGAGAATTATAGGACTTGGAGCACTCCAAGTTGATGGTTTGGTCCAAATAGGAAAGGACCCTAATATATATAGGTAATGCTAGTTGGGGGGCTTCCCTTGAGCGAACGATTTATTCGCTCGTGGAGGCTCCCTCCAGCGAACTTTTCTGCAATTCCCTCTAGTGGGGGTACCCTCCAACGATTTGTTCGCTTTGGAGCGACCCCTGGTTGATCCAGAGGCCAAATTAACCATTTTTACGAAAGAAATGCCATCAGCAAAAAAAGAGACCAAGTGCCATGATCTAAATTATGAAAAAAATATAATGCTACTTCAATAAAGTTGCCATGCTATTTTATGAACTGCCATTTCTCTAATTTATAAATTTACAGTGGTATGGTTTAAAAGGTACCATGTGATCTAATTTTTTGAATGAATTTTGTCGTGTATAACTGTAGATGTTTCGCCATGCAAAAAATGCCATGTTTTGAAGAACGTATTTTTCTTTATATTTGCCATAAACCAAAAACAAAATGGCACAATGTAATGTTTTTGATTTATTTGGTCCACCGTGCAAAAATAAATCATAAAAAGGCCTTGCCAAAAAAAATTTTAGAATTTCCATGCCAACAATGTTAAAAATGCCATACTCTCAAATAATAAAAATATCATCGTGTTAATAATAAAATCACCATCGTCCTAAAAATAAACTACTATTTTATTAATAATAAAAATGCCATGCTCTTAAACAATAAAACCGTCGTCCTCTTAATAAAAAATGCCATGTTATCAATAATAAAGTGCCATCCTATTAATAATAAAATGCCATGTTGTAAACAATAAACTGCCATGTCAGAAGAGTAGAAAAACAATCTAAAAAATTGACTTGGACTTGTAAAAGATGGCACGTGACAAAATTAGGATTTTTCAGCGTTCAAAACAATGAAAATAAAACCTGATATTTTCGACCAAATTTTAAAAAATGAAATAAAAACACAAATTACCTTTAAATATACATATAGAAGCTTAAAGAAAAGATTCACAGCCCCCACCTCAGTCCAATGGCAAGCGCCTGCCAACTTCGCACGAGGTCACGAGTTCAAACCCTTGCGCACATTGGTTCGTGCATTTTTTGGAGGAAAACAAGAGAGTGTTCGCCCAGGAAACAAGTTATAGCGAACAACTCTAGCTTATCTACGTGGTGTCAACCTTGTGCCAAAATCCATGCAATGAAAGGGACGGCATTCACCAAGATTGGTCCCCTGACGAACGTTTGCCAAATATCATTTCCAAACTATCTCTATTTAGAATATTCCATGTGTGATGTTTGCAATCTCTAACAGCCTTCCTTAATCAAAACTTCCTTAGGCTGAGATTATGCTTCAATTCCTCTAAGCCTTTGACTGAAAGTGCTTTAGTGAAGTCATCTCTAAATTGATCCCATGAATGAGTAAATTTTATCTCCAATAGCTTGTTCGCCACTCTTTCTCTAACGAAATGGTAGTCAATCTTAATGTGCCTTGTCCTGGGATGGAAAGCATGATCAACACATAGGTAAGTAGCAGCTAAATTTAATACCATAAACATGGTGATTGAGTTTTCATAATTCCAAGCTCAACAAGTAGTGACTGCACCCAAATGATCTCAGTTGTTGCATTAGGTAGTGCATTGCACTCAACCTGGGTACTTGATCTTGACATTGTTGCTTGTTTCTTTGCACACAATGAAATATGATCTTGTAGGAGATATGCCCTAGAGGCAATAATAATAGCTATTATTTATCTCCAAGTTTGTAATTAATATTTATGTTCTATGTTATAATTGCAATGGTTCTTGATTATGTATATCCAAGAGGCTAAGAGGGAAACTCATGCTCATGTGTGGAATAATAAATGGTAAAATAGATTCTTAGTCTCTCCTCTAAAGACTAGCTCAAGTGTTGCATGATGGTTCCGTTTTCCTATCATGGGCATGAGAATGCTGACAACTTTGACGACACAATGTTAGAAAAACATTTGTGTTGAACAAACTTAGATTGACTATTATTACTATGAGATACTTTTGTTAGAAGTCAATGGTTGATGACAAAGTAAAGTTAAAACTTTGCATAATTCCTTAGACCATGAGAGTATCGAGTTCGTACACACTTGCTCCATGAACTTTGGGGTTTGTCAAATGACATCCGTAACATGTAAGAAATTATGGCAGCTTACGGCTTCATGGAAAAGTATGACAAGGGACTTGATAGCTTAAGAATGGGATTTGCTCCTTCGTTGATGGAGAGACAACCTTAGGGCCCTCTTGGTGTAACGGTATCCATCATCGTCTGGCCAGACACAGCGTGATTCGACCACGGGGATGCCGGAACGTGGGAACGAGAAACAAGAACAAAATCGGTAACGAGGAAACCAACATAGTGAACAAGTTGTTGATTCACGGGGATGCCGATAAATCTCACCTCGGGTATTTTTAACATATCGCTAAGCAATATGAAGTGCACACGGTAACTAAAGGTTCACTTGAATATCCATTCGTGTTGGTATAGGGGTCAATATGGATATTTGGTCATGTCTATATTTCACCAAACCTATAGGGTCACATGCTTAAGAGTCATCTATCTATCGAGTACTAGGTTAGGAGCCCGAGAGAAAGTCATCAGAAAAGTTTTGGAGACACTGAAAATGTTTTAGAGAGAAGACTAGAAATGTTTCAGAACCATCAAGCCAAAAATGTTTTGGAGTACGTCCGATATTTTTGGAGTGTGTTGGAAGGTTTCGGGACCTTCCAGAATTTTCTGGACAGCCCCAGGGGGCTGCACGACTAAAGGAAATATGCCCTAGAGGCAATAATAAAGTTGTTATTTATATTTCCTTATATCATGATAAATGTTTATTATTCATGCTAGAATTGTATTAATCGGAAACTTAGTACATGTGTGAATACATAGACAAACAGAGTGTCACTAGTATGCCTCTACTTGACTAGCTCGTTAATCAAAGATGGTTAAGTTTCCTAGCCATGGACAAAAGATTTGTCATTTGATGAACGGGATCACATCATTAGAGAATGTTGTGATTGACTTGACCCATCCGTTAGCTTAGCACTTTGATCGTTTAAGTTTACTGCTATTGCTTTCTCCATAACTTATACATGTTCCTATGACTATGAATTATGCAACTCCCGAATACCGGAGGAACACTTAGTGTGCTATCAAACGTCACAACGTAATTGGGTGACTATAAAGATGCTCTACAGGTGTCTCCGATGGTGTTTGTTGAGTTGACATAGATCGAGATTAGGATTTGTCACTCAGTGTATCGGAGAGGTATCTCTGGGCCCTCTCGGTAATGCACATCACTATAAGCCTTGCAAGCAATGTGACTAATGAGTTAGTTATGGGATGTTGCGTTACAGAATGAGTAAAGAGACTTGCCGGTAACGATATTGAACTAGGTATTGAGATACCGATGATCGAATCTCGGGCAAGTAACATACCGATGACAAAGGGAACAACGTATGTTGATATGCGGTTTGGCCGATAAAGATCTTCGTAGAATATGTAGGAATCAATATGAGCATCCAGGTTCCGCTATTGGTTATTGACCAGAGATGAGTCTCAGTCATGTCTACATAGTTCTCGAACCCGTAGGGTTCGCACGCTTAACGTTCGGTGATGACCGGTATTATGAGTTTATGTGTTTTGATGTACCGAAGGTAGTTCGGAGTCCCGGATATGATCATGGACATGACGAGGAGTCTCGGAATGGTCGAGACATAAAGATCAATACATTGGAAGGCTATGTTTGGACATCGGAATGGTTCCGGGTGAGTTCGGGCATTTACTGGTTACCGGAACCCCTCGGGGAGTATATGGGCCTTAATGGGCCTTAGTGGGAGAGAAGAGAAGGCATCCTAGGAGGGGGCGCCCCCAAGCCCAATCCAAATTGGGTGGGGGGGGGTGACCCCCCTTTCCTTTCTCCTTCTCCCTCTTCCTTCTATTCCTAGTGGGACTAGGAGAAAGGGGGAGTCCTACTCCTACTAGGAGGAGGACTCCTCCCCCCTTGGCGCGCCTAGAGAGGGCCGGCCGCCCTCCCCCTTCCTCCTTTATATACGTGGGGAAGGGGGCATCCTAGAATAGACAAGTTGATTGTTTAGCCGTGTGTGGTGCCCCCCTCCATAGATTTCCACCTCGGTCATATCGTTGTAGTGCTTAGGCGAAGCCTTGTGCCGGTAACTTCATCATCACCGTCATCACTTCGTCATGCTGACGAAGCTCCCTCGACACTCAGCTGGATCTAGAGTTCGTGGGACATTACCGAGCTGAACGTGTGCAGATCGCGGAGGTGCCGTACCTTCGGTGCTAGGATCGGTCAGATCGTGAAGACATATGACTATATCAACCGCGTTGTCATAACTCTTCCACTTACGGTCTACGAGGGTACATGGACAACACTCTCACCTCTTGTTGCTATGCATCACCTAGATGGATCTTGCGTGCGCGTAGGATTTTTTTTGAAATTACTGCATTCCCCAACAGTGGCATCCGAGCTAGGTCTATGTGTAGATGTTATATGCACGAGTAGAACACAAAGGAGTTGTGGGCGTGGGTATATACATATTTCTTGCCGTCACTAGTTGACTCTTGATTCAGCGGTATTGTTGGATGAAGCAGCTTAGACCGACATTATGCATACGCTTACGCGAGACTGGTTTTACCGACATGCTTCGCACACAGGTGGATGGTGGGTGTCAGTTTCTCCAACTTTAGTTGAATCGGATTCAATGAACATGGTTCTTTCTGAATATCAAAAAGCAATCACTATACCGTGTTGTGGTTTTTGATGCGTAGGTAAGAACGGTTCTTGCTCAGCCCGTAGCAGCCACGCAAAACTTACAACAATAAAGTAGAGGACGTCTAACTTGTTTTTGCAGGGCATGTTGTGATGTGACATGGTCAAGACATGATGCCAAATTTTATTGTATGAGATGATCATGTTTTGTAACAGAGTTATCGACAACTGGCAGGAGCCATATGGTTGTCGCTTTATTGTATGAAATGCAATCGCCATGTAATTGCTTCACTTCATCACTAAGCGGTAGTGATAGTCGTAGAAGCAATAGTTGGCGAGACGACAACGATGCTTTGGAGATCAAGGTGTCAAGCCGGTGACGATGGTGATCATGACGGTGCTTTGGAGATGGAGATCAAAGGCATGATAACCCACAAGTATAGGGGATCGCAACAGTTTTTGATAAGTAAGAGTGCCGAACCCAACGAGGAGCTAAAGGTAGAACAAATATTCCCTCAAGTTCTATCGACCACCGATACAACTCTACGCACGCTTGACGTTCGCTTTACCTAGAACAAGTATGAAACTAGAAGTACTTTGTAGGTGTTGTTGGATAGGTTTGCAAGATAATAAAGAGTACGTAAATAAAAAGTAGGGGCTGTTTAGATAAAAAAACAATAAAGTAAATATAGTGAGTGTGGAAAAGTGGTGGTAGGAGTTGCGAAATTGCCCCTAAGCAATTGACTACTTTACTAGACCGATAGCAAGTATTATGTGGGAGAGGCCACTGCTAGCATGTCATCCCTGACTTGGAATTCTATGCACTTATGATTGGAACTATTAGCAAGCATCCGCAACTACTAATGTTCATTAAGGTAAAACCCAACCATAGCATTAAGGTATATTGGTCCCCCTTCAATCCTGTATGCATCAATTTCTATGCTAGGTTGAAGCTTCTGTCACTCTTGCCCTCCAATACATAGTCCTATCAACATACAACTAACCCTATGGTGTGATCCACGTGCGCAATCATATGATGGGCACCAAAGGACAGCAACATAACCACAAGCAAATTAAATCAATCATAGCAATTCATCAACTACCGATAGGACAACGAAAATCTACTCAGACATCATAGGATGGCAACACATCATTGGATAATAATATGAAGCATAAAGCACCATGTTCAAGTAGAGGGTACAGCGGGTTGCGGGAGAGTGGACCACTGTAGATAGAGGGGGGAAGGTGATGGAGATGTTCGAGAAGATGGCGAAGGTGTTGGTGTAGATCGCGGTGATGATGATGGCCCCCGGTGGCACTCCGGTGCCACCGGAAGCGAGGGGGAGAGAGCCCCCTCCTTCTTCTTCTTCATTGACCTCCTCCCTAGATGGGAGAAGGGTTTCCCCTCTGGTCCATGGCCTCCATGGCATGGGAGGGGCCAGAGCCCCTTCGAGATTGGATCTGTCTCTCTGTCTCTCTCTGTTTCTGCGTTCTCAGATTCTTCCCTTTCACCGTTTCTTATATTCCCGGAGATCTGTAACTCCGATTGGGCTGAAATTTTAACATGATCTCTATCCGGATATTAGCTTTCTTGCGGCGAAAGAAGGGCATCAACCGCCTTACGGGTGGCCCACGAGGGTCAGGGGCGCGCCCCCCTGCCTCGTGGCCACCCCGGGCACCGTCTCGCGTGGATTTTTCTTCCAAAAAATCATATATATTCCAAAAACAATCTCCGTCAGTTTTTATCCCGTTTGGACTCTGTTTGATATGGATATTCTGCGAAACAAAAAACATGCAACAAACAGGAACTGGCACTGGGCACTGGATCAATATGTTAGTCCCAAAAAATAGTATAAAAAGTTGCCAGAAGTATATGAAAGTTGTAGAATATTGGCATGGAACAATAAAAAAATTATTGATACGACGGAGACGTATCAGCATCCCCAAGCTTAATTCCTGCTCGTCCTCGAGTAGGTAAATGATAAAAAAGATAATTTTTGATGTGGAATGCTACCTAGCATAATCTTGATCATATGTCTAATCATGGCATGAATATTAAGATACGAGTGATTCAAAGCAATAGTCTATCATTTGACATAAAAACAGTAATACTTCAAGCCTACTAATAAAGCAATCATGTCTTTTCAAAATAACAAGGCCAAAGAAAGTTATCCCTACAAAGTCATATAGTCTGGCTATGCTCCATCTTCACCACACAAAATACTCACATCATGCACAACCCCGATGACAAGCCAAGCAATTGTTTCATAATTTTGATGTTCTCAAACCTTTTCAACTTTCACGCAATACATGAGCGTGAGCCATGGACATAGCACTATAGGTGGAATAGAATGGTGGTTGTGGAGAAGACAAAAATGAGAAGATAGTCTCACATCAACTAGGCGTATCAACGGGCTATGGAGATGCCCATCAATAGATATCAATGTGAGTGAGTAGGGATTGCCATGCAACGGATGCACTAGAGCTATAAGTATATGAAAGCTCAAACTGAAACTAAGTGGGTGTCCATCCAACTTGCTTGCTCATGAAGACCTAGGGCATTTGAGGAAGCCCATCGTTGGAATATACAAGCCAAGTTCTATAATGAAAATTCCCACTAGTATATGAAAGTGATAACTCAAGAGACTCTCTATATGAAGAACATGGTGCTACTTTGAAGCACAAGTGTGGTAAAAGGATAGTAACATTGCCCCTTCTCTCTTTTTCTCTCATTTTTTTCTTTTTTCTTCTTTTTTGGGCCTTCTCTTTTTTTTGGCCTTTCTCTTTTTTTGGGGCTTCTTTGGCCACTTTTATTTTGATAACCTCACATGGGACAATGTTCTAATAATGATGATCATCACACTTTTATTTACTTACAACTCAATATTACAACTCGATCTAGAACAAAGATATGACTCTATATGGATGCCTCCGGCGGTGTACCGGGATGTGCAATGATCTAGCGTAGCAATGACATCAAAAAACGGACAAGCCATGAAACATAATGCTAGCTATTTCACGATCATGCAAAGCAATATGACAATGAATGCTCAAGTCATGTATATGATGATGATGGAAGTTGCATGGCAATATATCTCGGAATGGCTATGGAAATGGCATGGTAGGTAGGTATGGTGGCTGTTTGAGGAAGATATATGGTGGGTTTAAGGTACCGGCGAAAGTTGCGAGGTACTAGAGAGGCTAGCAATGATGGAAGGGTGAGAGTGCGTATAATCCATGGACTTAACATTAGTCATAAAGAACTCACATACTTATTGCAAAAATCTATTAGTCATCGAAACAAAGTACTACGCGCATGCTCCTAGGGGATAGATTGGTAGGAAAAGACCATCGCTCGTCCCCGACCGCCACTCATAAGGAAGAAAATCAATAAATACCTCATGCTCCAACTTCGTTACATAACGGTTCACCATACGTGCATGCTACGGGAATCACAAACCTCAACACAAGTATTTCTACAATTCACAACCACCCACTAGCATGACTCTAATATCACCATCTTTATATCGCAAAACTATTGCAAGGAATCAAACATATCATATTCAGCGATCTACAAGTTTTATGTAGGATTTTATGACTAACCATGTGAATGACCAATTCCTGTCATCTCTCTAAATAGATATAAGTGAAGCAAGAGAGTTTAATTCTTTCTACAAAAGATATGCCCGTTCTCTAACAAATATAAGTGAAGTAAAAGAGCATTCTACAAATGGCAGTTGTATATGTAAAGGCAAACATGCAATCCAACTTCAAATGATATAAGCGAAGCACATGAAGCATTCTATAAAGCCATACTCAAAAGATATAAGTGAAGTGCATAGAGCATTCTATAAATCAACCAAGGACTATCTCATACCAGCATGGTGCATAAAAGAAAAGTGAAAACTAAATGCAAAGGACGCTCCAAGATTGCACATATCGCATGAACGAAACGAATCCGAAAACATACCGATACTTGTTGAAGAAAGAGGGGATGCCTTCCGGGGCATCCCCAAGCTTAGATGCTTGAGTCTCCTTGAATATTTACTTGGGGTGCCTCGTGCATCCCCAAGCTAGAGCTCTTGCCTCTCTTCCTTCTTCTCACATCGAGACCTTCTCGATCATCGAACACTTCATCCACACAAAACTCCAACAGAAAACTCGGTAAGATCCGTTAGTATAATAAAGCAAATCACTACTCTAAGTACTATTGAAAACCAATTCATATTTTGTTTTTGCATTGTGTATACTGTAATATAACTTTTTCATGGCTTAATCCACTAATATAAATTGATAGTTTCATCAAAACAAGCAAACTATGCATCAAAAACAGAATCTGTCTAAAACAGAACAGTCTGTAATAATCTGAACATTCACCATACTTATGATACCTGAAAAATTCTTCCAAAATTAGGAAAAATAAACAATTTGTATAGGAAGACAGTGCAAAAAGAATCAGAACCATTTGACGTTCCAGCAAAAAAATGTAAAATCGCGCACTACAACCAAAGTTTCTGTCCTGCACCGTACAAACCATCAAGCAAATGTAAACATCCTAAAGGCAAACCTTGACACATTATTTTTATATTTAAACTTTATAAAAGCATACAACATAAATAAATGACTCTCTAAAACTTCTGGGTTGTCTCCCTGGCAGCGCTTTCTTTAAAGCCATTAAGCTAGGCATATAGTGCTCAAGTAATGGATCCACCCGGATCCCAAGGTATATCAAAGCCAATTTTAATTAACAATGATTTGTAATTTAGTGGTGAGCACAAGGTAACATATATCATGTAATGACGAAGTCTAACTCTCTTCCTATGCATCGGCATGTCATAAAAGAACAATTCATGCACACAAAGTAAAGGCCAATGCATAGTATAAACAATTTCTTGCAATTTTGTTGTATTGGAAACATAGAGAGGTGGAGATATAGTTCCTCTCTCATAATAATTTCAAGTAGGATCAGCAAGCACATGCATATTATATTCATCAAAATCATCATGTGCAACGGTAAAAGGCAACCCATCAATATAATCCTTAATAAGTGCAAACTTCTCCGATATAGTGTAGTCGGGAGAATTCAAAAAGATAATAGGACTATCATGCGTGGGTGCAATAGCAACAATTTCATGTTTAACATAAGGAACTATAGCAAGTTCATCTCCATAAGCATAATTCATATTGGCATCTTGGCCACAAGCATAGCAAGCATCATCAAAAAGGGATATTTCAAAAGAATCAACGGGATCATAACAATCATCATAGCAATCATCCTCCGGTAAGTACGAATGGAAATTAAACAATGTATGAGTTGAAGAGTTACTCTCATTAGAAGGTGGGCACGGGTAGCTAATCCGCTCTTCCTCCTTTTGTTCTTCGCTCTCCTCCTCATCTTTTTCATCCAATGAGCTCACAGTTTTATCAATTTCTTCTTCCATAGGCTCCTGCAAAATATTAGTCTCTTCTTGGACAGCGGAGTAGTACTGAATATATGGTTCAACATAGGCATTAGAAGCATAATTATCATAGCAATATTTAAGTATGGCAAAATTTTCAAATTTGTAAAGAGTAGCATCATACTTTTCAATCAAAGAAGCAATTTCGTAAGCACCCTTAAAAGCAACAAATTCTTCAATTTGTTGAACATCATAGTAACTATAAACACCCTTAGCATAAGAGGATACGATTCTATTATCATTGAACAAACATTGGTAGGGAAGGTGTTTCTTAGGGTCTTCAGAACAACAAGTATAATCATATATTTCACATAAATTCCAAGCATAGCATTGCAAACGATGAATTTGATCCAGTAAAGTTTTCTCTTTTTCAGATATTCGGTGTCGCACATAACAAGCATGCTCATCTAAAGATTTTCCCTCAACTAAGCTAGTTGGGGTTTCAGCACGAGCACATAGGGATCGAAGATGATCCAAGTAATAAGCTTCAGCAGTGTGATAGATTTTGATTGGTTCTTCAACCATTAGTTTAGTAGGTACAACTATTTTTTTGGTATTTTGCGTTTCCTACCCATAACTAAAGATAGAAAACAACTAAGAATAGCAAATAAAAATTACTTAGTGATAAAGCAAACAAGCACACACGAGAATATTCACCCCACGCTATTGCTCCCCGGCAACGGCGCCAGAAAAAGGTCTTGATAACCCACAAGTATAGGGGATCGCAACAGTTTTCGATAAGTAAGAGTGTCGAACCCAACGAGGAGCTAAAGGTAGAACAAATATTCC
Source organism: Triticum dicoccoides (assembly GCF_002162155.2). Classification (NCBI taxonomy): domain Eukaryota; kingdom Viridiplantae; phylum Streptophyta; class Magnoliopsida; order Poales; family Poaceae; genus Triticum; species Triticum dicoccoides. The sequence continues at coordinate 342,402,029 of NC_041382.1, forward strand.
CTCAAGTTCTATCGACCACGGATACAACTCTACGCATGCTTGACATTCGCTTTACCTAGAACAAGTATGAAACTAGAAGTACTTTGTAGGTGTTGTTGGATAGGTTTGCAAGATAATAAAGAGTATGTAAATAAAAAGTAGGGGCTGTTTAGATAAAGAAACAATAAAGTAAATATAGCGAGTGTGGAAAAGTGGTGGTAGGAGTTGCGAAATTGCCCCTAAGTAATTGACTACTTTGCTAGAGCGATAGCAAGTATTATGTGGGAGAGGCCACTGCTAGCATGTCATCCCTGACTTGGAATTCTATGCACTTATGATCGGAACTATTAGCAAGCATCCGCAACTACTAATGTTCATTAAGGTAAAACCCAACCATAGCATTAAGGTATATTGGTCCCCCTTCAATCCCGTATGCATCAATTTCTATGCTAGGTTGAAGCTTCTGTCACTCTTGCCCTCCAATACATAGTCCTATCAACATACAACTAACCCTATGGTGTGATCCACGCGCGCAATCATATGATGGGCACCAAAGGACAACAACATAACCACAAGAAAATTAAATCAATCATAGCAATTCATCAACCACCGACAGGACAACGAAAATCTACTTAGACATCATAGGATGGCAACACATCTTCGGATAATAATATGAAGCATAAAGCACCATGTTCAAGTAGAGGGTAGAATGGGTTGCGGGAGAGTGGACCGCTATAGATAGAGGGGGTAAGGTGATGGAGATGTTGGTGAAGATGGCGGAGGTGTTGGTGTAGATCGCGGTGATGATGATGGCCCCCGGTGGCACTCCAGTGCCACCGGAAGCGAGGGGGAGAGAGCCCCCTCCTTCTTCTTCTTCCTTGACCTCCTCCCTAGATGGGAGAAGGGTTTCCCCTCTGGTCCATGGCCTCCATGGCACGGGAGGGGCGAGAGCCCCTCCGAGATTGGATCTGTCTCTCCGTCTCTCTCTGTTTCTGCGTTCTCAGATTCTTCCCTTTCACCGTTTCTTATATTCCTGGAGATCCGTAACTCCTATTGGGCTGAAATTTTAACACGATCTCTATCCAGATATTAGCTTTCTTGCGGAGAAAGAAGGGCATCAACCGCCTTACGGGTGGCCCACGAGGGTCAGGGGCGCGCCTAGAGGGGGCAGGCGCGCCCCCTGCCTCGTGGCCACCTCGGACACCGTCTCGCGTGGATTTTTCTTCCAAAAAATCATATATATTCCAAAAAAATCTCTGTCAGTTTTTATCCCGTTTGGACTCTGTTTGATATGGATATTCTGCGAAACAAAAAACATGCAACAAACACAAACTGGCACTGGGCACTGGATCAATATGTTAGTCCCAAAAAATAGTATAAAAAGTTGCCAAAAGTATATGAAAGTTGTAGAATATTAGCATGGAACAATCAAAAATTATAGATACGACGGAGACGTATCAAGGCACAAGATGATGATGACCATATCATATCACTTATATTGATTGCATGTGATGTTTATCCTTTATGCATCTTATTTTTCTTAGTTCGGTGGTAGCATTATAAGATGATCTCTTACTAAATTTCAAGGTACAAGTGTTCTCCCTGAGTATGCACCGTTGCTACAGTTCATCGTGCCGAGACACCACGTGATGATCGGGTGTGATAAGCTCTACGTTCACATACAACTGGTGCAAGCCAGTTTCGCACACGCAGAATACTCGGGTTAAACTTGACGAGCCTAGCATATGAAGATATGTCCTCGGAACACTGAGACCGAATGGTCGGACGTGAATCATATAGTAGATATGATCAACATAGTGATGTTTACCATTGAAAACTACTCCATCTCACGTGATGATCGGACATGGTTTAGTTGATATGGATCATGTGATCACTTAGATGATTAGAGGGATGTCTATATAAGTGGGAGTTCTTAAGTAATATGATTAATTGAACTTTAATTTATCATGAACTTAGTACATGATAGTATTTTGCATGTCTATGTTGTTGTAGATAGACGGCCCGTGCTGTTGTTCCGTTGAATTTTAATGCGTTCCTAGAGAAAGCTAAGCTGAAAGATGATGGTAGAAATTACACAGACTAGGTTCGTAACTTGAGGATTATCCTCATTGTTGCACAGAAGAATAACATCCTGGAAGCGTCGCTAGGTGACAAACCCGCTGCAAGAGCAACACCAGATGTTATGAACGTCTGGCAGAGCAAAGCTGATGACTACTCGATAGTTCAGTGTGCCATGCTTTACGGCTTAGAACCGGGACTTCAACGACGTTTTGAACGTCATGGAGCATATGAGATGTTCCAGGAGTTGAAGTTAATATTTCAAGCAAATGCCCAGATTGAGAGATATGAAGTCTCCAATAAGTTCTACAGGTGAAAAATGGAGAAGAATAGTTCTGTGAGTGAACATATACTCAGAATGTCTGGGTACCACAGCCACTTCACTCAGCTGGGAGTTAATCTTCCTGATGATAGTGTCATTGACAGCGTTCTTCAATCACTGCCACCAAGCTACAAGAGCTTTGTGATGAACTATAATATGCAAGGGATGGATAAGACAATTCCCGAGCTCTTCGCAATGCTAAAGGATGCGGAGGTAGAAATCAAGAAGGAGCATCAAGTGTTGATGGTCAACAAGACCACCAGTTTCAAGAAAAAGGGTAAAGGGAAGAAGGGGAACTTCAAGAAGAACGGCAAGCAAGTTGCTGCTCAAGTGAAGAAGCCCAAGTCTGGACCTAAGCCTGAGACCGAGTGCTTCTACTGCAAAGGGATTGGTCACTGGAAGCGGAACTGCCCCAAGTATTTGGCGAAGAAGAAGGATGGCAAGGTGAAAGGTATATTTGATATACATGTTATTGATGTGTACCTTACTAATGCTCGTAGTAGCGCCTGTGTATTTGATACTGGTTTTGTTGCTAATATTTGCAACTCGAAACAGGGTCTACAGATTAAGCGAAAATTGGCTAAGGACGAGGTGATGATGCGCGTGGGAAATGGTTCCAAAGTCGATGTGATCGCCGTCGGCACGCTACCTCTACATCTACCTTCGGGATTAGTTTTAGACCTAAATAATTGTTATTTTGTGCCAGCGTTGAGCAGGAACATTATATCTGGATCTTATTTAATGTGAGACAGTTATTCATTTAAATCAGAGAATAATGGTTGTTCTATTTATATGAGCAATATCTTTTATGGTTATGCACGTTGATGAGTGGTCTATTTTTACTAAATCTTGATAGTAGTGATACACATGTTCATAGTATTGAAGCCAAAAGATATAAGTTTAATAATGATAGTGCAACTTATTTGTGGCATTGCCGTTTAGGTCATAATGGTGTAAAGCGCATGAAGAAACTCCATGCTGATGGGCTTTTGGAATCACTTGATTATGAATCACTTGATTCTTGCGAACCATGCCTCATGGGAAAGATTACTAAGACTCCGTTCTCCGGAACAATGGGGAGAGCAACAGACTTGTTGGAAATAATACATACTGATGTATGCGGTCCAATGAGTGTTGATGCTCATGGCGGGTATCGTTATTTTCTTACCTTCACAGATGATTTGAGAAGATATGGGTATATCTACTTGATGAAACATAAGTCTGAAACATTTGAAAAGTTCAAAGAATTTCAGAGTGAAGTGGAAAATCATCGTAACAAGAAAATTAAGTTTTTACGATCTAATCGTGGAGGAGAATATTTGAGTTACGAGTTTGGTCTTCATTTGAAACAATGCGGAATAGTTTCGCAACTCACGCGACCTGGAACACCACAGCGTAATGGTGTGTCCGGACGTTGTAACCGCACTTTATTAGATATGGTGCGATCTATGATGTCTCTCACTGATTTACCGCTATCATTTTGGGGTTATGCTTTAGAGACGGCTACATTCACGTTAAATAGGGCACCATCAAAATCCGTTGAGATGACACCTTATGAATTGTGGTTTGGCAAGAAACCCAAGTTGTCGTTTCTTAAAGTTTGGGGCTACGATGCTTATGTGAAAAAGATTCAACCTGATAAGCTCGAACCCAAATCGAAGAAATGTGTCTTCATAGGATACCCAAAAGAGATTGTTGGGTACACCTTCTATCACAGATTCGAAGGCAAGATATTCGTTGCTAAGAATGGATCCTTTCTAGAGAAGGAGTTTCTCTCGAAAGAAGTGAGTGGGAGGAAAGTAGAACTTGATGAGGTAATTGTACCTGCTCCCTTATTGGAAAGTAGTTCATCACAGAAATCAGTTCCATTGATTCCTACACCAGTAAGTGAGGAAGCTAATGATGATGATCATGAAACTTCTGATCAAGTTACTACCGAACCTCATAGGTCTACCAGAGTAAGATCCGCACCAGAGTGGTACGGTAATCCTATTCTGGAGGTCATGTTACTTGACCATGACGAACCTACAAACTATGAGGAAACGATGATGATCCCAGATTCCGCAAAATGGCTTGAGGCCATGAAATCTGAGATGGGATCCATGTATGAGAACAAAGTGTTGACTTTGGTTGACTTGCCCGATGATCGGCAAGCCATAGAGAATAAATGGATCCTCAAGAAGAAGACTAATGCTGACGGTAATATTACTGTCTACAAAGCTTGACTTGTTTCAAAAAGTTTTCGACAAGTTCAAGGAGTTGACTACGATGAGACCTTCTCACCTGTAGCGAGGCTTAAGTCCGTCCGAATCATGTTAGCAATTGCCGCATTTTATGATTATGAAATTTGGCAAATGGATGTCAAAACTGTATTCCTTAATGGATATCTAAAAGAAGAGTTGTATATGATGCAACCAGAAGGTTTTGTCGATCCAAAAGGTGCTAACAAAGAGTGCAAGCTCCAACGATCCATTTATGGACTGGCGCAAGCCTCTCGGAATTGGAATATACGCTTTGATAGTGTGATCAAAGCATATAGTTTTATACAGACTTTTGGAGAAGCCTATATTTACAAGAAAGTGAGTGGGAGCTCTGTAGCATTTCTGATATTATATGTGATGACATATTGCTGATCAGAAATGATAATGAATTTCTGAATAGCATAAAAGGATACTTGAATAAGAATTTTTCAATGAAAGACCTCGGTGAAGCTGCTTATATATTGGGCATCAAGATCTATAGAGATAGATCAAGATGCTTAATTGGACTTTCACAAAGCACATACCTTGATAAAGTTTTGAAGAAGTTCAAAATGGATCAAACAAAGAAAGGGTTCTTGCCTGTCTTACAAGGTGTGAAATTGAGTCAGACTCAATGCCCGACCACTGCAGACGATAGAGAGAAAATGAAAGTCATTCCCTATGCTTCAGCCATAGGTTCTATCATGTATGCGATGCTGTGTACCAGACCTGATGTGTGCCTTGCTATTAGTTTAGCAGGGAGGTACCAAAGTAATCCAGGAGTGGATCACTGGACAGCGGTCTAGAACATCCTGAAATACCTAAAAAGGACTAAGGATATGTTTTTTTTATGGAGGTGACAAAGAGCTCGTCGTAAACGGTTACGTCGATGCAAGCTTTGACATTGATCCGGATGACTCTAAGTCACAAACTGGATACATATTTATATTGAATGGTGGAGCTATCAGTTGGTGCAGTTCCAAGCAAAGCGTCGTGGCGGGATCTACATATGAAGCGGAGTACATAGCTGCTTCGGAAGCAACAAATGAAGGAGTCTGGATGAAGGAGTTCATATCCGATCTAGGTGTCATACCTAATGCATCGGGTCCAATGAAAATCTTTTGTGACAATACTGGTGCAATTGCCTTGGCAAAGGAATCCAGATTTCACAAGAGAACCAAGCACATCAAGAGACACTTCAATTCCATCAGCGATCAAGTCAAGGAGGGAGACATAGAGATTTGCAAGATACACACGGATCTGAATGTTGCAGACCCGTTGACTAAGCCTCTCTCACGAGCAAAACATGATCAGCACCAAGACTCCATGGGTGTTAGAATCATTACAATGTAATCTAGATTATTGACTCTAGTGCAAGTGGGAGACTGAAGGAAATATGCCCTAGAGACAATAATAAAGTTGTTATTTATATTTCCTTATATCATGATAAATGTTTATTATTCATGCTAGAATTGTATTAACCGGAAACTTAGTACATGTGTGAATACATAGACAAACAAAGTGTCACTAGTATGCCTCTACTTGACTAGCTCGTTAATCAAAGATGGTTAAGTTTCCTAGCCATGTACAAAAGAGTTTTCATTTGATGATGTGATTGACTTGACCCATCCGTTAGCTTAGCACTTTGATCGTTTAAGTTTACTGCTATTGCTTTCTCCATAACATACATGTTCCTATGACTACGAGATTATGCAACTCCCGAATACCGGAGGAACACTTAGTGTGCTATCAAACATCACAACGTAACTAGGTGACTATAAAGATGCTCTACAGGTGTCTTCGATGGTGTTTGTTGAGTTGGCATAGATCGAGATTAGGATTTGTCACTCCGTGTATCGGAGAGGTATCTCTGGGCCCTCTCGGTAATGCACATCGCTATAAGCCTTGCAAGCAATGTGAGTAATGAGTTAGTTACGGGATGTTGCATTATGAAACGAGTAAAGAGACTTTCCGGTAACAAGATTAAATCTCGACGATCGAATCTCGGGCAAGTAACATACCGATGACAAAGGGAACAACGTATGTTGTTATGCGGTTTGACCAATAAAGATCTTCGCAGAATATGTAGGAACCAATATGAGCATCCAGGTTCCGCTATTGGTTATTGACCGGAGATGAGTCTCGGTCATGTCTACATAGTTCTCGAACCCGTAGGGTCCGCACGCTTAACGTTCGGTGACGATCGGTATTATGAGTTTATGTTTTTTGATGTACCGAAGGTAGTTCGGAGTCCCGGATATGATCACTGACATGATGAGGAGTCTCGGAATGGTCGATACATAAAGATCTATATATTGGAAGGCTATGTCTGGACATCGGAATGGTTCCGGGTGAGTTCAGGCATTTATCGGAGTACCAGGGGGTTAGTGGGTTACCGGAACTCCCCGGGGAGTAAATGGGCCTTAATGGGCCTTAGTGGGAGAGAAGAGAAGGCAGCCTAGGAGGGGGCGCCCCCCAAGCCCAATCCGAATTGGGTGGGGGGCCCCTTTCCTTTCTCCTTCTCCCTCTTCCTTCTATTCCTAATGGGACTAGGAAAGGGGGAGTCCTACTCCTACTAGGAGGAGGACTCCTCCCCCCTTGGTGCGCCTAGAGAGGGCCGACTGGCCTCCCCCTCCCTCCTTTATATACATGGGGAAGGGGGTACCCTAGGACAGACAAGTTGATTGTTTAGCCATGTGCGGTGCCCCCTCCACAGATTTCCACCTTGGTCATATCATTGTAGTGCTTAGGCGAAGCCCTGCACCGGTAACTTCATCATCACCATCATCACGCCATCGTGCTGACGAAGCTCTCCCTCGACACTCAGTTGGATCTAGAGTTCGTGGGACGTCATCGAGCTGAACATGTGTAGATCTCGGAGGTGCCGTACCTTCAGTGCTAGGATCGGTCGGATCATGAAGACGTACAACTACATCAACCACGTTGTCATAACGCTTCCGCTTACGGTCTATGAGGGTACATGGAAAACACTCTCCCCTCTCATTGCTATGCAGCACCTAGATGGATCTTGCGTGTGCGTAGGAATTTTTTGAAATTACTGCGTTCCCCAACAACGACATGGGGACATCATTCCCCTTTTTGCGGGTTCATGTTGGGTGGGGCGCCCCCTTTGGTGGAAAATGTTGGGGTGGGGGGCCCCTATGGGGGGATCCCCCACCCATGTGTGCCAAGTGTTGAGTGGAGGGGACCCCCTTTGGGGTTGCCCCCCAAGGAGGGGCGCCATAGGAGGGAGGGGCGCACCTTGTGGGCAAGCTCCCCCTTTTGTAGGTTGATGCTGCTGAGGGGTGCTACTTGTGATAGGCGTTGGGATTTCCCCGAAGAGGAAGGGTGATATAGTATAGCACCAGATAGTATTTCCCTCAGTTAAGAACCAATGTTTATCGAACCAGTAGGAGACACCAAGAAAACAAGATAAACGGTACCCGCACACACAAAAAGCAAATACTTGCATCCAACACGGGCAAGAGGGTTGTCAATCCCCTTGTACTCATTAATTTCAAGGATGAAATCTGATAGTGGTAGATAGATAATATAAAAAGGAAAATAAAAGATAATAAATTGCAGCAAGTATTTTTAGGTTTTAGTAAATATAAAGTGAATGAACCCGAGGGCCATAGCGTTCACTAGAGGCATCTCTCTCATGAGCATAGTAACGGTGGGTAGACAAATTACTGTTGGGCAATTGATAGAATAGCACATAGTTACGATGATATTCATGGCATGATCAATATATAGGTATTACGTCTGAGGCAAGTAGACCGTTAATCTTACTAAATATACTACTATTACTCCACCCCTCGACCGCTATCCAACATGCATCTTGAGTTATTAAGTTCATACCAAACAGAGTAATGCTTGGAGCATGATGACAAAATGTAGACAAAGTAAAATCAATTAATATGATTGAACCCGATCGTTTTAACCTTAGTAACAACAATACAAATACATGTCTTGCAACTCCTCCTATCACAGAGTAAGGACACCGTAGGATTGAACCTACTACCAAGCACCTTTCCCACTGAATTGGCCAAAGAAGAAGGATATATCGGAGAGAAATATAAAGCTATAAAATCACACATAATAAATCTCAGAAATGATTCAACTACTTTCAATGAATAATCTAATCATAAACCCACAATTCATCGGATGTCAGTAAACACACCGCAAAGATTACATCAAATAGATCTTCAAAGTGATCACTGTATTGAAGATTAGAGAGAGAGAGAGAGAGAGAGAGAGAGAGAGAGAGAGAGAGAGAGAGAGAGAGAGAGAGAGAGAGAGAGAGAGATCTAGCTACTGCTATGGTCCCGTGGGAACTACTGACACATCATCATGGAAGCAACAAGATTGATGAAGATGGCCTCCGTGATCGATTCCCCCTCCGGCAGAGTACCATCGGAGGCCTGTAGATGGGATCACAGAATAATACAGGCTTGCGGCAATTAGGTCAGATGGAATTAGGTCAGATAAAATTGTTTTGGGTCTCTCTCTAGGGGTTTCTGCAATTGAGTGAATTTATAGTGCTGGAATTAGGTCAGATGGACCGCCATGGGGCCCACAAGCTTAGGTGGCGCGCCCCTAATGCGCGCCATGTGAGCTTGTGGCCCACTTGCATATCTTCTGGCCCTCCCCCAAATCTTCTAGCGTGTCTTCAAGTCCATCAAAAATCACCGTAAAGTTTCACCGTGTTTGGACTTTGTTTGGTATGCTTTTTCTACGAAACAAAGAAATAGGCAAAAAACAGGAATTGGCACTGGGCACTGAGTTAATAGGTTAAAATGGCATATAAGGCATACAAGATTGATAATATAATGGCACGAAACAATCAAATTATAGATACGTTGACATAACATGGGGGGGGGGGGCTTTGGGCAGCCACCCTCTAATAACCCACAAGTATAGGGGATCGCAACAGTTTTTGAGGGTAGAATATTCAACCCAAATCTATTAATTCGACACAAGGGGAACCAAAGAATATTTGCAAGTATTAGCAGTTGAGTTGTCAATTCAACCACACGTGGAGACTAAATATCTGCAGGAGAGTGATCAGTAGCACAATAATATGGTAGTTTGATAGCAATGGTAATAGTAGCAATAGTAAAGGTAACAATAGTAGCAGTAGTTTTGTAGCAATTGTGACAATAGCAACAACAATAGTAACTTAGGAAAAGAAATATGTGAAAAACTCGTAGGCATTGGATCGGTGATGGATAATTATGTTGGATAACATTCGTCATGTAACAGTTACAACCTAGGGTGACACAGAAGTAGCTCCAATTCATCAATGTAATGTAGGCATGTATTCCGTATATAGTCACACATGCTTGCGATAAGAACTTGCATGACATCTTTTGTCCTACCCACCCGTGGCAGCAGGGTCCATAAGGAAACTAAGGGAATTAAGGCCTCCTTTTAATACAGAACCAGAACAAAGTATTAGCACATGGTGAATACATGAACTCCTCAAACTACATTAATCACCAAAAAGAATCCCAAGTATTGTCACCTTGGGGTATGCGGATCATAACACATAATAGGTGCATATAACTTGCAAGCTAGGATCAAGAACACAAATATATTCATGAAAACATAAAGGGTTCAGATATGAAATCATGGCACTCGGGCCCTACTTACAAGCATTAATCATAGCAAAGTCATATCAACATCAGTCTCAGAACATAGTGGATACTAGGGATCAAGCCCTAACAAAACTAACTCGATTACATGATAAATCTCATCCAACCCATCACTGTCCAGCAAGCCTATGAAGGAATTACTCACTCCCGGTGGTGAGCATCATGAAATTAGTGATGTAGGAAGGTTGATGATGACGAAGGTGTCGAATCCTCCTCTCCGGAGCCTAGAACGGACTCCAGATCAGCCCTCCCGATGAAGAACATGAGGTGGTATCGGCTCTGTATCGTAAAATGCAATGATTCCTTCTCTCTGATTTTGTTTCTTGATGAATAGGTACTTATGGAGTTGGAGTTAGGGTTGTGGGGGTTGCCAGGGGCCCACAACCCTGCAGGGCGCTCCCCCTGGGCTTGTGGCGCCCTGGTGGCCCTCCTTTGGTAATTTTTCTGCCAATATTTTTTATATATTGTGAAATAATTCTCCATAAATCTTCAGCTCAATCCGAGAACTTCTATTTCTGCACAAAAACAACACCACGACAATTCTCCTGAAAACAGTGTCAGTCCGGGTTAGTTCCATTCAAATCATGCAAATTAGAGTCCAAAACAAGAGCAAAAGTGTTTGGAGAAGTAGATACGTTTGGGACGTATCAACTACCCCAAGCTTAACACATTGCTTGTCCTCAAGCAATTCAGTTGACAAACTGAAAGTGATAAACAAAAACTTTTACAAACTCTTTTTGTTCTTGATATTGTATATATGCTTAACTAATGCTCAAGTTTTCATCAATGATTATAAACTATTCATATTCATGATAACCTTTAGGTCTCACATTTACTCATACCAATGACATAACCACCTAGTGAGCAATAATATGATATCTTGGATGCCAACAATTTGTCAAAACAGTCATGATATAATATGATAACATGGTATCTTGCTAGCCCTTTTCGGGACCACAAAACATAAATGCAGAGCACCTATGAAGTTCAAGCAGCGACTAAACACATGTTAAAAAAGATCCAGTCATGTCACGCTCAACATTAACTATACCCAATGCATAAGAATGACAATAGTGCTCCCCAACTGGCGCTTAAATGAGAGGGTGATGACTCAACAATAAACTAAAATAACATAAAAGTAAATGGATAGGCCCTTCATAGAGGGAAGTAGGGATTTGCAGAGGTGCCAGAGCTCGAAGCTTAGAACCAAGACAAATATAATTTGGGGGGTATGCCTTTCCTGTCAACGTCACGACTGAGAGTTTTCAATATCTTCCATGCTAAACAAATTAGCAGCGGTTCCCAAGCGGAAAAAGTAAAATTTACTCCCTCTCCACCAACAAACATGAGCTATACCTAGCCGAATCCTCGGGTGCCCTCCATACCAACAAGTTTTCGGGGGAGTTTGTTTTATTAATTTTTTCAATTTTAATCATGGGACTGGACATCACGATTACCTGCCCCTCTCGTGCAAGGACAAGTGAATAAACACTCATCATGAGAATAACCCGGTTAGCATGGAAGATACTGGCCGTCCCTTGTCGCTCCATGAGCGGTATGGGCACACAAAACATATGTTCATTTGAATATGTAGAGGTGGCACATGCAAATTTACTTGGAACAATAGGGGAATACCGCATATAGGTAGATATAGTGGACTCATCTGGAACAACTTTGGGTTTAAGGATTTGGATGCACAAGAAGTATTCCCGCTTAGTACATGCGAAAGCTAGCAAATAGATTGAGAAGCGGCCAACTAGAGAGCGAAAACGGTCATAAACACGCATTGAGAATAATTAACATTGAATACAAACATGAGTAGGATATCAAACACTATGAACATAAATATCGTGGAGGTTATGTTGGTTTTGAATCAACTACGTGCGTGAACATTTGCCAAGTCAAGCCACTAGAATCATTCAGAGGGAGATACCATACTATCATACTACATCATAACCATTTTAATGCATGTTGACACTCAAAATAAATCATTATCCACTCCTAGTTAATTAAGCATGGCATGAGTAACTATAATCTCTAATTGTCATCACAAACATGTTTACTCATAATAATACTGAATCAAGAGCGATGAGCTAAACATATTTACAAAAACAAAAACAAGAGGAGTTCATACCAGCTTTTCTTCACCTCAATCACTTCATCAAATCATCATCATTATTGCCTTTCACTTGCACGACCGAATGATATGAGAAAAATAATAGTGCAAGTGTGTCATGGACTAAGCTGGAATCTACAAACATTTTATTTAGAGGAGAAGACAAGGTAATTTGGGCTCTCTGTTAGATCAACAATAATGCATATGAGAGCCACTCAACATGTTCATTGTGGTCTTCTCCTCACGACAACCCAAAGTAAAGAAAATATATTCAGAGAAACACATTGCATATTTTTGGAGTTTTTGTTTTTCTTGAATAAAGAAAATTAAAAGAAGGAAAGAAAAACAAGAACGAGAAAAACTATTTACACGAGAAAGCTCCCAACAAGTAAAAGAAGAACGAGAATCTTTTTGGGTTTTCTTTTTAATACTACGAATTACGATATGAGAAAAAACCCAAAAATAAATAAGAAATATTTTTGGATTTTCGAAGTTTTTCAAACACACAAGAAGAAAGCAAAATAAAACTAACATGGATATACAATGAAAAAGGATGAACACCGACAACTGGAATGAAATGTGTCGTGGAATTGTCACGGCAGATGTCCTAGTGTGAGGACTTAGTCGTGAGGCCAACACATCTTTGTAGTAGCTTGATAGGGGTTGAGCGGGACGAGAGACTCAGGCGGATCAACACATAAGACAAGGATTTAGACAGCTTAGGGCCCCGGGAAACATCATCTGGTAATAGCCCTACATGCTGTTTATGGCTAGATCTCATTATGCTCATGAGAGAGTCGCCGCATAAGCCGGCTCCCCCTTTGTGTTTAGCCCTAGAGATTGTTTCTTGTCCCTCTTGGGGTGCCCTGCCCCTCCTCATATATGTTGAAGGGGTGGGTTACATGACTAGTCCTATTATGATTAGGATTAGTCTATTACAAGTGGAGTCCTAGTCTTGCTTCCTTTGTAAGAGAATATTCCTTATGCCTTTCCTCTTTAGCCGGCCCACCATAACATAAGTCGATCTTCTGGGCCTTGGGCCTTGTCATCCATCTGAAACACCCACCGGGTCACCAATGAGTCTTCAGGCTCGTGAGTCGTCACACCAGTGAACCGCCAGACACGTGAGTCGCCAATCCTCTGGCGGGATACCAATGAAACACCAAGTCCGGCCGGGTCATATATCCGGCCGGGTCATACCACGGGTTATATCCCCGACATTAGCACCCAGTTTAATTTGGATTTATCCATGTTAAACTGATTTGCAATATAAACACAAGAGCAAATTTGACAGGTTGTGATCCTGGTTAAATATTCTTGTAAGCTGGCACCTGATCATCCTTAAGTCTTTGACATTTTCTCCTGGAAAATCCGGGTCAGTAGGCCAGCTTCATGATCCATTTGCTGACATTGGCTCTTGTAAAGAAATATTATAAGAAATTATCCATTTGAGTCGGCCTTCAATGCTCTGACTTGACAAAAATATTGGTCTTGAAATATTCAACTGATATTCAGCCGGCTTAAAGATGTATATCTTGCCGATTTATGATTGCCAAAATTGTCGGGTTATAAACAAATGATGCCGGGTCATGTAATTGTTGCTGATGCCGGGTCATAGTTATTGGTGACACCGAGTCATGATTGTTGGTGACGCCGGGTCAATCCGGTTTGCTTAAAACTGAAAATTGGAAGATATTTCTCCCTTATATCCATATTACCTGTAGCCCCCAAGTCTTGAGCAGAAACAAAGTGATGACTTAAGACTTGCTTCAATATAAATACTGCCACTTTGAAGAAATCCATGTTGTTCATCTTAGTCACTAGTAAAGACTGAATACTCCATATATGTAGCCCCCAAGTGACGGGTTGTCATGCTTGCAGCAACCTGGGACTTGTAATTGCCTTATACTCATAAAAACTTCAACCAGTATAGCCCCCAAGGGCTGGGTCATTATGCAATAATGAGCAGGAACTTTATAAATATGATCATATAGACTTGAACGACAACGTGTAGCCCCCAAGGGCCGGCTCAGTAAGATAATATTGAGCCGGGACTTTATATATACTTCTTTGAAAAGAACCTAATATGATGTAACCCCCATCATGGGGCTTGAACCCATGTCCACAAGGTTAAGAGCTTTGTGCTTTACCAACTGAGCAGTGGATCCTTTAATATAATGGAATAAAACTTGTGTACCTTGAATTGTTGACAGGAGCAATTGTTAGCCCCCAAGGGCCGGCTCATTATAATGTGATGAGTCGGGTCTTCAATAAGGCCCGTAAAAATGACTTTGCATTAGCCCCCAAGTGCCATAGTGCATGCTAGTAGTGACATGGGACTTGCATATTTGATGTGATCTCAACTTGAATAATGTAGCCCCCAAGTGCCGAGTCGTAAGCCTGCAGCGACTCGAGACTATTCCCTCCATTGTAAAAATAAATCATGCCCATTAATAAAATAATAACCATTGCGCTAAAGCGACTTTGAAGACCTCCATCATAATATTGGCTATTGATAACCATAATAAAAATCCAGCCATGTTGGCTATTAAAGATTTGAATAATATAATCCGATTTGGAAAACCGGTTCCTGTGATATTGAATCGTACTGCCGGTTTAGGATACCTGTGCAGTAAGGGTGATAACCCAATCCTTACAAGCCACTCACTTCCAAATGTATGATGTTTGTCATATGTTGGCGACTTATCGTCCAAATCCAATCCGGGTTAAATTTAAACCACACTTATACTTAGATCTCAACAAAAAAGTCTCAAAACAAAATCAAAGATTGTTTTCAAAAAACTTAAGCCAAATAGAAAGAAAAAATCAAGGCTTCTGATTCAAATACAATCAGTAAACCGTTCCAAAGGGGTTAAGCTAGGATTCGAATACGATCATGTAGCCCCCAGTGGCTTTGGCAGTGTGCCGATCAAGAGGGTACCGGCAGCTATATTCTCTTTGGTTCGAATACGACCTATGTTTGAACAGGAAGCCCCCAAATGACCTTGAGAGGTTTTTAACGACCCTGATTCGAATACGATCCAAGTCGGACCCAAAAGGGGTTAAGCTATGATTCGAATACGATCAAGAAGCCCCCTAGTGGGTTTGGCATTGCGCCGATCAAGAGGGTACCGACAGCAATGTTCTCTTTGGTTCGAATACGACCTATGTTTGAACACGAAGCCCCCAAATGACCTGTAACTGTGGCTATGAGCCGGATCAAAGGGTAATCATAGCTTTAGCTCAATAAGCCGGAAGCCCCCAAGTGATATATTTCTGAGCTGTGCTCGCCGGGTGTCTATGTTTGAGTTGTGCTGTGCAACAAACTCTCTTTGGTCCCTGTATTTTTTTTGTAAAAACTCGAACTTGCGAGAGATGAATTCTTTTTAAACTGGAATTTCAAACCGGATATTGAGAGCTTCAAAGATTTGTGGGAGACAGGTTTACCTTGAGCCAGATTTTAAACCGGTATTCTTCATTTTGAACCGGAAATTTTCTGACGGCCTTTAAATTCTTATCAATATAGGAGTAGTCTCCAGGGCCGGGTTTGTTTTTTCCCTTCAATGACCTAGAGTTCTGGATTATTAATACTGGCCAATTTTGCCGAGTCATTCCATTGTAGCCCCCGAGTCTTAAGGTGACTCAAGGAGTTGTCTTGAGATTCTCCATATTTGACCGTGATGTAAATCGGTATGAGTCATTCAATAGCTCAGTAATATAACAATCCCTTTTGCAGTAGACAACTTGTCCTGCATTAAAGAACTTGCAAACCAGAGTAATTGCTCTTTTAAAGAAATCAATATATACTATAAAAAATATATTGGATGGATTTCACCTGATACGTCAGGCCAGTAGTTATCACCACAGGAGTAGACAGATGAGTCGGATGCGGCATTGTAAGCCGACGCGAACGGGAGAGTCGGCCGCGGTGTTGTAAGTCGGCGTGGACAAGAGAGTCGACCATAGCGTTGGAAATGGCATGAACGCGGGTGAGTCGGCCACGGGCACGAATGACGAGTCAGTCGCATGTGTTGATGTAGCGGGGGTGGCGACTTGCTCAGGTATCCGTCCAGCAGCATGTCATGGACAAGTGCCAGTGCAAAAATAATATTGACGCATGCCCCTTTGCAACACCTTTGTAACGAATAATGGTCCTGTGAAAAAATACCAGAGATCAGAGTAATTGTTCCCAAACAATTTAATATATGTTGATAAGATACATAGAAAGCACCTGGTGATTTGTTGGATGAACGCAGACTGATGCTGGATAATGCTGGACATAGTCAGATGAAAAAGACAGCCCGTACTGACGTAAGTTTAATTTCCGTTGATCTTAATCTCACATAGATTGTTTGTAGGAGCTATGATCGATGGGATTTGTGCCCTAATTCATGTATGATGATGTGTAGCTTTGAAATGTGAGTCGAGACACCCCCAGGATGTGGTCTTGGTATTCAGACTATCAATTTGGTCACCAGCCGCCTGTGCTCTTATCCCTTTTTTTGAATCTCATGTACGCGCACTAGCCGGTCTGGCTTCAAGCTCCACGCCAGTTCTAGCGCAAAAGCGTGGTTGTAACAGTCAACAGCGACGGTCCCATACAAGTTGAAGTACTCCCACCATATTTGTGTATTTTTATATCCCAACAGACCGCTGCTTTTCCATACTCCATAGCTACTCATTCTACAGCTTCGCAAAAAATGAATCTGACAAGGTGAAGGCACTCCAGCGGGCCTTTGTGCCTCTGAGCCCGCCTCCGAGGGCCGCAGCAGCGGCAGAACGAGGCAGAGCCCTACGCAGGCGTCCCTCAGGTGGAAGTGAGCAACGAAGCGAGGGGGTTCCGACAACGGCGGCTGACGGGGAGACTTGCGGAGGCCGGACCTTTTGACATAGCAATGGGAGGCTCAGCGTGCGGTGTCTTGGATGTGACATGGCGAGACGAACAGTGAACATGACGACTCACGGAAAACACGGTCACATAAACATGCCGGAGCGGCGGCTTGCTGACGGTGGTCGAGGCCTGGTCGTGTGGTTTTGAGGTTGCAGTCGAGGGCGGCTCACAGGCTCTGCTAATCTGGCTGGAAAGTGATTTGATCTAAGTTATCAATTGCAGATGACGCCGGCGGCCAGTACACGAAACCGTGCAGTCGGAGCCAGACAATCTTCATCGTCTGTCCTTTGTTATGAAAGGTAGTACAATGAAACAAGTACCCCGGCGTAGACACATTTGTTGGGCTGATCTGGACGTTGGTCTATGCAATTAGTAGCAGCTGCCATCGCGTTTTATGATACGGAGCCACCGCCAAGCCCTAAAACCTCTCGGGAGGGCTGATCTGGAGTCGTTCGGGGCTCCGGAGAGGGGAATCCGTCGCCATCGTCATCATCAACCATCCTCCATCACCAATTTCATGATGCTCACCGCCGTGCGTGAGTAATTCCATCGTAGGCTTGCTGGACGGTGATGGGTTGGATGGGATCTATCAAGTAATCGAGTTAGTTTTGTTAGGGTTTGGTCCCTAGTATCCACTATGTTTTGAGATTGATATTGCTATGACTTTGCTATGCTTAATGCTTGTCACTAGGGCCCGAGTGCCATGATTTCAGATCTGAACCTATTATGTTTTCATCAATATATGAGTGTTCTTGATCCTATCTTGCAAGTCTATAGTCACCTATTATGTGTTATGATCCGTTAACCCCGAAGTGACAATAATCGGGATACTTACCGGTGATGACCGTAGTTTGAGGAGTTCATGTATTCACTATGTGTTAATGCTTTGTTCCGGTACTCTATTAAAAAGAGGCCTTAATATCCCTTAGTTTCTGTAAGGACCCCGCTGCCACGGGAGGGTAGGACAAAAGATGTCATTCAAGTTCTTTTCCATAAGCACGTATGACTATATTCGGAATGCATGCCTACATTACATTGACGAACTGGAGCTAGTTCTGTGTCACCCTAGGTTATGACTGTTACATGATGAACCGCATCCGGCATAATTCTCCATCACCGATCCATTGCCTACGAGCTTTCCATATATTTTTGTTCGCTTATATACTTTCCCGTTGCTATTGCTATCATCACTACAAAATACCAAGAACATTGCTTTTACTACCGTTACCTTTTGTTACCGTTATTACTACTATCATATTACCTTGCTACTAAACACTTTGCTGCAGATATTAAGTTTCCAGGTGTGGTTGAATTGACAACTCAACTGCTAATACTTGAGAGTATTCTTTGGCTCCCCTTGTGTCGGATCAATAAATTTGGGTTGAATACTTTACCCTCGAAAACTGTTGCAATCCCCTATACTTGCGGGTTATCAAGACTATTTTCTGGCACCATTGCTGGGGAGCATAGCTCTACTCTTTGAGTCACTTGATATATATATCTGCTTATCAATATGAAGAACTTGAAAGATCCAAGAACCAAGATTTATCCCTCAACTACGAGGGGAGGTAAGGAACTACCATCTAGCTCTGCACTTGATTCACCTTCTGTTTTGAGTAAGCTTACGACACCTACACCTGATTATGCTATTCGTTCTGATATGTCGCATGTTACTGATGATGTGACTTCTGCTATGCATGATACTTATGATGAAACTACCTCTATGCCTGATGCTACTATGCCACTTAGTGATTTTCTTGATGAACAACTTGCTAGGGCTAGAGAAATTGAAAATATTGAATCTGATGATACTGATGAAAGTGATGATGCAGAATCACTTGTTATTCCTAAGGGTTATGTTTTTGATCGAGAAGCTTCTTTAGCTATTTTAGCTTGCAAACATAGAAATGAGCTCAAAAGGTTATTAGCTAAATGGAGTAAGCAATCTCTAAATGCTAGAATGAAACCTGACGCTGCTTTTGCTACTTCACCTATCTTTGTTATTGATAAGGATTATGAATTCTCTGTTGATCCTGATATAATTACTTTGATTGAATCTGATCCTTTTCATGGTTATGAATCTGAAACTGTTGTGGCACACTTACTAAATTGAATGATATAGCTACCCTGTTTACTAAAGATGAGAGAACTCGCTACTTTTATATCCTTAAAATATTTCCGTTCTCATTAAAGGGTGATGCTAAGATATGGTTTAATTCTCTTGATCCTGGTTGTGTGCATAGTCCCCAGGATATGATTTATTACTTCTCTGCTAAATATTTCCCTGCTCATAAGAAACAAGCTGCTTTAAGGGATATATATAATTTTGTGCAAATTGAAGAAGAGAGTTTCCCACAAGCTTGGGGGAGGCTTCTCCAATTAGTTAATGCTTTGCCTGATCATCCTCTTAAGAAAAATGAAATACTTGATATCTTTTATAATGGACTAACCGATGCCTCCAGAGATTAGCTGGATAGTTGTGCTGGTTCTGTTTTCACGGAAAGAACACCAGATGAAGCTGAAATTCTATTGAATAATATGTTGAAAAATGAAAATAATTGGACACCTCCGGAGCCAATTCCTGAGCCTATTCCTAAACCATCTCTGAAGAAGAGGGGTATTCTATTTCTCAGTCCTGAAGATATGCAAGAGGCAAAGAAATCTATGAAATAAAAAGGTATTAAAGCTGAAGATGTTAAGAATTTACCTCCTATTGAAGAAATACATGGTCTTAATTTACCGCCTATTGAAGAAACTCATGGTCTTGATAACCCGACACAGGTAGTAAAGGTAAATTCTCTCTAAAGATATGATAAAGCTGAAATCCCATTTACTAAATTTGCTAGCCCATGCTTAGATGAGTTTGATAAATTTATGGCTAAGAAAGAATACTTTAATGCTTATTTTGGTAGACAATTGAAATACAATTCAAATATGCTTGAACACTTGGGTGATTATATGGCTAATGTCAAAGGTGAACTTAAACTTATTAGTAAACATGCTTCTATGGTTACCACTCAAGTAGAACAAGTACTTAAAGCTCAAAATGATTTGCTCAATGAATTGAATAGTAAGAATAATGATAATGTTGTATCCTGAAGGCCACCCTAAGAGAATTGAGCAAGATTCTCAGAGAAATAATATAGATGCACCTAGTCCTTCTAAAAGGAAGAAAAAGAAAAATGATAGGACTTTGCATGCTTCTAGTGAACCTATTACTGAAACAGTTGAGAATCCAAATGTTATTTCTATTTCTGATGCTGATACTCAATATGGTAATGAACCTGAAACTAGTGATAATGTTAATGATAATGTTCATAATGATGCTCAACCTAGTAATGATAATGACATAGAAATTGAACCTGCTGTTGATCTTGATAACCCACAATAAAAGAATCAACGTTATGATAAGAAAGACTTTGTTCCTAGGAAACATGGTAAAGAAAGAGAACCATGGGTTTAGAAACCCATGCCCTTTCCTCCCAAACCATCCAAGAAAAAGGATGATGAGGATTTGAGCGCTTTGCTGAAATGATTAGACCTATCTTTTTGTGTATGCGATTAACTGATATACTCAAAACCAATCCTTATGCTAAGTACATGAAAGATATTATTACAAATAAAAGAAAGACACCGGAAGCTGAAATTTCCACCATGCTTGCTAATTATACTTTTAAGGGTGGAATACCAAAGAAACTTGGAGATCCAGGAGTACCCACTATACCATGCTCTATTAAAAGAAACTATGTTAAAACTGCTTTATGTGATCTTGGAGCCGGTGTTAGTGTTATGCCTCTCTCTTTATATCGTAGACTTGATTTGAATAAGTTGACACCTACTGAAATATCTTTGCAAATGGCTGATAAATCAACTGCTATACCTGTCGGTATTTGTGAGGATGTGCCTATTGTAGTTGCAAATGTTACTATTCTAACGGACTTTGTTATTCTTGATATTCCCGAGGATGATAGTATGTCTATTATTCTTGGAAGACACTTTTTGAATACTGCAGGGGCTGTTATTGATTGCACTAAAGGCAATGTCACTTTTCATGTTAATGGTAATGAGCATACTGTACACTTTCCGAGGAAACAACCTCAAGTTCATAGTATCAACTCTATTGGAAAAATTCCATCGATTATATTTGGAGGTTTTGAATTTCCTCTCCCTATTGTCAAGAAGAAATATGATATTCTTATTATTGGGGATGTGCATATCCCCGTTGAGGTATCATAGTGTTATTTGAAATTTCTCCGGTTCCATGTTATTCGGAATGAGTTCGTTAACAAGACTTGATCAACCTTGTTAGTGGATTCCTTTCGATGATCATGTGATGGATGAAACTAGAAGGCACAACCTTGTGTACCCCACTTTTACTTTCTGTTATTTATATTAAATAAAATAAAAATAAATATTTTTCTGCCTGTTATCTGATTATCCGTGCAATATAAAAATACCTCAAAAATAAAAGTTCTCCAAATGCCCTGAAATTTAAATATGATTTTTCTAGAATATTTGAGAATATTTGGCACTAAGAACACAACAGGGGGATCAACCACCTGCCCACGAGGGTGGAAGGCGCGCCCTACCCCCCTGGGCGCGCCCCCTGCCTTGTGGGCCCACGGTGGCCCTCCTCCACTTATCCTTTCACCCATACACTTCTTCTTCCTCCCACAAACATGAATAACCAGCTCAAACACGAGTTCTAGCTCACTTTGCTGCCATTTTCGATCTCCTTGCTCAAAGCACCTCTCACAAAACTGCTTGGGGAGATTGTTCCTTGGTATGTGAATCCTCCATTGGTCCAATTAGTTTTTGTTCTAGTGCTTTATTCATTGCAAATTTTTGCTGCTTAGGTGACCCTGTTCTTGAGCTTGCATGTCAAATTTATATGGTCAAAAGTAGTTTTGATGCATGATATAGGCTCTAGGCACTTGTAGGAGTAGTTGCTATCAATATTATTGAGTTTGGTTTACTTTTATTTTGAAGTTACTAAAATTTTTCAGAATTTTTCAGAGGAAGAAATATGCTTAGGAAAATGTTCCAAGGTGGTTCTTCAAGGAAGCAAGGACCTAGGCTTGCAATGCGTGATGCTGATGACGAGCCACCAAGAGACGCTCCAGTGTGTGCTTGTGAATGGCCTTCTGAGAACTTTATGGATCGAGCGGGAATTAAGGAAGAATTCAACGCATATTTGCGTAA
Source organism: Triticum dicoccoides (assembly GCF_002162155.2). NCBI lineage: Eukaryota > Viridiplantae > Streptophyta > Magnoliopsida > Poales > Poaceae > Triticum > Triticum dicoccoides. Next base: position 342,424,515 of record NC_041382.1, read on the forward strand.
CGCTGATCTCGTGAGCTTCGAGGAAGAGAAGTGCAGTCAGTATCACAACCTCACCAATACCTTTGTGAGGAGGTTTGAATTTTCAACTTCACGTAATTCTCCAACTGTCCTGTTTGATCTTTATGATAATTCTTACACTACGGACTTAGAGGATTTTACCACTGCATGCAAACTTCCACAATGGGGTAGTATAAGGGATCCTCGCAAATCTGAATTTAGAGATTTTCTTGCTAGCATAACTGTGGGAGAATCTAGAGATATTACACAAGCTACCATAGGGAGCATTCACTTTCCTGCTATACATTATTTTGCTCTCTTCATAGGTAGATGCATAAATGGTAAAGATGAGGCATGTCACATGTGTGTCCCTGACCTCAGTATTCTTAGGAGTGCTGTGTTAGGAGACAAATCTTATAATTTGGGAGCCATTGTTGCACGTAGGTTGCATCTTAATAGATTTAATGGAGATTTCTCTGGTGGAATTTATGCAACCCGCATAGCTAATTTTCTTGGTGTAGCCATACGCGAAGATGATATTGAATTACCTCCTGCTTATCTAGATTTTAATGCTATGGTTCACCACCAGTTTGTCGAGAGGAACGAATCACCTCTCCAGTATCGACTAATCTTTAACAGACGCCGTGCTGTCCGTATTACTCTCCCTGCTCCTGCCTTCTTTGATTATCAGGCAAGAGGAAGATATACTATTACCAGAGAGGAGGCAGATGAGTACGAGAGGAGAGAGGAGGCCGCTCGTCGCCACACTGCAGCTCAGCAGGCGATAGCCGCTGCGTCACAGTACGACCCCAACTACTATTATGGATATCCGCCAGGCCAGCCGTGGCCATAGACCAACTTAGGCCAAAAGCCTAAGCTTGGGGGAGTACGTATTTCCCACTGGCATTACATTTATGTTGACACACTCATTGCTAGATGTCGGTGCTCATACTTTTTCATTGTATCATCCATGCTAGTTTATTTTACTTTTTATGCTTTCTTCTTGTGTGTTTAATAAACCTTAAGAAAAACCAAAAAAAATAGTTGTAGCTTTTAATCAGTTTAATTCCCATGGTTGTAGTAGTAATTAAAAAGAAAACCCAAAAATATTTCCCGTTCTTCTTTTGCTTCTTGGGAGCTCTCCCGTGTAAATAGTTTTATTTCTTTTCTTTTCTTTGGGGGTTGATAGGAGAAGACCATGATTAAATTGTTGAAGTGGATCTTATATGCATTATTGTTTATCTGACAAAAGAGCTCATATTGCCTTGTCTTCTCCTGTTTATTGAATGCCTCCAGATTCCAGCTTAGTCCAATGCACGTGCACTATTATTATTATTCACATCGCTCGGTCGTGCAAGTGAAAGGCAACTATGACGATATAAGATGGACTGGATGAGATGAGAAAAGCTGGTATGAACTCGACCTCTTTTGTTTTTGCAAATATGATTAGTTCATCGTTCCTGATTCAGCCTATTATGAATAAACATGTTTGCAATGACAATTAGAGATCATAGTTTCTTGTGCCATGCTTGATTAGCTATGAGTTATAATGGTTTACCTTGCGTGCCAACATGCTATTGAGATAGTTATGATGTGGTATGATAGGGTGGTATCCTCCTCTGAATGATTTAAGTGACTTGACTTGGCGCATGTTCACGCATGTAGTTGAAACAAAATCAACATAGCCTTCACAATATTTATGTTCATGGTGGATTATATCCTACTCATGCTTGCATTCGGTGTTGATTAATTTTAATGCATGTTCATGACTGTTGTCGCTCTCTAGCTGGTCGCTTCCCCGTCTTTTGCTAGCCTTCACCTGTACTAAGCGGGAATACTGCTTGTGCATCCAATCCCTTAAACCCCAACGTTAAACCACATGAATCCACTATAGCTACCTATATACGGTATCTACCTGCCATTCCAAGTAAATTTGTATGTGCCAAACTCTAAACCTTCAAATAAATATCCTATTTTGTATGCTCGAATAGCTCATGTATCAACTAGGGATGTCCGTATCTTCCATGTTAGGCGGGTTATTCTCAAGAGGAGTGGACTCCGCTCCTCACTCACGAGAAAATGGCTGGTCACCAGGATGCCCAGTCCCATGCTTTATGCAAATCAAATCAAAATAGTTGCAAACAAAACTCCCCCTGGGATTCTTGTTAGTTGGAGGCACTCGTTGTTTCGAGCAAGCCATGGATTGATGCTTGTTTGTGGAGGGGGGGGGGGTATAAACTTTACCATTCTGTTTGGGAACCGCCTATAATGTGTGTAGCATGGACGATATTGCCATCTCTTGGTTGTTATGTTGACAATGAAAGTATACCGCTCAAAATATTATTCATCTCTATTTCAAAACCGAGCTCTGGCACCTCTACAAATCCCTGCTTCCCTCTACGAAGGGCCTATCTATTTACTTTCATGTTGAGTCATCATCTTCTTATTAAAAAGCACCAGTTGGAGAGAACCACTGTCATTTGCATTCATTATTGTTAGTTTACATTGAGTATGACTTGACTGGATCTCTTTTACCATAAATTACAATGTCTAGTCAGTCCTTGATTTTAAAGGTGCTCTGCATTTATGTTTTGCGGTCTCAGAAAGGGCTAGCGAGATACCACCTTGTTATATCATATTATGATTGTTTTGAGAAAGTGTTGTCATCCGAGATTTATTATTATGGCTCGCTAGTTGATTATGCTATTGATATGAGTAAACTTGAGATCTACGAGTTATTGTGAATATGGTTAGTTATAATCTTTGCTGAAAACTTGAATGCTGGCTTTACATATTTACAAAAACAAGAGCAAACAGAGTTTGTAAAAGTTTTTCTTTATCACTTTCAGTTTATCAACTGAATTGCTTGAGGACAAGCAAAGGTTTAAGCTTGGGGGAGTTGATATGTCTCCAACGTATCTACTTTTCCAAACACGTTTGCCCTTGTTTTGGACTCTAACTTGCATGATTTGAATGGAACTAACCCGGACTGACGCAGTTTTTAGCAGAATTACCATGGTGTTATTTATGTGCAGGAACAAACATTCCCGGAATGACCTGAAACTTCACGGAGCAACTTTTCAGAAAATATGAAAAATACTTGCAAAAGATGAAGGCCAGGGGCCCACCACCTGTCCACGAGGGTGGGGGGCGCGCCCCCCTACCTCGTGGGCCCCCTGTTGCCTCTCTGACTCCAACTACAACTCCATATATTGTGTTTCGGGGAGAAAAAAATCAGAGAGAAGAAATCATCGCATTTTACGATACGGAGCCGCCGCCAAGCCCTAAAACCTCTCGGGAGGGCTGATATGGAGTCCGTTCGGGGCTCCGGAGAGGGGAATCCGTCGCCATCGTCATCATCAACCATCCTCCATTACCAATTTCATGATGCTCACCGCCGTGCGTGAGTAATTCCATCGTAGGCTTGCTGGACGGTGATGGGTTGGATGGGATCTATCAAGTAATCGAGTTAGTTTTGTTAGGGTTTGATCCCTAGTATCCACTATGTTCTGAGATTGATGTTGCTATGACTTTGCTATGCTTAATGCTTGTCACTAGGGCCCGAGTGCCATGATTTCAGATCTGAACCTATTATGTTTTCATCAATATATGAGTGTTCTTGATCCTATCTTGCAAGTCTATAGTCACCTATTATGTGTTATGATCCGTTAACCCCGAAGTGAGAATAATCGGGATACTTACCGGTGATGACCGTAGTTTGAGGAGTTCATGTATTCACTATGTGCTAATGCTTTGTTTCGGTACTCTATTAAAAGGAGGCCGTAATATCCCTTAGTTTCTGTAAGGACCCCGCTGCCACGGGAGGGTAGGACAAAAGATGTCATGCAAGTTCTTTCCCATAAGCACGCATGACTATATTCGGAATACATGCCTACATTACATTGACGAACTGGAGCTAGTTTTGTGTCACCCTAGGTTATGACTGTTACATGATGAACCGCATCCGGCATAATTCTCCATCACTGATCCATTGCCTACGAGCTTTCCATATATTGTTCTTCGCTTATGTACTTTCCCGTTGCTATTGCTATCATCACTACAAAATACCAAAAACATTGCTTTTACTACCGTTACCTTTTGTTACCGTTATTACTACTATCATATTACCTTGCTACTAAACACTTTGCTGCATATATTAAGTTTCCAGGTGTGGTTGAATTGACAACTCAGCTGCTAATACTTGAGAGTATTCTTTGGCTCCCCTTGTGTCGAATCAATAAATTTGGGTTGAATACTTTACCCTCGAAAACTGTTGCGATCCCCTATACTTGCGGGTTATCGGGAGCCCCAACCTGTGGCCCGACTTTGGGAGCGCGTCTACTCTTGGCGCTCGAGCCCCAGGGGGGGTGCTGGACCAAGGAATTCAAGGAATACCTGATGCAAGGGACATTGCCAGAGAAGGAGGAGGATGCGGAGCGTGTGGCCCGACAAGCCACGGCATACTACATCCAGGACGGTGAGTTATATAGGAAGCGGCCAAATGATGTCTCACTGCGTTGCATCTCCGGGGAACAGGGGAAGGAGCTGCTAGCCGACATACACGGCGGGGACTGCGGGCACCACTCGTCGTCACAAACCCTCGTCGGCAAGGCATTCCGCAGCGGATTCTACTAGCCTACAGTGCTCAATGACACAGCTGAGCTGGTGAAGTCCTGCGAGGCCTGCCAATTCCACGCCAAGCAAATCCACCAGCCAGCTCAGGGCCTCCAGACCATACCACTCTCGTGGCCGTTAGCAGTTTGGGGGCTGGATATACTGGGCCCGTTCCCTCGAGGGCCTGGGGGCCATCAACAAGTTCACTAAGTGGGCAGAGTTGGAAGCCGTCCGCACCATCCCAGCTGGCTCCACAGTCAAGTTCATCAAGGGTCTCGTGAGCCGTTTTGGGGTCCCCAACTGCATCATCACCACTAATGGTTCACAGTTCACTAGTAATCTCTTCAAAACATACCATGCTAACCTTGGAACGCAGATCTGCTACGCTTCGGTGGCGCACCCCCGGAGCAATGGTCAAGCCGAACGCGCCAACGCAGAGGTCCTGAGAGGCCTCAAGACCAGGAACTTCGAGAAGAAGCTCGAAGCGTGCGGTAGGGGCTGACACGACGAGCTCCAGTCCGTGCTGTGGTCCATCTGCACCACCGCCACCAAGCAACGGGAGAGACCCCATTCTTCCTCGTCTACAGAGCATAAGCGGTTCTCCCTCACAAGGTCATGCATCGCTCCGCACAGGTCCTGGCATTTGATGAGACGCAGCAGGACGCCACGCGGAGGATGGACCTCGTGCTGGGGGAGGAACGCCGCCGCGAGGCTGCACTGTGGGCGGCTAGATACCAGCAGGCGCTGCGGCGGTACCACCGTTGCAGCGTCCGCTCCAGGATGCTCAAGGTGGGTGACCTCGTCCTGAGGCGGGTGCTCTCCAGGGAAGGGATGCATAAGCTCTCACCCATGTGGGAGGGCCCGTTCAAGGTCGTCCATGTCTCCAGGCCTGGTGTCGCTCACCTGTCGACACAGGACGGGGTACCCATCCAGAACGCCTGGAACATCCAGCACCTCCGGAAGTTCTACCCCTGAAGAAAGGCCCAACATCTATGAAGAAAGGCCCAACGCCTGTGAAGAAAGGCCCCATGCCTGTGAAGGTCTCCACTCGTGACACTCTCACGTAATAATGAGTGGGGCTGTACATGCTCCAGAGTCTTAGGAGTGCCGCCCTTGGGCCTCGGGGGCTCCCTCCCACGTCTTAGTGGCAACACTTAGCTCCGCGCTGGTGAGAAGACATGAAGACTAGACTAGGTGCTGGACGCGGCTTTTCATTTGCTTTCCAAAGTTGGCTTGCCCCTCTTTTAATTGAAATTTGCCTTCTGGTGTCTCTTGCTGGTCTCGTCTTGTCATTTTCAGCCTCTGTTTCTGCCTTCATTTCTCTGGTCGACCTGTACTCTCTCTCGCGTCCCTCGCGAGGGGGCTAAGCAGGTACCTTGTGAGCTTCCTTCTTCTATTTTTCACGAGGTACCCTCATTCGAGCCCGCAAGCTGGTGCACTTCTCCTAATCTGTGCCCCTCGGGTACCGTTATACGAAGCATTGTGTCAAGGCCAGCAGCGCCTGTGACCAAGGCTTGGGTGTACGATAAGCCTCTTAATGATTTTTTTGCAGTTCCTAAGCGCCTACCAGGCCAAGGAGGCCTCGGCAGGCACCAGGGAGCAAGAGCCTCATGAGGAGGAGACTACTCGGAGCAAGTCAAGCTAAGTTATCTGTACATAAAACGACGATGTTGCGGCACAACACAGAAACGATAAACATAGCATAATAATTGAGAAATCACAATTCGTTGCACGCCCGTCCGGGGCCCATACTAGTTTCTTTCTTGGTGCAGGAAGGAAAAAAAGAACAAAATAAAAGCGGCGCAGGCCCCTACAGCGACCCGCGAGGGTGGGCTCTTGGCGCCGTCCCGAGCTCAGCCATACCCCTCCTCGCGCTTTACAGAGGCACGGCGAAGAGATGACCCACTGCCACCTTCGAAGCGGGCACGACGGCTGGTCGTAACCGCCGCTGCTGGAGCTGTCGTCAGAGGAAGAGCCGCCGTAGCTGGACGAGACGTGGTCGGCCCCAAGGGCGGGTTCGCCCTCATCCTCATCACGACCATCGCCAAGGCCGAGCACCTCCTCGCCATCGTTGACCTTGGGGCAGCACCCGACGCGGCGACCATCTTCCCCGAACATCCTCACGTAGAGGGTCACATCACCATCATACTTGAAGTGTATGGTGGACCGCCTGCCCAAGCCACAAGCGCGAGCAAACGTCTGCCAGCCGCGGGCTAGGGCTATGTTGCCCGCAACGGAGACCTCAACCGCGACTCAGGAAGCCCTGCTGCAGCAGTCATCCGCCTGTAGCCAGAGCCCGCGGGGACCTGAGGCCGGCAGCTCATCAGCGAAGAAGCGCGGGAGCTAAAGCTAGTTGCCGGCCGGGTTCTCCGACCAGATGATGAAATCCGGTAGCACCTCCGCCGAGTGGAAGCGCGGCCGGGGAGGCTGCGCGACCACGACACGTGTCCCCTCATCAACAGGACTGCCACGACCGGAGCGACCCTTGCCACACGAAACGGCACCGCCACGGCCGCGCGGGGCCGCGGCGGGGGTCGCAGTGTGCTTGCGGGGACGACCACGACCACGCTTGGGCACCGGAGAGCCGGGCCCCTCGTGAGGGGCCTTCCCCTTCTCCGCGTCAGAGAACCTCTTCGATGGCGCCATTGGTGTCACAAGTGGCGATGGAGCAAAGGCGGAGAAGCGAGCGGAATAGGAAGAGATGGGCGACGGGGGCTCTGCCCCCTCCCCATTTATAGCAGAAGAAGGGCAACCAACGCCCCCGACGATCACAGGTAATGATGGTTTTTCCTTACATGCAGCGGGGACTCGTCAAATCGGGCAGTTGCCGAGGCGATGTGGGGAAGCGGAGACGCCCACGCCCAATCAACCGCCACGCGTCAACCAAGGCTGCGGGCTATTGGGGCCTGCGGCGCTTTGCGCTTGCCCCTTGGCTTCGCCTAGAAGCCAAGCCTGAGTGCGCCTTGGGCCCGGGGGCTACTGTCGGTGTTATGGGAGCGGGGGTCCCCAGACTTGCCTGCCCGTGGCCCACGGTGAGGCACTATAGGCGGGCCCGTGCGGCCCATCTTCACCAACAAGCATTCAAGACCCTCGCGAGGCGGGCAACGCAAGACCTCCTCAGGAGCGGCCTCACCAGGCCGGCTCGCGAGGGGTGGAGAGATCAAGTCCAGGCAAACCTCGCGAGGTTCCAATGATGTGATCCATGACGATCGAGACCAGGAGGGTGCCAGGTGGGCGCCATCGCTCACAATGTCCTTGTTTCCTCTTTGGTGTTAAGGAGGCAAGCGCAGACGAAGAGTACCGAGGCGTCAAGCAAAGGTTTCCATATCGGTGCAACGAGACCAAGACAAGCAGGACGGCAAGACGGATGTCACAGTGGAGCCCAAGACGACGTCACCACCAGAGCCTTTGGCAGGCGAAGACTGCTTTTGTCAGGATAACTTGTACTAGCTGTCCCCTTTCAAATTGGCCGTTGTTGGCTCCCTCCCTGCTCAATATTTGGGGAGAGTACCAGGGCCTCTATAAATAGGATTTTAGCCACCACAGCTGGGGGGGGGGGATCGACCTCATCTTAGATCTGAGCCACTCCATCCTTGGCCGCACACCAACCTAGCACAAGAGCACCTCACCTAAGGAGGCTGTTCTTCCCCTTGTACTGTTCATCATGAGCCCAAGAGGCAATCCACCACACCACACTTGAGTAGGGTATTACACCGCAACGATGGACCGAACCAGTATAAATCTTGTGTCTCTTGTGTTGTGAGTTCGTCGAGCTAGCCTTAGAGATCGCGAAGTGCTTGAGGGCGTGATCGGTGAGGGAGAGATCTTCGGCGCACCCCAGTGTTCGAACCTTAAGGGTTTTGCCGGAACATGAAATTCGATAGTTGCCAACCACATACTGAAATTGCTAGTTCAACTATATATACTAGCTAATTTTAAGTACGTTGTATGGTTTCACCATATCTATAGTCAGATGAACTGAACAAAATAGCCCCTAAATACTACTTCTACGAAGGCTCTTTGTACTACTTCTGGCAGCCCCTCCTCTGGCGAGTGTGTTTAGTAAGAGGCAGAGGAGGAGGAGCCTACCGACGAGCTAGACAACTGCAATACGGTGCCTGCCGCTGCTGCACCTTCAGCGACACTCACCTCGAACGCCCTCTACCGCTCTAGATGACCCCTCTCAAAGTGGTGGTTCTCCTTGTAGATCTCCTGATTCCTCGCCTCTGCGGCGACATGTGTTGCGGCCATGGCGGTGGTAAGGATGTTTGCGTGCTCGACAAGACACTTCTCCTCCTCTCGCAGGAACCCAGTGTAGCGCGCAAGGTCCCTGATGCACGTGCGGGCCTCCAACTCCGCCTCCGGCCTTCGGGCAGTGGTGGCGGAGCGGGTGATGACCCCGACGGTCGACGGTGGGCTGGAGGTCACGGCGGCTGATGATGGGGTGGTGGCCACGACCACCACCTCCCTCCTTCAGGCTGCGGCGGCGGAACGAGTGACGGCCATAGTGGCTGGCAGTGGGGTGGTGGCCACGATGGCCACCTCCTGCCTTTGGGCCGCGGCGGTGGAGCGGGTGATGGCCTTGGCTTTCGACGGTGGTGTGGCGGCAGATGGTGGGGTGGCGACAACGACAGTCGGCAATAGCTGCCGATGGGCAGTGGCGGCGGAGCGTGTGGTGGGTGTTCCACGCACACCCAATAGGGACGCCACGCACACTACACTACGTCGGGGACCACGCCGCCGGCGCGGTGTAGCCTCCCAGCTGGAGCTGTCCTCTGATGATAGTGCAGTGGCTAAGCGATGATGACGGACCGGTGCCATTGGCGATTGTGGGAGAAGCAGACGAGATAAGCTACAAGGAGGGAGGAGAAAATGCGACGCAAGACTCGCCAGCTGTGAGGGTTTATATAGCAGGCCGATAAGCGTTGGGATTTTGGGGGATTTCACCAAGTCGAGCGGGAAGCTTGGGCGGGAACCTCCGAGGTTGCGTGGGAACGGGCTCACCAATGATTCATTGGCGCCACGTCGAGCCACCGTTTGGCCAAAAGAATGCCCCCGCGCGGTGCATGTCGGTGTACAAAAGTAGGGGCTCTCCTTTTGCACCCCTTAACTTGTGCACGGGCAGTCAGAGCCGCGCCCACGGCCACACTAAGCAGGGCAGGGGAGGGATGCCGGAGCAACGCCAAGGCCAGAGACACAAAGAGAGCAAGAGGGCGAGGCGGACTCCCCCAGCAAGACTCTTGCCGGGGTGGCTTCCACAGCCTCGGCAGGATCCTTGCCGGGGCAACTTACCCGACGTCAACAGAGCGTACCACCCTTGATCCCAAGGGGTCCCCATGCCATATTGCAACCAAGGCTCGGGAGGCACCTTCATGGTGGCATGCAGATCTTTGTAGAGATCATAGACACACAAGATCAGATGGAATCCAGAAGACGATGACCCTTGGCGAGATCCTTGCCGAGGAGGTCCACGAGACCCCTAGCAAGACCCTTGCTGGGGACAACCGCGGTGCCGCAGCGAGACCCTTGACGGGCCCTCAACAAGACCCTAGCCAAGGACGCCCGCGAGGCCGCAACTGTGCCCGCGTCTCCCGAGACTCCACCGCCGCTCCCATACAGCTGCTAGCTCAACCAGCTGAGCAGGCATCTGCGTGGCAGCACACGGCCTCTACACCAACTCAGCAAGCACCTGCATGATGGCATGCAGATCTTCATGAAGGCTCCACCACCGCGCCAGCCCAGCGGCCAGCTAGCATGGCGCTACAACGCCTCGTCAGCTTGGACGCGCGTTGGAGCTAGGCGAGACGACGACAGCTGGGACGAGCTTCTTTGCCGTCCCCAATAAAGAGAGAGGAGCACATCGGCAACGCATTAAATGCGTTTGTCCGATGATGCCAGGGGATAGACTCAGCCCTTGTACACCTTCCCACCTCCTGTGTGCCACTATGGCAACCCCTTTTTGTCTACAAAAGGAGGCTCGAGGCGTACTGGAGAGGGATTCAGATGTTTTGGACTAGAGAGCCACTACAGCTAGTTCAAGAACACAAGAACACCTCAATACACATACAAGCAGGACTAGGGTTTTACGCGTCTCCGCGGCCCGAACCTGGGTAAACAATTTGTGTGCTGACCGGCAGACCCGCTCTTCGCACAACCCCGCGCCCGCCAACCGTAGAAGGGATCCCAGTGACCCCATAAGTGTCGTTTCCCACCGACATCTCTGGTGCGCCAGGTAGGGGGTGCGCAGTTGTGAGAATCCGGCCTAGATGAAGCAACAGCTTCATCGTGGTCGTCACTTCAAGCAAGGAGACGACCCAACAATTGGTGTCCTCGGTGGACGCGGCGAACACTCACGCAGCGACAGAAAAGCTAAGTCATACAAAACCTTGAGTAATTCCTTTATATATATATGGTTATTGTCCTCGACGATCTTACCCTGTGTATGGCAAACCTGCACGCAATGGGGCCCTACCACTATTGGCAACACCCTCATTCTGTTTTGAGTCCGCTCAACAGTACGAGCGGCTGCGTCAAGAATGGCAGGGCAACCTTCTGCGATTGGAAACGCTCTCGTTCTGCCTCGGGTCTGCTCGACAGCTCGAACGGCCGCGTCAAGAGCAGCAAGGTGGTTTACCCGGCAGCAAGCATGCCTGGCAGGCCATTGAGGATCCATCCTCAAGACGCCGCCTGGGCTTCCGCACCGACAAACCTACCCGAATAATGTAGGGCGGACATACAAAGGGGAATCAAGCAGGAAAATAACATGCATCATTTCAAAAGTACTGCAGAGTTATATTACATCATTTGTCGCTGTGGTTCTAACTAAAGATAAAAATTGTCTTGGTCCTGAACCTGCAGCGATGATAAGAAACGGGGTGCCTAGTCCCGGCGCTGGCCTTGTACCCTCCGAACTCCGTCGATGCGGCCGATGATGGGCTCGATGCGCTCCTCGAGCGGCGCGGGGTCCACGTCATCCGACAAGCTATCCAGCGAAGCTTCGAAGTCGTGGTCAGGGTTCCAGTACGCCATCTTGGTGAGGACCTTGGTCATGGTGCCCCGGCAAAGCCTCCGGGCCTCTTCGGCCAGAGAGGCCGCCCTGTTGGAGTGGAACCTCTCTAGGGCCCCGAGAATACCCTCAAAGAACAGATTCAGCCTAGCGTTAGGACTCACATTTGGCTCTAGGACGTACCTCACATTTGGCATCCCCATGGTAGCCAGTTGCGTGGTGATCCTGCCGGCGACATCGGCGAGGCGGCTGATCCAGAGCTTCTCGCCCGCCACGAACTCTGCGTAGCTGGCGGCGTCGTTCTTCCGCAGCTGCTTCTCCTCCACCAGACTCTTGGTCAGGCCCCCTCCCGGGCCCTGACCTCCGAGAGTGTCCCTTCAAGGCTCTCCAGCTTTAGCTTCAGGTCCTTGATGGACTCATTGGCCGTGTAGAGTAGCTCGTCCTTCTCGAGGACTGTGGCCTGCGCATTAGCCAAAGCGCCCTTGGCCTCATCCCCCTCCCCCGTCAGCTTCTGGGCCTGCCGCTTCAGCTCGTCACGCTCCGCCTCCAGCTCGTTCACCTTGCTGGCATGGACCTGGCCCTGAGCATTGAGGGCCTCCTCATGCCTCTACTCCAGTTCCCGGGTCTGCTGCATGACGAGCTCCTGGACCTCCTCATGGTTGCCACGGAGTGTCACGGCGAGCTTCTCCTCGCGAGCAGCAAGGTCCTCCTCCTCGGAGTTCAGCTCGGCCTGGTGCTGGAGCCGAACGGCCTCCTCCTTGGCGGCCTGTCGACTCGCCGTCTCCTGGGCCTTCTCGATGTCGGCCTGCTTCATGACAAGCTCCAGCTTGCGCTCAGCCAACTGGTCCTGGGCGGCCTTGAATTCCTCACAGGCCTGGCGGAACCAAGCCCATGTCTCGGTGACGTGCTCTTCGAGGTCCGCCTCCGACTTGTCCGTCACTGCCATCCTTGACTTGGCCTTGTCCAGGCGGGCACGGTGAAATGCTTGGAGCTTGTGGAAGCTGGCGCTCATGCTCTGGAGGAGCCGCTCTTCCTGAGAACCACCGCCGCTGACGCTCGGTCCGTCGACGACCTCAAGCCCGGCGGCGCCAAGCACCTCGTCGTCGAACACCTCCCCCTCGGTGGGCGCCCCGGTACTCGCCGTCCATGGGAGGTGGACGAACAAGTCGCCCACCTTCAGATATTTTCCCGAGCTAGGGGCAGCGGAGGAGGACGGCCGGTCGTCGACCACCTCCTCCTCGGCAGCGGCCTTGCTGGCCTCCCTGGCAGGCCCCTTGCCGGCCTCCTCGACAGCGGCCTTGTCGGGCTCCCCCGCAGGCCCTTCAGTGGCGTCCTCGGCAACGTCCTTGGCGGCCTCCTCAGCGGTGATCTTGTCGGCCTCAGCCGCGGCCTCTCTGGCAACATCTCCAATGACGGTGTCCACGTCCTCCCGGTCCGCCGAGGAAAGATCTGAGTACCGAGAAGTAGAATGAGGCGAAGCCAAGATCGAAATTTGAAAGAAGAAAAACGAGCGGGGACGGGAGGCGAACAACTTACCCGCGCCAAGCTGGGACGAAGTGGCCCCCTCCCCACCGGCATTCAGTGCTGGGCGGAGCTGCCGGCGCCCGAGTTCACCTCCTCCTCCTCTGTGTGCATGGGCTCAGTACTTGGCACCCTTGTCGGGGACCCCCCTCTGGGTGGCGTGGTCGATGGGGGCGGCGCATTGGGGGTGGCCCTCAGTGGCTCCTCCTGCCGCCAGTCTCCTCCTGCAACCACGACAAGGCCAGCACTAGGGAATCATGCCCTAGCACACATTAAGGGGGAGCGAGTGATGAACGCACGCTGGGGGCTGCGCCGGGGGCTGCTCTCCACCACCACCACCAGCGGCGTACTCGAGGTGCCCGCCGAGGGCTGTGTAACACCCTCGATGCGGCTATATCTTCCACGTGTCGGAGCACGACTTAGAGGCATAACCGCGTTGAAGGCAATGTCACAAGAGAGGTAATCTTCACACAACCCATGTAATGAATAAGGAAAAGGATACATAGTTGGCTTACAATCGCCACTTCACACAATACATGAATAAATCATTACATCAATCAGATACAATCAAGGTCCGACTATGGAACCAAAATAAAAGAAGACTACCCCTAATGCTACAGATCCTCGATCGCCCCAACTGGGCTCCACTACTGATCAACTGGAAATGGAACAACATAACAAACACGATCTTCATCGAGCTCCTCCTTGAGCTCTATTGTGTCACCTGCACGATATCGCCGGCACTTGCAAGCTGGTGTTGGAAGTAATCTGTGAGTCACGGGGACTCAACAATCTCACACCCTCGCGAGCAAGACTATTTAAGCTTATGGGTAGGGAAAAGGTATGAGGTGGAGCTGCAGCAAGTACTAGCATATATGGTGGCTACCTTACGCAAATGAGAGCGAGAAGAGAAGGCAAAGCACAGTCGTGAACTCGAAGTGATCAAGAAGTGATCCTGAAACTACTTACGTTCAAGCATAACTCCAACTCCGTGTTCACTTCCCGGACCCCGCCGAGAAGAGACCATCATGGCTACACACGCGGTTGATGCATTTTAATTAAGTTAAGTGTCAAGTTTTCTACAACCGGACATTAACAAATTCCCATCTACCCATAACCGCGGGCACGGCTTTCGAAAGTTCAAAACCCTGCAGGGGTGTCCCAACTTAGCCCATCACAAGCTCTCACGGTCAACGAAGGATATTCCTTCTCCCAGGAAGACCCGATCATACTCGGAATCCTGGTTACAAGACATTTTGACAATGGTAAAACAAGACCAGCAAAGCCACCCGAATGTGCCGAAAAATCCTGATAGGAGCTGCACATATCTCGTTCTCAGGGCACACCGGATTGTCCAAGGTTCCGGTAGGCCAGCCCAGAGTTGCCCCTGGTGGCCACCGGTAGCTGACAGGTTGGACCAACACTTAGAGGAGCACTGGCCTGGGGGTTTAAATAAAGATGACCCTTGAGTCTACAGAACCCAAGGCAAAGAAAAGGCTAGGTGGCAAATGGTAAAACCGATGTTGGGCCTTGCTGGAGGAGTTTTATTCAAGGCGAACTGTCAAGGGGTTCCCATTATAACCCAACCGCGTAAGGAACGCAAAATCAAGGAACATAACACAGGTATGACGGAAACTAGGGCGGCAAGAGTGGAACAAAACACCAGGCATAAGGCCGAGCCTTCCACCCTTTACCTAGTATATAGATGCATTAATTAAATAAGAGATATTGTGATATCCCTACAAAATATCCATGTTCCAACATGGAACAAACTCAAATCTTCACCTGCAACTAGCAATGCTATAAGAGGGGCTGAGCAAAGCGGTAACATAGCCAAACAACGGTTTGCTAGGATAAGGTGGGTCAGAGGTTTGACATGGCAATATGGGAGGCATGATAAAACATGTGGTAGGTATCATAGCATAGGCATAGCAATAGAGCGAGCAACTAGCAAGCAAAGATAGAAGTGATTTCGAGGGTATGGTCATCTTGCCTGAGATCCCGCAAGGAAGAAGAACGAGTCCATGAAGAAGACAAAGCGGACGTAGTCGAACGAATCCTCACAACACGATGTTATCGGAACTAAACCGAAGAAGCAACACCAGAAAGAAGCAAACAAAATAGTAAACAACCATCACATAAACATGGCATGATGCACAATTAAGTATGATGCATGTCCGGTTTAAATATGCATGGCATGACAAAGCAAGAGCACGAACAAAACTACAAGTTAAGTGGAGCTCAATATGCATCGGGTCATCGTGGAGGTACTTGGGGTCTTCGGACTCTCCGGTCCCGTTCTTGCGATGGTAGTAGAAGTAGTGGCACTATCGGTTCTCGAGACGTCGATCGTTCGGGGTCCGACTTGCGGGTTTTGCCGACATGAGTGGTACTTGGCATTTTTGTGTAGACGAACTTGGCGCATCCGAAGGGTCACACTTGTTGTTGTGGGAACTTGGTGAATCCAAGGTCTTCGAGGTCGACGGTAGTTGTACATCTCATAATGGAACTTGACGGATCTGAGGACTCCGGCGTAGTGGTACACACACGTAGATGAACTTGACGGGTCGTCGTCATCCTCGTACTTGGCGTCCTCTTGGTCTCGACAGAGATGAAACGAAATGCAGCGGTTGTGGTACATGGGGTCCACGGGGCTTCGCGGTTCATCCCGTACCTGGCGATCTTGATCAGGGCAGCAAAACGTAATCGAACTTGGCGGACGCAAGTAGCAGCACGGGGCTGGCAGAGGCGATGCAGGGCCCACGCAGAGGGTTGAATCTGCCAACGGGCGAGGCGGGTCTTGGCGCTGGCTCGTGGCTCCGCGTAGGCGAAGAAAGGGCGTGGAAGCAGCGAAGGTCGGCGTGTGTGGGCAGCGTGTGGAGGTGCAGGACGACGGGGCCATGGGCATCCATGGCCTCAGCAAGGAGAAGCAGGACCATGGGCGGCTGAACGGAGCAGAGGAGCAACGCTCGTGCTCAGCGGCAGGGCGGCGGCTTTGCGGGCCTTAGGCGGTGGCAAGGTGGTGGTCGTCGACGGCGGCCGGTCGGCGAAGCAGCACGGCGGCAACTCACGGCACGCTTCTACAGCCATGGCAGAGGACGAGGCAAGGGGCGGCCTCCATGGGGGACCTCCTATCCAAGGCGTAGCAGCGGGGGCTTCGGCCTAGGTGGTCGGGGACGCGCTGCAGGAGAGGAAGGAGGGAGGCGATGACGTGCTTGCGGGAGGGGACGAGGCCGACGCTGGTCATGAGAGAG
>NC_041382.1:342441178-342484095 GCF_002162155.2 Triticum dicoccoides
GAGAGAGAGAGAGAGAGAGATGGGATCGAGGGAGAGATGGCGCTGAGGGAGGAGGAGATCGAGCCAGTGGCTCGGGTGGCGCAAGAGAACGAAGGTGAGGGAGAGAGCGAGGGTTCGGTCGAGGCTAGGGTTACGGGGGCGTGCGGGCTGGCCTTGGAAGAAGGTTGGGCCTTGGAGGCCGGTGCGAGAGTGGGCCTAGGGAGGCCCAGTAGAGAGGAGGGGCCAGCTGTACCTTAAGGCAAAAGGGCATGCCTGGCAGGCCTGAGAGACTGGGCTCTCTCTCACTATTAAAAGAAAAAAAACAGAGATTAAGAAAGAAAATAAAGAGGGGTTAGGGGAAGAAGTTGAACACGCAGATAATTTTCCCGGACTCACAAAAATGTGCTTGTTCCGGGAAAATAGAAAAGGCCATGATTGAGATATCTAAATTCAAATCCATTTGAATTTAATTCAAATGGTTTGAATAAGTTCAAGGTAATGAAGAGTCCAAAAATATTCAGATTTTTGGTGGAGCTCCGGAAAATGATGAAAGAATAAATGGCAAGTGTGTCAAGGTAATTCCACATTAATGAAATGTTTAATATAGCTCCCTACTATTGGGAGGGTATGTTTTATAGAGAATCACCATATGAATTCCCTTGGTTTAAATGGATCCAAGATCCATGCCATTTATTTTGTTGAGTTTTAAAATGGGTTGCATGATGACATGATGCAATGCACATGATGCAAAGATGAAATGCAATGGACCAAACAAATCACACGACAAAACCTGGAAATCATGGAAGGCACCTGAAGCTCCGGTCTTGGGGCGTGACAGGCTGGCCGCCCACCAAGGCCTTGGCCCTCTTCGCCACCCTCTGGGCCAGCGTCTCCCTATCCCTGCGAGCATGAGGACAAATCAGGAAAAGTAGCGCGGTCCAAAGGGACGGAGATGACGAAAGGCCAGACACTTACTCATCCTCCGCCTCTTATTTCCTGGCTTTCGTATTCCTCCTCGGGCTAAGAGACCCGAGGTCGAAGAAGACCTCCGAATCATCGCCGACGGGAGGAGGGGAAGCAGGTGGGGTTGGGGGACGCTTGGACGAAGAAGGGGCAGCTGCTTTCTTCTTCGCCCCCACAACCTTCACCGCCTTCCCTGCCGCCACGGCCCTCGTCTGGCGCATGGGTGCCTCCGGAGGTTGTTGTGGTTGAGCGGCCCTGCCAGACCGGACCGGCTCACCAGAGGCGGCCCGCCGCAGGACACGCCATCTCCCCATGAACGGGGGCTTGACAGCCTCAGCCTCCTCCTCAGACGACTCGTCGGCGTCATCTTCAATGAGAGGGGCCCCGGTGCCTGCGCCGCTGGCCTCCCCAGCGGATTCCGCCCACTGGGCGAGCTCCTTCTCCTCCGCGACCGTCGAAGCCTCATCCTCCGTGCCGCTAGCGCTGCCGGCCTCCTTGGTGAGCTCCGCCTCCGCCGCCCTGGCGGCGATGTAGTCCAGCTCCGCTTGGGTGGTGTCCTGGATGAGCCGCGGATCCTCGCGGACGTACCCCTCCACCAAGGTGTCGAAGAACTCCTGCACCTGATCCTCCTCCGGCTCGGCCCAATTCGGGTCGAGGCCGTGCGCGTTGAAGTCCGACATCATGGCGATGATGTCGGTTCGGCGAGAGTTGTTGCTCAACGGGACCATCCCCGCCGGCAACCCGAACAAGGGCCCCTTGGCGACCTTGCTGGCCTTCGCGGCCTTGCCGGCCCTTTCGGCCCTGCCGTCACAACCCACGTCGAGCTGGAAGAGCCGCTGGCAGAAGTGGGCGTGCCGCATGATTCAGGCCAGGGCAGAGCCGCATGATGTCGGTCACGTTGCTGAAAAGCCAAGCCGGCCTCCCCTTGTTGTGTAGAGGAGCGATGCAGCGGTGGATGAAATCCGCCCCGATCATCTCCAGGGTGAGCCCGGCAGTGGCAAGGTGGTGGGTCCTGGTGGTGGCGACCGTGAGCCTCCCGTCCTAGGCATCGACATTGCCCCAGTCATTTCTGCGGACCGGCGACGTCTGGCGAACTTGGCAAAACTCCAGGGGGTCGTCCTCCTCAATCCAGCACCACCGGCTCCACCATTCCTCCCACCTGTCCTTCTGGGCGCCCTCTGGATACGTCCCTTCTCCAGGGGCCTTGGGATCCAAGTGACGCAATCAGAGATGGCGCCTCCCTTCTGGATCTGAGGGTAAAAGTAGTGGCGGAAGAGCGCCGTGCTGGGAAGCACTCCGGCGAAGCCCTCACAGAGATGGGCGAAAAGAGCCATGCACGCCATGGCATATGGAGTGAAATCCAGAAGGTGGAAGCCGTAGGTGTGCATGATGTCGTTGAAAAAATCAGAGAAAGGGGGGCAGAGGCCACAAGAAAAGTAGTCGACGAAGAATGGGTACCGATTCGGGGCGGCCTTGGCGCAATTGGCGGGGATGACGCGCATGCCCGGGTGCCCCGTCGTCTCTCCCCCCGTCTTGCACCCCCACAAGGGCCTGAAGTTGTCTTGGAGGTGGACTGCGTCGACCATTGAGGGGAAGTAGGCGAGCTGCATCCTCCGCACTGCCGATTCGCTCTCTGGCGGCTCCGACCCCCCGGATTCCCTGGACACTCCTTTGCTCTTGCTGGTCTTGGGTGCCACGGCGGCTGTGAGAAGTGGAGGAGAACAAGCGGCGAAAACGCGGAGACGGCGAGCGAGAGCAGAGGCATGAGGAGGAAGAAGGAGGGGACGACAGTTCCGAGATTGGAGAAGACACAGGGGGTAAATGAGTAGCGCGCCCGCGGTTGTTCCTTTTTACGAGGAAGGTGCTGGCCGCCTCTTTACCACAATGTAACGCATGTGTGTGGAAACCGCCCCACGTACGACCCCCACGTCACGCATGACCCTCCACGTCGCGCGTTCAATGCGGGTCGTGGGGAAGCGCAGCAGCCGGGAAATTACTGCAGTAAAAACCTGCCCCACCTGCCCGCGCACCGTTTTGGGCCTAGCCCAACAACGCGTCGCGCTTATGTGTGGCCCAAGCCCGGGGGCTCCTATCGGTGTACAAAAGTAGGGGCTCTCCTTTTGCACCCCTTAACTTGTGCACGGGAAGTCAGAGCTGCGCCGACGACCACACTAAGCAGGGCAAGGGAGGGATGCCAGAGCAACACCAAGGCCAGAGACGCAAAGAGAGCAAGAGGGCGAGGCGGACTCCCCCAACAAGACTCTTGCCGGGGTGGCTTCCATAGCCTCGGCAGGATCCTTGCCGGGGCAACTTACCTAACGCCAACAGAGCGTACCACCCTTGAGCCCAAGGGGTCCCCATGCCATATTGGAACCAAGGCTCGGGAGGCACCTCCATAGTGGCATGCAGATCTTTGTAGAGATCATAGACACACAAGATCAGATAGAAACCAGAAGACGACGACCCTTGGTGAGATCCTTGCCGAGGAGGTCCACGAGACCCCCGGCAAGACCCTTGCCGGGGACGACCGGGGTGCCGCAGTGAGACCCTTGCCGAGCCCTCGGCAAGACCCTTGCCGAGGACGCCCGCGAGGCCGCAACCGTGCCCGCGTCTGCCGAGACTCCACCGCCGCTCCCATATAGCTGCCAGCTTGACCAGCTGAGTAGGCATCTGCATGGCATGCGGCCTCTACACCAACTCAGCAAGCACCTGTGTGGTGGCATGCAGATCTTCGTGAAGGCTCCACCATCGCGCCAGCCCAGCGGCCAGCCAACGTGGCGCTACAACACCTCATCAGCTTGGACGCGCGTCGGAGCTAGGCGAGGCGACGACAGCTGGGACGAGCTTCTTTGCCGTCCCCAATAAAGCAAGAGGGGCACGTCGGCAGCGCATTAAATGCGTTTGTCCGACGATGCCAGGGGATAGACTCAGCCCCTGTACACCTTTCCACCTCCTGTGTGCCACTGTGGCAACCCCTTTTTGTCTATAAAAGGACACCCGAGGCGTACTGGAGAGGGATTCGGATCTTTTGGATTAGACAGCCACTGGAGCTAGTTGAAGAACACAAGAACACCTCAATACACATACAAGCAGGACTAGGGTTTTACGCGTCTCTGTGCCCCGACCTGGGTAAACGATTTGTGTGCTGATTGCCAGACCCGCTCTTCGCACAACCCCGCACCCGCCAACCGTAGAAGGGATCCTAGTGACCCCATATGTGTTGTTTCCCACTGACACTGCCCATGCTTGCGCTATAAGCCGTCTGCGGTAGCGGGGTGACAATATGTGCGAGAGGAGGATGAAAGGCCACATACACGTACGGTTAATAAAAAAATGTTTGCGATTTAATTACCTACTATACCCCCGTCTAGTTTATAAGTAGGATTTAACTAATAAAATACGAATGCATGTCGCCAAAGATTATATCGTTGGATTCGTATTTGAACATAGTTTCCAATTATATAACTTTTATAACATGCATTAACATTTTGTTGGTTAAATTTAAGGGCAAAGTATGCCACATAATATAAAGGGGACTAATGTGACGGAGGTAGTAGCACACAGCCGCTCTCTACGCAGCGATGCAACTGCCGGCCGACTTGTAGGCGATCATTCACTGCGTGTTCAACTACTTTATGTGTGTTCTTGCTCGCGGTTGAGGTGGCCGCGGCACGCTCTGCGCGCGTCACGCCGCGCACGCTCTACTCTCGCGTCCCTTCGGGCGCTCTACCCTCCCCCCTCCATGCACGCTGCCAATGTTTGGGGCCGGCACATGATCACACACGTTCATGTCCATGCGGTTGCGCCGGGCGCCGCGCAACGATGCAGTTACCCGCTGCAAAAACTGCCATGCGGACATGCCGAGAATCCAGGCCACCCAACCCCCATTTATTCCTGTGGCCATTTATCTTCATCTCTCGCACCACACGACAGAATAAGCACACCCATGACGACACATACAGAGAGGACATCCAGCGGTTCCAATGGCGCTCCCCGTGGCTCCAATGGTGCTCCCAGCAGCCGACGATGACAACGGCTGGCAGTTCACCACGCATCACGTAGTGGACACCCATGTGAGGGGGAAGTCCCTCTCAGTGGTGTACACGAATGAGCCGGTATCGGTGGAGAGCTCCATCCAAACTATGGAGCTGTTGCTTGCCGAGGACAAGTACCAAACATAACTGTCACTACAGGGTTTGGGGTAGCGACAACAACAAACAGAACTCCCTGGTTGACCTTGCCTCGGCCATCATCGACCCCTACTACATGAAGATGAAGGATGAGAGCAATAAGGACAAGAACGCCTGGCACAGTGTCTGGCATGAGAGACTGGATGAACAACACGTTAAGTACGCGACCAAGGACGCATACACAAGCTACGAGACGTACATGCGGATCGTTGACATGAGGGAGTGTCTTCTTCCTGTCCCAGATGAGGGATCGAGCCATAGAGTAGTGGTGGGAGCGTCACAAGAAGTAGATGACTAGACTATCGTTTCTCCTAGTTTAGAATGCATGCAATTGTTTATTGAGGTGTATGCCAATGATCTGTATATTCACTTATGTAATTGGAAGTTTATTTTAGTTATATATATAGTATATATATATATGTTATTCTTCTGTAGACAGAGCAAATCACATGGCTTATTAGTAGCAATCATTTGTGTTATTATTGGTCTCCGCACGCATTTCTGATTATAGACCTATTTGCCGCGTATCACACATATCTTGTTCAGCTGAACCGTTTCCATTGTGTTGCCTAATCACACACAGTTCATCCTAGTGAATTGTATGCCGTATAACACACACACCCTCATCTGGCTACCTGTTTTTGTTGTTCTTCATCATCGCAATAGTTCTTCTAGATTAATCGTTTGCCACTCATAGCACACGCAACTCCAATATGAACCATGTTTGATGTCGCCACCATCGCAATGTTTTGCATATTTTTTGACGGTTTATTACATCACCATTTGTGATTGATGCATCACACACAGTTTCTTCGAAGGGTCTCTGATTCGACTATCGCGTTTGGATCATCCTGCAGTAGTGCTTGATGGATCCGCTATCACACACAGTTCGTTTTATTGGTGATGGTTTTATAACGATACCGCTTGCAATTAATGCATGACACATAGTTGGTCGATTGATCTCCTATAGATGGGTCATCTTAGGACCTTCCTGCAATAGTGTTTGTTGCATGTTCTCTTCATATATCATCTCCCATTGAACCAAATAATTGTTCATTATGCATGATTACTGGTATTTACACTTCCCCTTGTGAGCATTGCACATTTAATATTTTATTTAGTTTTCTTAGTTTTCCTATGTCTACATGTGTTTTGGAGCAACCAAGGACCAAGCATAATGAAAGGACCAAGGATGGGCTCAATATGAAGTCAACTAGGGGCCAGACTTGCCATTCCAGAGGTCGGAAAAAGTGATTTTTTCCAAAGTGCTATGTCGGTGTCAAAACCGGCCGATCTTGGGTAGGGGGTCCCGAACTGTGCGTCTGAGGATGAAAGGAAACAAGAGTCAAGGGTGACACAATGTTTACCTAGGTTCGGGCCCTCTTGATGGAGGTAAAACCCTACGTCCTACTTGATTGTATTTGATGAGTATAGGGGTTACAAGAGTCGATCTACCCCGAGATCGTAATGGCTAAACCCTAGATGTCTAGCCTATGTGATTTATTCTCAGCCTCTACGGACTAAACCCCCCAGTTTATATAGACACCGGAGGGGTCTAGGGTTGTACACTTGTACATAGTCGGTTTACAGAGAAAGGAAATAATACATCCAAACGCTAAGCTTTCCATCCACGCCAAGGAGAGTCCCATCCGGACACGGGGAAAGGTCTTCTGCCTTGTATATTCACGGCCCACCAGTCCAACCCATATCAAATTGTCCGGACACCTGAGGACCTCTTGGTTCAGGACTCTCTCAGTAGCCCCTGAACCAGTCTTCAATGACGACGTATACGTCTCGTTGATTGTCTTCGACATTGCAAGGCGGGTTCCTTCTTTACGTACAAAGCAGTCTCTTGAACAAAAGATCTGTATTCGGCTCTGCATTATAGCTACAACCCTAAACAACAAGGGCATAATGTTTAATAAAGCATATCCTTTGACAGCTTTTTCGGTGAAACGTTACGTCTGGCCTTTTTATTATTTCTAACCGTTTTGTCCTCCCACTTCGTGTTTTGAGGTGTGGCCTTCACTGACACGTCTTATCAAAGCAGAGATCGTGCCCCCTTATTACGGGGTTTTCATCAATACTGGCCTGGGTAACCCAATCGTGCCGTTTGCACGATCCCTTGGGAATAGGTGAGTTTTAAGGCTAGTGGGGGCGCTTGATATTCACTGCCTATATAAGCAGATAAATATCCATTCTTTACCCCACGCCTTCTTCCTTCCTCAGCCTTCTCGTCCTCGAGCTCCAGTGCCCAAGCTCTCAGCCCTTTCCACCACCCGACCCCTCCAACCATGGCCGGATCCGGCTCGCAGGGCAAGTGGATGGCTTCCTCCGTCATAGAGAGGAACATCAAGGAACTCCGAGAAGCGGGGTACTTGGATGCGAACATCACGCACGGGCTCCCTGCCAAAAAACAGATCATCCCCACTCTGGAGCCGAATGAGAGGGTGGTGTTCACCCCTCACTTCCTTCGTGGTCTAGTGTTTCCTCTCCACCCCTTCATTTGCGGCCTCATGTTCTACCCTTCATTTATGGCCTCATGTTCTACTACGGGCTAGATTTCCACGATCTAGCCCCGAATTCCTTTCTCCACATTTCGGCGTTCATCGTTGTGTGCGAGGCACTCCTCCGCATTCCCCCACTTCGGCCTATGGCTTAAGTTCTTGAACGTGAAGCCGAAGGTGGTTTGATGGGCAGCATGCAAACTGCGGAGGCGCCATGGTGAGCAAGCTTCCCAACGTCACCTGGCCAAAAGGGGCCTTCGTGGTGACTGTCAAGATATGGTAGCAAGAGTGGTTCTACATCACTGAACCCCGCGGCGCCAACTGGGCGGCCGCTCCCGAGTTTAGATCCGGACCCCCAATGTGGCTCGCACCGTCGATTAACAAGGGCTTGGATTGGGCATCGTTTGATGAGGTGATGACGCTGCAGAAGCGCATCAAAAATATGATGGAGAAGAACACCAACCTTGCTGATGTGATCCAGGTGATGCTTTTTCGCCGGATTCTCCCCTGCCAGAGCCGGCCTCTCCACATGTGGGAGTTCAATCCGGCTATCCCTCGGACCCTGCAATGATTCTTCGTCATGATGCATGAAAAGATCTGGAAGCTGCTTCTCAAGGCCCAGAAGTCGTGGCCAGAGACGAGTGAAGACATCGGCCTCGATTATGCTCATCCGGCCACTCCAGTAAGTTTTTTGATTTCCAAACATAACTTTAACTCGTAAATCAAAGGGTATGCTTAGTCTTTCATTCTCTTCTCAGGGCTGGACAAAGAAGGCGGAGCGGATCAAGTGTCCGGCTCCACTACCCGAAGACCCAACCATTCCCCTGCTAACGAGGATGCTGGTTCCGGTGCCGTACCAGGCGCCGGAGAAGAAGACCAAGAAAAAGGGCTAGGAGGCCAAAAGTGGCCTCCGCCGTAAAGGTACTTCGGACGCTACGTCTGGAGATACTGAAGCTACCTCCTCCCATGAGGGAGATGAAGACGAGGAAGAGGAGGAGAGCAATTCTCCCCTTAGGGGGGGGGGAGAAAAGGGCGGCCTCCGTGGACCTAGAGGCGGAGGTGTCCAAGAAGGGGAAGATTTCCCTTTCCGATGACTCGGACTCGGACGCTGAAGCCATCCCCGAGTGGCGCCCTAGGCTGAAGCCCCTGGCCACATCGTAAGTGTCCAAGGATACCGCAGACATATTCGGTTTTTACGATTGTGATTTTAACACCTTTATGTTTCATGTTGTAGTCCGGCTCGAGATCTCCCCCAACAATCATCATCCTCGGGGAACTCTCTGGAGCCGGAAATGGTGGAGAGCAAGACGCCTCCACGAGCTTCTCCGCCAAATGTTATGGATGACACCGAGGTGTTATCCCGAAGGACCTCTCCGAGCGAGGGAGAAGTGCGGAAGGTCGCCAAGACGGCGCCAAAGGGTAATGCATCGGCCGCCGAGAACATTGGGGGTACAACCCCCATGGAAACTGATGACGGGAGGCCGCACCAGTCCGGTCCCCAGCCAAATACCACTCCGGAGACCCATACGGCTCCGGAGTCGAGCGAGAAACCCCCTTGGAAGGAGGGGGGAGTGCTGACTCCACCGGAGGCCTCCATCAATCCGGAGGCGCCGGACATTTTGATGGAAGCACTTCGACGTGCTTCCATTGTGGAAGAGCACCGTACCCTAATGGGTACGATGGTTGAGAAGGTTCAGTCCGCAAAAAGTGGACTGAACGAAGCCTTCCCCAGCCTATTAACAGGCTTCGATGTATGTGATGTATTCTTAGTTGCTTTGTATATGAAAAAATATGCATGTGTATAGATAGTATCCCCTGAGGCTCTGTTTGGCTTTCACAAAGAAGGGCTATACAGAGGATCAAATAGTTATTTGCGGGAGATAATATACGTGTCTATGTTGATAAACAGGCTTCACTGTTAGCGGTAACCGCCCAGGCCACCGAAGTGGCCGAACTTAAGCAGAATTTGGAGCAGGCCGATGAAGAACTTGTCCGCACCAACAAGCGATTTGAGGAATCGCAAGGTATGGTTGGAAAAAATTGTTGACACACTTAAAGGAATATGTCGATGCGGAGTCTAATGTCCTGTGTGGTTGATCATATTTTCAGATAGGGCGACCGAGGTCGAGGACCTAAAGAGCACCCTTGCCGAAGCCAAGGAGCAGGCATGGGCAAGCCAATCGACCGCTGACAAAGCGGCTGTGGCTTTAGAGGCCGAGCAAGTCACCCGCCGCAAGTATGAGGAGTGGGTGAAAGAAGTGGAGCAGGAGCTCCAAGATGCCGCCAACGTACAAGATCCTGCCGAGGGCACAAGATCATAGCTGAGGTATCAAGCTAAACGTCGAAGTCCACGCGAAACTACTAGCAAGACCGGAGTCTCTCTGCAAATCATAATTTAAGCAAACGTGAGTAAAAATGTACCCAACAAGACTTACATCAGAACTAACTACATATGCATTGGTATCAACAAAGGGGTAGTGGAGTTTAACTGCAGCAAGCCAGCTTTGACTCAGTGGCTAACCTGAACTACGACTCCAAGCAACTCTTTTGAGGTGGCGCACACGAGTCCACATATTCACCATTCAATACACCACCATGGATCCGCTCCTGTCTCCCTATGAGAAGGCCATCCATAGCACTCACACTTATCTTGCGAGTTTTAGAGTATCCACTTCAAGTTATCTATGAACTGTACAGGCAACCCAGAAGTCCTTTACCGCGGACACGGCTATTCGAATAGATCATTTATAACCCTGCAGGGGTGTACTTATTCACACACGCTCTCGCCACTTACCACCGTGTACACGTCGTGTATCTTGGCAACCTTCAAGCGGAAGCCTGGCGAGGGAGTCGGCCACGACCTGACTAACCACACAAGTCTCTAGTCCAGGTTTATTGCCTATTCGGGTTCCATCCGCGAGGAGATCCGGCCGAAGTTTCGCTCATAGCCCCAAACGATGTGTACAGGGTTCCCGAGACACCAAACGGGCTCCTGGTACACCGTGCCATGGTGTATCTACCGCATCATAGCCCACCCCTAGGGTCAGCGCTACGCACGGCCGCCAACACATATCCTACAAACACCAAAAACTAGTTGCAACTCCTAGACAGAGGACAAGGGCAGTTAATAAGTTGAGAGGGTCCATTGGTTTCGGGCCCAATGCGTGGTAGTAGCTGTTCATGGATCACAAACACAGAACTCAGTTCCTAAGAATGGTTTCAATGAGACAACCCACCATGTACTCCTACATGGCCTCTCACCGCTACCTTTACCAAATCGTGTTCACACACTTAGCTCACACACAGTAGGACATGTTCATCACTATTCCAATTCATCCCCGATGAATCAGACCTGACTCAACTCTAAGCAGTAGCAGGCATGACAAAGAAGCATGAATGAGTAGGCACATCAGGGCTCAAACAACTCCTACTCATGCTAGTGGGTTTCATCTATTTACTGTGGCAATGACAGGTCATGCAGAGGATAAGGGGTTCAACTACCGCAGCAAGTAACAGATGAATCATTGTTGTCCTAATGCAGTAAAAGAGAGCAGGAGCAAGAGAGTGGGATTGTATCAGAATGAACAAGGGGGTTTTGCTTGCCTGGCACTTTTGAAGATAGTATAGCTCTTCATCGGTGTCATCGAACTCATCGTCGAAACCACGTCTATTGAGAGGGGACAACTTCTGGCAATAAATAAGGAAACAAAATCAATGCAATGCAGCAATATGATGCATGCTCATGACATGGCAATATGCTGTTGATTGAACTAATGCAACTAGCAACCATACTAAATGAAGTTGGTTTGAACCCTAGGTTCAAATTCAAACCCCATATGTGCTTTCTTAAATGCCATTTAATTGAATTGTCCTAAACAGAGGATATAAGTTGCTCTAACATGCATGCAAATGCCATAAACAGATTCTTTGGATTTTTCTGATCATTTTTCATATATAATTTATTTCATTCCGAGCTACGGTTGATTTTCTATGAATTTTTAGAAGTTTTAAACATTTTCTGAATATAAGTAAATCATTTAGATTTATTTAAAATCCAGAAAAACATTACTGCGCCAGCATGACGTCGGTGTGATGTCATCAGGTCAACAGGGGCTGACCAGGGTCAAACCTGACCCGTGGGTCCCACACGTCAGTCTCACAGTGCCTGCTCGAGTCACAGACAGGTGGGACCGGTCAAAAGCCACGTCAGCAAAGTCAATGTTGACAAGTGGGTCCCACTGGGTTATGAACTAATATAAACATAAAATTAAACTAAACTAAACAGGCACAGGGCCCACATGGCAGTGGCACTAAGGGTGTTTAGCCGGGTCATTAGTGCTAACTAATCCGACGCCACGCCAGCAGTTGATGTCGGCGACCAAAGGCACGGCGGTGGCACGCCGGAGTTGCTCGGGACAGTGCTACAGGTGGTGATTTGCGCGCGGTTTGGAGCTACGACGAGCTGGCGTCCGCGCGCATCTAGTGGAGCAATCAGTTTCACTGGGGGCGACCTAAATCGACGGCGGCGAGCTCAAAGGCGGCGGCCGAAGTTCGGACATCGATGGAAACGGGGCTACGGAGCACCAGGGGAGGAGCTGGTGAGTGCATCGTACTCCTAGGGGTGCGCTGGGCATGCTGATGAGCTCGGACGCGGGTGGCAGCAGCTGTGGCTGCGGTGGCTCCATGGACGGTGGCAGCGAGCTTCGGCTGAGGTGGAAAACATGGCTAGAGGACGAACGCGTCGATGAGGAGAGGTGCGAGGGGCGTAGGAGCTCACAACGGTTCCGCAGGGTTGGTCAGTGGGCTCGGGGAGGGGCCAGAGCAAGCGGGGCGGTGATGGAGATCTCCGGCGTCGGGAGGTTGAAGAAAATGGCGTGGAGGCGCTCGGGGGCGTCCGGCGTTGCACAACTCAACGAGGAGGAAGAGGGGTACTAGGCGGAGCTCTTGGGCATCTCAGGGCGTCACCGGGATGGCGGTGTCCACGGTGGTGGCGAGCGGTGGCGACGAAGGCGTTCGGGCGGGAAGAATAGAGGAGGGGGAGAGCGTTCGGGGGAGAGAGAGGGAGAGCCAGACGGCTCTGGGGATCGTGTGGCGTCGTCCGGACGCGTCGAGGAGGAGCCAGGTAGGCAAGGAGGGAGGAGGTGGCCGGGCGCGTCCTTCTGGCGCGAGGTGGGAGACGGTGGCGACTCTGGTGGGCTGGGCCAGATAAGTGGGCCACCAGGTGAGTTGTGCAGGTAACCTCAGGTGGGTTTTCTCTCTCTCTCTCTCTCTCTCTCTCTCTCTCTCTCTCTCTTTTCTAATTCTTTTCTGTTTTTCTATTTCTCTGCTTTATGTTTGCAAATAAAATACCAACCAAAACACTTTGGTTAATTCTGTAAATTTTTGTGAGGAATATTTGAATTATTTTCAAACCACACAATAAATTTCAGAATATTTGGAGCAACCAATATTTAATGGTAACTTTTAAACTCCAACTGAAATACCATAATGATTTAATTCAATGACCAAAATTTCCTGGAAAAATATGCATCATCTCTGGTAGAGGCTTTCACCTTTTTCCATAAATCATGAACATTTTAAAAGGATATTTTGAGGTCATTGAAAATATTTTGGTTAAACCTATTTGAATTGCATTTGTGCTAGGGTTTATCAATCCCCATTTCAAATTTATTAAATTTAAACATGATGACATGAATGCTTATGAAAATTGCAATCAATCTCTAGGGCTGTGACAACTCACCCCCATTAAACAGGAATCTCATCCCGAGATTCAAGACGTAAAGTAAGAAGATAGAGGGGTCACAAAACTATCACAGTCTTCATGATCCAATTGCCCTTCTTAAAGATGTCGACTCCTTGTGTCATATTGATCTTGGCATCTTTGCTTGCGAGATCTTCATCCACGCGATGACGATGGAAAGAAACTCTACTAGGATTGATCTTCTCGAAGATCGAGCTATACAAAATCAACTCGCGGAATGAGATGTTGAAACATATCGAGTTGAGACACAAAACACATCGAGAGGGATGGAAGAACAAACGACGGGATTTGATTTGGTGGGCAACAATTCCACGCTTAGAAAGATGGTGGATGGTGTCAAGGTGGCGAGGAAATAATTGCCATGATCCCGTAATGGGGCACCTTGGCAAAGGTGACTCGTTGGATTGTTCCCTTAAGTGGAAAAAAGAATTACTTTTGATCCATAGATCATTGAAACTCTTCATACCAGCTTAAGGCAATTTACAATTGATCGTTTGAAAGAGCTCGAAGAAATGGCATACTCGGACTAGGATGGATGATGTAGACTACCTTGTGGAAGACAACGCAATGGATGACTTTTGCTTATCACCAGAAATGTATGGGACCCATGGTAAGTCCACTTTTGAAGATGATCCACTACACCACAACACTTGATTGGCGGCAGTTAACTGCTGGGAGAAATACCCAACCAAGGGCAAATAAACTGCCAGGACATTAATTTCTGCCGGTACAAGCATCTTAGGGCAAGCAAACTGCCGGGAGAACTCGAGCAACGAGGGCACATGAACTGCCGGTACAATCTAGGGCCCATCATCTGCCGGAAAAACTAGAAAACGACCCATATTCTGCCGGGACCGCCTTTGGCGCGACAATGAAAAGTTTGGGCCCTAAGCGCTCGCTAGGGTGACAAAGAATTTGGCCCAAAAGAAACTTAGACGCGCCGGTCCTCCGCACCATACCACACACATCGCTGGCCCCCAAATCCCAACCCACCCGTGCCCTACACCAGAGCGCCGCCGCCCCCAACCATCCGACCTTCCGCCGCCGGCCGTCCTCTAGCCATCGCCATCCCGAAATCACCAGATCGCCGATGCCCCCGACCATCTGATCCCTCCGCTGTCACCCCCAACACCGCAGCCCCTCCCTCCGCCCCAACCGGATCCACCACCGCCGTCGCCCCCCACCACCGCAGCCCGTCCACCGCCCCAACCAATGCACCGCTGCGGCCTCCACCCAGACCACTGACGCCGTCGCCCCCCACCATCCTAGCTCCTCTGCCGCCACAAGCACCCACTGTTGCTTCCTCCACCCAGACCACTGCCGCCGTCGCCCCCAACCACAACAGAGCGGCACTGCCGAGCACCAATTGACACGGAGCATCACATCGCCGAGCCACTCCACCGGTGACCATCCTCCTTCGCTGTACGCCGTCGTTTATCAGCTACCACCCTCCTCGCGAGCTTCCTCCCCCAAGCTGGCCCTCCGCACAAGCTCACCCGAGCACCAAGGAGCTCCTCCGGTAAGCTGCACCTTCTCCACAGTTCATGCCTTCACTAGATTATGATTTCTTGAAGCAAAAACAGGAACTTTCTGTTGCTAATTTTTGCTTGTATTGATCTGTTGGGAGCCTTTATGCACTTTATACAGATGCAGTTTATGTTGCTACAATTTTTGCTTGTATTGATCTGTTGGGAGTCTTTATGTACTTTATAATGATTCACATGTAATAATTGCAGTATTAGTCAATGTTCAAGAAATCGTTAACTGGTAGCTGCTCGGTCAGTTTAGGAGTAGCGATTAATCGGTGAATCAGCCTATTAACTGGATTAATCGGTCGACCATTAATCGGTAGATTGAATAGAAACTTGCCAACATATATCTAGATTTTTTAATGTATTATACCATACTCTCATGCTCCCAGCTATGTAGTATACCAAAATATGCTGCCATACACATATGAAAAGCATAGACAGGAGGTAAAATTATTAATCCTATCTATTAAGGAGCGGCATGGGGCCGGAAGGGGTTATGTGCCAAAATTTTGGGCTTTGTTTGCCCACCCATTAATGAGTCACCACGGATTAATCGACATGACAACTGATTAATCGGTCTAACTGGCCAATTAATTGGCCTGACAAGTTAACACGACGAATAGGTGTTATTCGATTCGTCCATGCTATGAGTAGTGATTAACTGGCCCGTTAACTGATTAATCGGGTGAATTCTTGAATAGTGGTATTAGTGAAGGAACAACACCAGGAGACAACCCACTGGCCAAGGAGCGCTCTTATATCATCAGTATCTACTGAAACATTAGTGACCACAGTAGTAAATTATATACGGTCGTGTCAACTGCAGTCTAGTCGTAGATTTGAAGTTTGGTCATCGTTCATATTGATGTGAGTACACCATGACCACCCCCTGGAGTGCACCAAAATGACGAGTCATAACTGCTTCTTGTGCGAGCTTACTTTGTTCATTTCAATATAATATATGGTAGATTGCTCTTCTTACATGGTATTTTTAGTTTGATGTTAGATTAGACTATGTGACAACATTAGCATGTTACCTCCTTGCCCCAACCAGCGTTGCCTTGCCTCTACTTCCTTGCCTGAGTAGTGCCGTGTACGTCCTCTACATCATCGCCAGAGCACCACCACATCCTCTGCTTCTTAATCATCGGTGATATTTCTTTGCTATTCCCATGATATATATAATGATATTCTTACTACTATTTTAGTGTTTGCATTTCCTGAAATGACATGTTTCAATTCACTCTTTCTTCTGTGCTAGATTGTATTCATGGTCTGTATTGTATTTCTCCTTGCCTGTACTAGTTAATAATGGTATGCATTTTGTTATTAGATTTTTCCCTATTAATAGAAGTACACTTTCTTTCGTATGTTATACGATGTATTGCATGGCCTTACAATCATGTAAGCTTAGGTCCTATGATTAAATATACAATGACTATCATGGTTGATTGCTTAAAACTCTTTTGCTTCTATGTATGCAGTTGGAAGTCAGTTAATGGCAAATGCAGCAATGGGTTGCGACCACAAGCAAGCTGAGGAGGTAACATACATGTTTTCTTGGCTGAATATTTACATTAGTGTGTACTATCAAGGACAGATAGTAATGCTTTGCTCATTTGGTTGCTACATGGTTAACTTGTGTCCAGGAAACTTGAGCTCCTGATTCCAGTATATATTATTAATTAGTAATTCAAACAGATCATTATAGTTCTTTAGAAGTGTGCTTTTGTGTCCATCAGCCATGAATTTGTAGAGAGGTCAGTTGAATAAATATGGTTACAAATATAAACTTCAATTGGTTCATCTTTCTTTCATGTACACGATAGACTCTACCATGTAGAAAAATGATTTTCATTGGATTCCACGCTCACAACTTTCATTTGATTCATTTCTCATAACTGGATCCTCTTTGTTTCATGTACATGAAGTATTTCAGCTTGTTTGTTTGTTTGTTTGTCAAAAGCCTTGGTCTATTTTTCTAGGCTAATTCAAGTTGTTGTGCGAGATGTAGGAAAGTGAACCAATAAAAAATATTTATTAAACCAAATGTTCCTAGTGTTTCACTGGATTTGTAAATCCATGGTCTTGTCCACTATTCAGATACTCCCTTCGTCCCAAAACATGTCTCATAACTTTAGTACAACTTTATACTAAAGTTAGTACAAAGTTGATACACTTATTTTGGGATGGAGGTCGTACCATTTTAGGGGACCTTCGTTTGTAACTTGTACAACAAAAGCATGGAACCAGGAAACTAAACAACTCCCCATTAAAAGATCCTGAAATATATGCTCCAGCTAGTTCCCCTCTTATTTTGTGTAGCCAGCGAATCATTTATGTAACTCAACTTTAATAGCTCCTGCAAAGAGGGAGCAGAAATTAAAAGGCTTGTTTGTGCAATGCTTCATTGAAAATCACGATACTCCCAATACACCCCTTCATCAGATTCTTCAATAGGAGAAATGTAGTTCAGCTTCATGTTCTGGATGCAGGAAGTCTGTAAGCATAGTTGTCGTCATTGCTCTAAGGAACACGGTACCACGCAAAACCACAAAATGATATCGTCATTTATAGATGTCCAGATTCATTATCCTATTATGTTGTGCCAACTTCATATAGGAACTCAAAATAAATCAACTTATATCCAAGGTCAGTCTCAATATCAGGGCCAACTAGAGACTGCACTAGCACACTGAATCTGTAGGTTCCAATACTAATGTTTAATTGTATTACTTTGAAGAAGCCAAGGTATACGACATACGGAATTTTAAGAAGCACAACTAAACACTTGATCCGTTCTGGTAGAGAAATAGTACCAAGTGAAAATAAGATGCTATAATTTTGCATATGTGCTTGTTCAGCACAGTAGCTTCAAAATTTGCTTGTTTAATGTTCAGTGTGTGATCGTGACCTTGTGCTTGTGCTTCAAAATGTATAAAACAATCAAAATGGTCATCAATTCTGTTTGCTTTACTTTGGTACAGGGATAGCCTCACTTTTATTGTACAAGATAGGCACACCTACTTGCTGTTAATATTTGTACAGACTTTGCACACTATATCTGGATGAGAAGTAAGATAAGCTTGCTACTGTCAAGATGATAAAAAATGGACATGTTGATGTCCAGGATATGTTCTCTACTAAAGTAGAGATTACTCTAGAGATGTTACTAGTTGCTCTATGTTTCAGAACATATGTGGTTGTTGTATGTCGGCATGCGGACATTGTATGTGATTGTTGTAACATCTTCCCGTTAATATTTGTACAAACTTTGCACACTACATTTTGATGAGAAGATAAGCTTGCTACTATTAAGATGATAAAAAATGGACATGTTGATGTCCAGGACATGTTCTCTACTATAGAAGAGATTACTCAAGAGATGTTACTGGTTGCTCTATATTTTAGAACATAAGCGGCTGTTATATGCGATTGTTGTAACATCTTCGTTGAGTTTTGACTGCAACTGTTATATGTAACATCTTCTGATCTATTGCAGGTTTCCCAAAGCTGCACAAGTTCACTAAGGTTTGGAAGATCTTTAAGCTGCTGAAGATTTGGAAGACCTAAAATTAAGTTGGTGGAGTGATAATGACCTGTGTTTTGTTTGTTGAACTTGAGACTTTCTCTGCTCATTTTGGTGGTTGTTAATTAGCTCATTTAGGTTGTGTGGCACACATCTAGAAACATATGTACATCTCTAGTGGCACTACTTTATTTTTGTTGTGTGGCAAACATATATATGTACTTCTTTTGTGGCACAACCTCTTTATATATGGTCGTTATGATTATCGAATGAAGTTTAAGGTTTTCGATGAGGCCTATATGTTACTTTGAAGTGCATGTATAAATTTTGTGCTATGTCCTGATTGCGTAGATATATATATATATAGAATGGATGGATATTACATAATAGGGATGCCTAGAACATTTCGCTAGTGAAGTCAACAAGCTGGCATAATATCTGCCGGGTGAACATGCTTGTACAGGCGGTTTAACTGCCGGTAATTGCAGTTGCACGTGCTCCGAACAATCTGCCGGGAGAAAACGAACTGCCGGCAAATACATGTGTCAAGGCAGAAAAACTGCCGGGAGAAGTTTATCTGCCAGGAGGAGTAATCCCCGGCAGCCGTTCTCGTGGCGGTTCTATCTGCCGGGAGAACCACAGTCCCGGCAGTTTGTCTGCCCTTTAAAGAGGCTTCTCCCGGTAGTTTTTCTGTCCTTACATTAGTGTTGTGGTGTAGTGATCCTTGAAAACAACTGCTGAGAAGGACAAACCATGGGAAATTGGCACAATGGGGTGCAAGCTGGGAACAAAATGCAAATGTTGGGAATGTTCCAATCATCATATCTGCCTAAGATTCAGATCTGGTTGGAAACAGGATATTTCAGACAGCCTGTCTGGAAAGGAAGTTTGCAACACAAACCGACGAGACGGAGTTGCGAGATTCTCGGGGAATGAACCACGATAGCAAGCTCCAAAACATGAGCTGGTTCTGCTACATACATGTGAACACATTGTCCCAGACAAGCATGATCATGTAGTAGTCTTATACTAAAACACTACCGAGTTTAGGTGGGGCACCATCAACGAGGATATCGAAGTCTTGTGCATAAACTAGTATTCGTGCAGCAACTCCTTTTCCTTGAGCAAATCAATCAGTGGCTTGTGGTGCTAGGGAATACATATGGGCTGAAGGTTGCAAGTCTTCAAACCATAGAATACTTCGCACATATGCAGGACTGACTTGGGATGGTTCCGAAGGAAGCAAAAACAAGCTTTCTCGAATTCACGGCGACAACTTACATCAAATGCACGTGAATTAGAGGAGGTCACTCCTTTCATCCAAACGTATACCTCATGAACGGAATATGAAGGCAATGCTTACAAAGTTTCCAATACTAGTGTAATGTTCAACATGAATCATGGGGGAGACAAAATGATGCTGATGGGCTCAACAACAACTCATCGGAGCTTCCATATCACTGGACTTCCACCATCATGTAAACACGGTGATAGCATTGGTCAGACCAAAGATGTAATGGTGTATGCTCGAGGGATCAACTACGAGTAAGACAACATTACGAACATTGTTGGTTCTGATTTGAGTTGACAATAGCCCATACTCAAGTCAAAGTTTTGACAAGGCAATAGATCCAACAACTGATCACGAGGACCAATCGATGGAGATATCATCTTTCTTCAACACACACACACACACACACACACACACACACACAAAGATATCCCTTAACATGAACTAAGTCAGACAAGCTTTATCTTCCAACTCTCCAAGTTGTTGTTTGGCTTAACCAACTAGCTCAGGGTATCCAACACAGATTCTTGGAGAATGGGTGGTTTGGAGGAAAAACAAACATGATCACGAACTCAATATAGCGGTCAGGTGACAACCTGGTAATACTTTCGATAAGATATTCAGAAAATCATGAACCACCGATATGTTACTAAACTCGAGAACATTCTTGCTTTTCAGGGCAAGACGATGGGACCAAGAGAGTGATGGATTGCCACAATCCTATCTCATTGATCGAAGAGTGCATCGAAAATACGGGCTAGGTAGCACGACCCATCTTAGGATGATGATTCAATAACCAACACGCTAAGAATGAAATTATTGTCCATTAGCTACCAAGCAACGGGGTTGCTAGTAGTATTGATTTCACACATCATGGTTCACTTGCCGGCATTCCAGTTGCGACAACACGGGACCAAGGAATGAAAAATGATGGCAAGAAGTATCACTGTGTCAAGAATTCATGAGAGATGGTGCAATTCTCATGACATCCTGACATAAAGGGGGTAATACACTAGGTAGAACAGAACAAAAGCTAGATTGGCATTTTGATCTGCGGAACACAACTACTTTGACCAGTCCAAGAAATGGACGAGGTACTGGAGTTTGTTTCTCCTAGTCATTCCGGAATACAATGGCTTGATGGACCACAAGAATAATAGGCATCGTTGAACGAATGCACGCATACTCTTGACTATCAATTGATATCTAAAGGTCAGGAAACAACTAAAGAGGGACAACTCAAAGGAACATATAACTTTCTGAGTTGTGGATGCATAGATTAACATGTCGAACAAGTTCAACATATTTCTTCTGGATAACCCATGCAGAGAGGTAGGGTTGGCAGAGTCACAAGTATAATGGAGAACTCATCAAGAGCACTCTAGTTGTGATCTTTTGGTTCAAAGAACTTCCGCCAAGGATGGTTCATGGTATCTGGAAGAATGATATACCATGGACCTCGAGGACTATCACAGGGGTTACTAATTATCCTAAAGGAACTAGCAAGCACTATCAACATGAATTAAGTAAGGTGAATCTCGGGTTCAAGAACCCAGGAATAGAATACCTACTAACTAATAACATCACGGGATGCTTTCGAGAATGATGGCCAGAATCATCACACGGGGAACACAAAACAGAGTAGATTACTAGGTGATCCCTAAAACACCTAGGGTCATAATAATAGCTCCAACATATATGTCGAGGCAACAGAGTACCTCAACTCACTGATTAGTGCGATTAATCTAGCCCAAATGGACATCAGGAACATGGAAAGGATTTGCAAATACATCAGACTGTTTTAGAAACCTGGGATGACTCGGACAGCATAACGGCTGTAAAAGCTCAGAAAAAGATTTGAAACATTCACGAGGATTTGCATAGTCACTTAACAACATCATATCAAGGTTCTGGTTCAACTGAGAACATACTAAAAGTAGTAGAAACTGAACTAAGGCCTGGAACCAACAATCCTAAGATTCTATGGATTAGCAACACGTGATCCTAATAGAAAGATGAGAAGCCTAGTTCTTAAACCCCGTAGAAAAGAAGAGGATGACTCAGATCAGAAGGCATAAGGTAAAGGAGTAAAAAGAGCCTTACGTTCCCTTCCACAATCAATTCCCCTACATAACTAAAGCATTTCTAGACTCAACTTCGACCAGTTTGGCTTGGTAATCCTACAGGCAGTCAGGCTCTGATACCAAAGCTGTCAGGACCCCGATTCCAAGTCACATCGACGTAACACCTCATATCACTTTGCGGCCTCACGCACGGTATTCCCACGGGTGTCGCCTTACCATGGCTCGGGACCGTTTACGCCTTTTGGCTCACGTATATGATAGTGTCGCTAGCATCCATATGACAGAGAACCCGGGCCTACATGGCTAGTCGTGAACCCAAAGCGGCACCAACCTATGGGGACAGGCATACATGAATCACATCGAGCATGTCGGTCATGAGCGTGTGAATCTGGGCTGTAGCACTGGGCTAACAGGACTCCGGGAACCCGGGCTGTCGCAGGCTAGGAAGGACTCCAGATGTCACCGCATGAGGGACAGACACATGAACAAAGTGAAACACATGCCGGCCAGTCAAGTGTCCTGAGCAGTAGTGCTGGGCTAGCAGGACTCCGGTGAACCGGGCTGTAGCGGACTACTATGGCTCATGGAAGCACTAGACTACATTTCCCCATAAGAGAGGCTGCCAAGGATAAACAACTAGATTGTCGGATCCCACACATACCAAGCATTTCAATCATACACACAATATGCTCGATATGTGTAAATACAACATGGCATCACAACATAACTCTACGACTCAGGTATTTATTCATTAGGCTCTGAGGAGCGAGATATTACAAACATGGGTCTCATGACCCAACAATCATAGCATACAAATCAAAGCACATGTGGAAGCTTAACATGTCTGAGTACAGACATCTAAAAATGGAAAAATGCTAAGAAGCCTGACTATCTGCCAGATCCTGCCGAGGGCACAAGATCGTAGCTGAGGTATCAAGCTAAATGTCGAAGTCCACGCGAAACTACTAGCGAGACTGAAGTCTCTCTGCAAAACATAATTTAAGCAAACGTGAGTACAAATGTACCCAGCAAGACTTACATCGGAACTAACTACATATGCATTGGTATCAACAAAGGGGTAGTGGAGTTTAACTGCAGCAAGCCAGCTTTGACTCAGTGGCTAACCTGAACTACGACTGCAAGCAACTCTTTTGAGGTGGCACACACGAGTCCACACATTCACCATTCAATACACCACTATGGATCCGCTCCCGTCTCCCTACGAGAAGGCCATCCATAACACTCACACTTATCTTGCGAGTTTTAGAGTATCCACTTCAAGTTATCTATGAACTGTACATGCAACCCAGAAGTCCTTTACCACAGACACGGCTATTCGAATAGATCATTTATAACCCTGCAGGGGTGTACTTCTTCACACACGCTCTCGCCACTTACCACCATGTACACGTCGTGTATCTCGGCAACCTTCAAGCGGAAACCTGGCGAGGGAGTCGGCCACGACCTGACTAACCACACAAGTCTCTAGTCCAGGTTTATCGCCTATTCGGGTTCCATCCGCGAGGAGATCCGGCCGGAGTTTCGCTCACAGCCCCAAACATTGTGTACAGGGTTCCCGAGACACCAAACGGGTGCCCGGTACACCGTGCCATGGTGTATCTACCGCATCATAGCCCACCCCTAGGTTCAGCGCTACGCACAGCCGCCAACACATATCCTACAAACACCAAAAACTAGTTGCAACTCCTAGACAGAGGACAAGGGCAGTTAATAAGTCGAGAGGGTCCATTGGTTTCGGGCCCAATGCGTGGTAGTAGCTGTTCATGGATCACAAACACAGAACTCAGTTCCTAAGAATGGTTTCAATGAGACAACCCACCATGTACTCCTACATGGCCTCTCACCGCTACCTTTACCAAATCGTGTTCACACACTTAGCTCACACACAGTAGGACATGTTCATCACTATTCTAATTCATCCCCGATGAATCAGACCTGACTCAACTCTAAGCAGTAGCAGGCATGACAAACAAGCATGAATGAGTAGGCACATCAGGGCTCAAACAATTCCTACTCATGCTAGTGGGTTTCATCTATTTACTGTGGCAATGACAGGTCATGCAGAGGATAAGGGGTTCAACTACCGCAGCAAGTAACAGATGAATCATTGTTGTCCTAATGCAGTAAAAGAGAGCAGGAGCAAGAGAGTGTGATTGTATCGGAATGAACAAGGGGGTTTTGCTTGCCTGGCACTTCTGAAGATAGTATAGCTCTTCATCGGTGTCATCGAACTCATCGTCGAAACCACGTCTATCAAGAGGGGACAAATTTCGGTAATAAAGAAGGAAACACAATCAATGCAATGCAACAATATGATGCATGTTCATGACATGGCAATATGCTGTTGATTGAATTAATGCAACTAGAAACCATATTAAATGAAGTTGGTTTGAACCCAAGGTTCAAATTCAAACCCCATATGTGCTTTCTTAAATGCAATTTAATTGAATTGTCCTAAACAGAGGATATAAGTTGCTCTAACATGCATGCAAATGCCCTAAACAAATTCTTTGGATTTTTCTGATCATTTTTCATATATAATTTATTTCATTCTGAGCTACGGTTGATTTTCTATGAATTTTTAGAAGTTTTAAACATTTTCTGAATATAAATAAATCATTTAGATTTATTTAAAATCCAGAAAAGCATTACTGCGCCAGCATGACGTTGGTGTGATGTCATCAGGTCAACAGGGGCTGACCAGGGTCAAACCTGACCCGTGGGTCCCACACGTCAGTCTCATAGTGCCTGCTCGAGTCACAAACAGGTGGGACCGGTCAAAAGCCACGTCAGCAAAGTCAATGCTGACAAGTGGGTCCCACTGGGTTATGAACTAATATAAATAACAAATTAAACTAAACTAAACAGGCACAGGGCCCACATGGCAGTGGCACTAAGGGTGTTTAGCCGGGTCATTAGTGCTAACTAATCCGGTGCCACGTCAGCAGTTGACGCCGGCGACCAAATGCACGGCGGTGGCACACCGGAGTTGCTCGGGACGGTGCTACAGGCGGTGATTTCTAGCGCGGTTTGGAGCTACGGCGAGCTAGCGTCCGCGCGCATCTAGTGGAGCAATCAGTTTCACTAGGGGCGACCTAAATCGATGGCGGCGAGCTCAAAGGCGGCGGCCGGAGTTCGGACATCGATGGAAACGGGGCTATAGAGCACCAGGGGAGGAGCTGGTGAGTGCATCGTGCTCCTAGGGGTGCGCTGAGCGCGCTGATGAGCTCGGACGCGGGTGGCAATAGCTGTGGCCGCATCGGCGCCATGGATGACGACAGCGAGCTTCGGCCGAGGTGGAAAACATGGCTAGAGGACGAACGCGTCGACGGGGAGAGGGGCGAGGGGCGTAGGAGCTCACAGTGGTTCCACAGGGTTGGTCAGTGGGCTCGGGGAGGGGCCGGAGCAAGCGGGGCGGCGATGGAGATCTCCGGCGTCGGGAGGTTGAAGAAAACGTCATGGAGGGACTCGGGGGCGTCCGGCATTGCACAGCTCGACGAGGAGGAAGAGGGGTACTAGGCGGAGCTCTTGGGCATCTCAGGGCGTCGCCGGGATGGCGGTGTCCGCAGTGGTGGTGAGCGGTGGCGACGGAGGCGTTCGGGCGGGAAGAACAGAGGAGGGGGAGAGCGTTCGGGGGAGAGAGAGGGAGAGCCAGACGGCTCTGGGGATCGCGTGGTGTCGTCCGGACGCGTCGAGGAGGAGCTAGGCAGGCACGCAGGGAGGGAGGAGGTGGCCGGGCGTGTGCCGGTGCGCGGTGGCCACACGCCTCGCGTCCTTCTGGCGCGAGGTGGGATGCGGTGGCGGCTCTGGTGGGCTGGGCCAGATAAGTGGGCCACCAGGTGGGCCGTGCAGGTAACCTCAGGTGGGTTCTCTCTCTCTCTCTTCTAATTCTTTTCTGTTTTTCTATTTCTCTTCTTTATGTTTGCAAATAAAATACCAACCAAATCACTTTGGTTAATTCTGTAAATTTTTGTGAGGAATATTTGAATTATTTTCAAACCACACAATAAATTTCAGAATATTTGGAGCAACCAATATTTAATGGTAAATTTTAAACTCCAACTCAAATACCATAATGATTTAATTCAATGACCAAAATGTCCTGGAAAAATATGCATCATCTCTGGTAGAGGCTTTCACCTTTTCCATAAATCATGAACATTTTAAAAGGATATTTTGAGGTCATTGAAAATATTTTGGTTGAACCTATTTGAATTGCATTTGTACTAGGGTTTATCAATCCCCATTTCAAATTTATTAAATTTAAACATGATGACATGAATGCTTATGAAACTAATTGCAATCAAACTCTAGGGCTGTGACAACCGAGTCCCGTGCGGCTCGCGAGGAGATCAAGCAAGCCGTATAGATAGCGACCGGTAAGCCCTTTCTTTTACAAAGTATTTTTGGCGGTCGGAGATATGCCTTACTTAATCGACTATGGAGTTCTCCAGACGCCTTTGCTAATCTCCCATGGAGTGCGGCCGATGGCACACAGTATTTTCGGGCCCAAGAAGGGAATGCAATGGAGAAGCTCTTCTGGTCGCAGTACCTGGCGCCGGAGCGGCCAGCGCTGCTAAACAACCAGATGATGCAGCTGGCAGAGCTGCATAGGATGTCCGGTTTGGCCATGAAGAACCTTATAGTCCGGCTATGGCAGCCGGACCCATTCCTAGCAGTTACTTCGGTCTGGTCAAGCGGCTCGGTGATGCCTTTCCCCGAGTTGAGGTTGTGAAGCCCTCAGCGTGCATAGAGGGCACGCGGATGGCCTTTGCCCGTGTCATGATGCACTGGGCGAAGATGAAGGCCGCTGTTGTGGCCGTTGAGGGTCCACCCGAGGGCAAGGACTACCGCAAGCCGGAGCGATACTTCGAGGGCGTCCTGGAGGGTGCCCGTTTGATAGAGGGTCAATGCTTAAAGGATATTATGTTCGAATGAATGTATCTGAGCTGTCCAAACTTTGTATTATGAAACAAGACCGTTGTATGATATGCTTGCTTGTTTATCTCAAATTATTTTCCTCTTGTGCGGCCGTTTGTTGTATCTAAGAGTTTGCCAGTCATCGGCTTCAGCCCCCACGTAGATACTATGGGGGTGTTCAGAACAACACGCGACCACTCTTGTCCCAACGTCTTGGTCTGTAAAGGAGGTGATCGTGCGGCGAACTAGGCAATCAGACTATACGACTTTACCACTCTCACTTAGCCATAGGAGTTTGACAATGGGATTATAGGCTTAGCCCCTGGTGTTGTTCAGCTATCCAAACTTGGGTGCTTTAGGCGCCTGACCGGGTGAAGGCCAGTCCTTCGTGTAATACGGAAAAAATCGCGAAAAGATTTTAATAGGTCACCGAGCCGACGACCAGCTCTCGCCGTATCATGACAGTCAGTTTTCCGCTTTCTCTACTGAGGTATTTGACCGAACGAGCCAGAAACACAATCACAGTAGTTCTCCCTTTACTACCTTAGCCGAACGAGCAGAACGTAAGGTGGTAACCACAGGAGCCGGGCAACCCAACTATTGACCAAAGTCATGATTCGGAGCAAATGCATATAATGCAGTATTCAGGACGTCGAAGTGTACTACGAAAGTGTTCGGACTTTTGGTTTTGAATATTTGTGGCTGAATAAAGCCCCTGGCAATTAATGCCAATGTGTATATGTCCATCAGTCGTGAAGACAGAATACAGATTATGGAATAGGCCAATACCGAAGAAGGTAGGACGAAACTGTTTCCGCTATATTCTGATTGATACGTCGAACGTGCTCCTTACAGCGAATGCCATAATCATCAAGGC
Source organism: Triticum dicoccoides (assembly GCF_002162155.2). Classification (NCBI taxonomy): domain Eukaryota; kingdom Viridiplantae; phylum Streptophyta; class Magnoliopsida; order Poales; family Poaceae; genus Triticum; species Triticum dicoccoides. The sequence goes on from NC_041382.1 coordinate 342,468,833, forward strand.
TATTTTACATGTTGAGAATTCAAGGGAAATCTCTATACATGTCCTGAAAAGGAAAAGGTGGTCTTGAAGATCCTTTGAACACTCTGTCGCACGTCTGCGCCGCTTTTCGCCTTGGTGTAGGATCCTTTGAGAGGATCACTCGATCAAGGATACATAAGGGGCCTGGAAAAGGGCCCTCGGTACCATCGTAAAGTGATGTGGGTTGTAAAGAACCTAAAAAATAGAAATAAGAAGAAAAAAAGGAAGAATATGAGGGTCCGAATAGGGTCGAACCGTATTGTGGACTTTGTTTTTAGTGTGCCTCCGTCCTCTCCCATTGTATCTTTAGTGCGTAATTATGTATGCGCGGTACGTATGCCGCAATCAGGTTGGGGTTTTGACAGAGGCCAAATTGCTAATCTAGCTCTGGGTGAGCCGTACAGTCATTCTGCAGGGTAGACCGGACTCGTTTGACAGTGTCCAGGGGCTTGACTGCTGATGTAGTATTTGGCTTGATAAGGCCACTCTGTGCTTCAGCTGCAAGGGCCGCCATATACTCCTCAGTACGGAGGGAGCGATCCATGTTTCCATTGACTGTTATGAGGCCGCATGGTCCGGGTATCTTGAGATTTAGATAAGCGTAGTGCGGGACCGCATTGAAGCGGGTGAACATGGTTCGTTCGAGTAGTGCGTGATAGCCACTGCGGAAAGGGATGATGTCGAAGATCAAGTCTTCACTTTGAAAATTATCCGGTGAGCCGAAGACTACCTCTAGCGTTATGGACCCTGTGTAGCAGTCTTCCACACCAGGTATTACTCCTTTAAAGGTAGTTTTAGTGCGCTTGACTCTTTATGGATCAATGCCCATTTTGCAGACAGTGTCCTGATAAAGCAGGTTGAGACTGCTGCCGCCATCCATGAGCACTCGCGTGAGGTGGAATCCGTTGATGATTGGGTCGAGGACCAATGCTGCCGAACCTCCATGATGGATACTAGTCTGGTGGTCTCTGTGATCAAAAGTGATCGGGCAGGCCGACCATGGGTTGAATTTTGGGGCGACCGGCTCTCTGGCGTAAACGTCCCTTAGTGCGCGCTTGCGCCCCCTCTTGGGGATATGAGTGACATAGATCATGTTCACTATTTTTACCTCGGGGGGGGGGGGATTTCTTTTCCCCCTGTGTTTGATGGGCAAGGCTCATCATCATCCTTGCTGGGTGGCCCTTTCCCCTTATGTTCGGTGTTTATTTTACCGGCCTATTTAAAGACCCGACAATTTCTGTTGGTATGATTGGCAGGCTTGTCCGGGGTGGCATGGATCTGGCAAGGCCGATCTAGTATTGGGTCCAAACTAGATGGACCATCTTTGTTTCCTTTGAATGGCTTCTTCCGCTGACCGGGTTTAGATCCACTGAATCCGACATTGACCTTCATGTCTTCAATATCTTCGTTGTTGCTTCGATGCTTGTGTTTGTTGCACCGTGGCCTGCCGTTGCCATCTCGGGCTTCGGAGGTACCGGGGTCGCTGGTGATGTTGCTTCTACAAGCTAGCTAGCTATCTTCTCCCGCGCAAAAGCGGGTCGTAAGTGCGGTGAGAGCTGCCATGGACTTCAGTTTTTCTTGGCCGAGGTGTCGGGTGAGCCACTTGTCGCGGACGCTGTGTTTGAAGGCCGCAAGGGCTTCGGCCTCCGGACAATCAACAATTTGGTTCTGTTTAATTAAGAACCTGGTCCAGAGCTTCCGGGCTGACTCTCCTGGTTGTTGGACTATCTGACTAAGGTCATCTGCGTCTGGAGGCCGAACATAGGTACCTTGGAAGTTGTCTCTAAAGGCATCTTCCAAATCTTCGTAGCTACCAATACTGTTTTCTGGGAGGCTGTTTAACCAGTGTCGTGCTGGTCCCTTGAGCTTTAGGGGCGGTACTTGATGGCATGGAGATTGTCACCGCGAGCCATGTGGATGTGGAGAAGAAAATCTTTGATCCATACTGCGAGATCCGTCGTTCCATCGTATGATTCAATGTTCACGGGTTTAAACCCTTTTGGGAACTGGTGCTCCATTACCTCATCAGTGAAGCATAAGGGGTGTGAGGCGCCTCTATATCGGGCAACGTCACAATGGAGTTCGAATGACATCCGTATGTGGTTTTCGGCCCTTGTAAGGTTATGCCTGTCAGGCCAAGCCCGACGGTCATCTTCTCGCATTGGGGCACACCCCCTTGATCCATAGATTGATTTTGTTTGCCCTGCTCTATTACCCAGGTCTTGTCGTAGGTCGTAGGTGTATCCTGGAGCCGCTGTCTCTCTACCCTTACGGCGAGGTGGTGCGGGTTGGTGGTCGGCGTAGGTGGCCGCTTTATCTCGGACGTGTGGTGGCCGGTCTGGTTCATCAGCATGGTCATGTTTTGACGGCATGGGCTCGAGGGCCTTGTCGTCAAATTGTGGTAGTAACCGACGCTTCGTATAGCTCTTTGCTGGGCGTTGACGGCCATACTCTTCAACGGCTAGGACTTGGGTCCATCTGTCGTTGAGTGTATCATGTTCGGCTTGGAGTCATTGTTGCTGCTTTTTTAGCTTCTTGTAGTGGCGATTAGTTGGCGCTTAAAGCGCTCCAGCTCTAGTGGTTCCTCTAGAACGATGAAGTCTTCATCGCCGAGGCTCACATCATCCTCAGAGAGCAGTAGATAATTACTGTCTTCTGAGTCCTCGTTCCCGAACGGATCGTCGGGGTTAACTTGCCCCTCCTCCACATCGTGTTGTTCAGATGTGGGCTCGATGGGGGCTTCGGGGTCTTCGGCACCCTCCGGAGTGTTATTGTCTCCAGTGCCGGTATTACTGTCTTTGCCACGCCGCGATTTTGAGCGGCGCCGCTGACATTGATAACCGACAAGTATAGGGGATCGCAACAGTTTTCGAGGGTAGAGTATTCAACCCAAATTTATTGATTCGACACAAGGGGAACCAAATAATATTCTCAAGTATTAGCATCTGAGTTTTCAATTCAACCACACCTAGAAACTTAATATCTGCAGCAAAGTGTTTAGTAGCAAAGTAATATGATAGTGGTGATAACGGTAGCAAAAGGTAGCAATAGTAAAAGCAATGTTTTTGGTATTTTGTAGTGATGATAGCAATAGCAACAGAAAAGTAAATAAGCGAAGCACAATATATGGAAAGCTCGTAGGCAATGGATCGGTGCATGTAGAATTATGCCAGATGCGGTTCATCATGTAACAGTCATAACCTAGGGTGACACAGAACTAGCTCCAATTCATTGATATAATGTAGGCATGTATTCCAAACATAGTCATACGTGCTTATGGAAAAGGACTTGCATGACATCTTTTGTCCTACCCTCCCGTGGCAGCGGGGTCCTAATGGAAACTAAGGGATATTAAGGCCTCCTTTTAATAGAGAACCAGAACAAAGCATTAACACATAGTGAATACATAAACTCCTCAAACTACGATCATCACCGGTAAGTATCTCGATTATTGTCACTTCGGGGTTAACGGATCATAACACATAATAGGTGACTATAGACTTGCAAGATAGGATCAAGAACACTCATATATTGATGAAAACATAATAGGTTCAGATCTGAAATCATGGCACTCGGGCCCTAGTGACAAGCATTAAGCATAGCAAAGTCATAGCAACATCAATCTTAGAACATAGTGGATACTAGGGATCAAACCCTAACAAAACTAACTCGATTACATGATAAATCTCATCCAACCCATCACCGTCCAGCAAGCCTACAATGGAATTACTCACGCACGGCGGTGAGCATCATGAAATTGGTGATGGAGGATGGTTGATGACGACGATGGCGACGGATTCCCCTCTCCGGAGCCCCAAACGGACTCCAGATCAGCCCTCCCGAGAGGTTTTAGGGCTTGGTGGCGGCTCCATATCATAAAACGCGATGATTTCTTCTCTCTGATTTTTTTCTCATCAAAAGTGTCTCCGTGAAGTTTCAGGTCATTCCGAGAACGTTTGCTCCTGCACATAAATAACACCATGGTAGTTCTGCTGAAAATAGCGTCAGTCCGGGTTAGTTCCATTCAAATCATGCAAGTTAGAGTCCAAAACAAGGGCAAAAGTGTTTGGAAAAGTAGATACGTTGGAGACGTATCAACTCCACCAAGCTTAAACCTTTGCTTGTCCTCAAGCAATTCAGTTGACAAACTGAAAGTGATAAAGAAAAACTTTTACAAACTCTGTTTGCTCTTGTTGTTGTAAATATGTAAAGCCAGCATTCAAGTTTTCAGCAAAGATTATAACTAACCACATTCGCAATAACGCATAGGTCTCAAGTTACTCATATTAATAGCATAATCAACTAGCGAGCCATAATAATAAAACTCCGATGACAACACTTTCTCAAAACAATCATAATATGATATAACCAGGTGGTATCTCGCTAGCCCTTTCTGAGACCGCAAAACATAAATGCAGAGCACCTTTAAAGATCAAGGACTGACTAGACATTGTAGTTCATGGTAAAAGAGATCCAGTCAAGTCATACTCAATGTAAACTAACAGTAATGAATGCAAATGACAGCGGTGCTCTCCAACTGGTGCTTTTTAATAAGAGGATGATGACTCAACATAAAAGTAAATATATAGGCCCTTCGTAGAGGGAAGCAGGGATTTGTAGAGGTGCCAGAGCTCGGTTTTGAAATAGAGGTGAATAATATTTTGAGCGGTATACTTTCATTGTCAACATAACAACCAAGAGATGGCGATATCTTCCATGCTACACACATTATAGGTGGTTCCCAAACAGAATGGTAAAGTTTATACTCCCCCTTCCACCACAAGCATAAATCCATGGCTTGCTCGAAACAACGAGTGCCTCCAACTAACAAGAGTCCCAGTGGGAGTTTTGTTTGTAATTATTTTGATTTAGTTTGCGTAAAGCATGGGACTGGGCATCCCGATGACCAACCATTTATCTCGTGAGTGAGGAGCGGAGTCCACTCCTCTTGAGAATAACCCGCCTAACATGGAAGATACAGGCAACCCTAGTTGATACATGAGCTATTCGAGCATACAAAATAGGATATTTATTTGAAGGTTTAGAGTTTGGCACATACAAATTTACTTGGAACGGCAGGTAGATACCGTATATAGGTAGGTATAGTGGACTCATGTGGAATAACTTTGGGGTTTAAGGGATTGGATGCACAAGCAGTATTCCCGCTTAGTACAAGTGAAGGCTAGCAAAAGACTGGGAAGCGACCAGCTAGAGAGCGACAACAGTCATGAACATGCATTAAAATTAATCAACATCGAAAGCAAGCATGAGTAGGATATAATCCACCGTGAACATAAATATCGTGAAGGCTATGTTGATTTTGTTTCAACTACGTGCGTGAACATGTGCCAAGTCAAGTCACTTAAATCATTCAGAGGAGGATACCACCCTATCATACCACATCATAACCATCTCAATAGCATGTTGGCATGCAAGGTAAACCATTATAACTCATAGCTAATCAAGCATGGCACAAGAAACTATGATCTCTAGTTGTCATTGCAAACATGTTTATTCATAATAGGCCGAATCAGGAACGGTGAACTAATCATATTTACAAAAACAAAAGAGGTCGAGTTCATACCAGCTTTTCTCATCTCAGGCAGTCCATCATATATCGTCATAATTGCCTTTCACTTGCACGACCGAACAATGTGAATAATAATAATAGTGCACGTGCATTGGACTAAGCTGGAATCTGCAGGCATCCAATAAACAGGAGAAGACAAGGCAATATGGGCTCTTTTGTCTGATCAACAATAATGCATATAAGAGCCTCTTCAACAATTTAATTATGGTCTTCTCCTATCGACCCCCAAAGAAAAGAAAAGAAATAAAACTATTTACACGGGATAGCTCCCAACAAGCGAAAGAAGAACATGAAATCTTTTTGGGTTTTCTTTTTAATTACTACTACAAGCATGGAAAGTAAACTAATTAAAAGCTACAACTAATTTTTTTTGATTTTCCTAAGGTTTATTAAACACACAAGAAGAAAGAATAAAAAGGAAATTAAACTAGCATGGATGATACAATGAAAAAGTATGAGCACCGACATCTAGCAATGAGTGTGTGAACATGAATATAATGTCGGTTGGAAATACGTACTCCCCCAAGCTTAGGCTTTTGGCCTAAGTTGGTCTATGGCCACGGCTGGCCTGGCGGATATCCATAATAGTAGCTGGGGTCGTACTGTGATGCAGCAGCTATCGCCTGCTGAGCTGCAGCATGGCGACGAGCAGCCTCCTCTCTCCTCTCGTACTCATCTGCCTCCTCTCTGGTAATAGTATATCCTCCTCTTGCCTGATAATCAAAGAAAGCAGGAGCATGGAGAGTAATACGTACAACACGGCATCTGTCAAAGATTAGTCGATACTGGAGAGGTGATTCGTTCCTCTCGACAAACTGGTGGTGAACCATAGCATTAAAATCTGGATAGGCAGGAGGTAATTCAATATCATCTTCACGCACATCTATACCAAGAAAATTAGCTACGCGGGTTGCATAAATTCCACCAAAGAAATCTCCATTAAGTCTATTCAGATGCAACCTACATGCAACACTGGCTCCCAAATTATATGATTTGTCTCCTAACACAGCACTCGTAAGAATACTGAGGTCAGGGACACACACGTGACATGCCTCATCTTTACCATTTATGCATCTACCTATGAAGAGAGCAAAATAATGTATAGCAGGAAAGTGAATGCTCCCTATGGTAGCTTGTGTAATATCTCTAGATTCTCCCACAGTTATATTAGCAAGAAAATATCTAAATTCAAATTTACGAGGATCCCTTATACTACCCCATTGTGGAAGTTTGCATGCAGTGGTAAAATCCTCTAAGTCCTTGGTATAAGATTTATCATAAAGATCAAACAGGACAGTTGGAGAATTACGTGAAGTTGAAAATTCAAACCTCCTCACAAAGGAGCTAGTGAGCTCATGATACTAACTGCACTTCTCTTCCTTGAAGCTCAGGTGATCAGTGTTACGCAAATATGCATTGAATTCTTCTTTTATTCCCGCTTGATCCATAAAATTTTCAGAAGGCCACTCACAAGGATGCACTGGAGTGTCTCTTGGTGGCTCTTTGTCAGCATCACGCATTGCAAGCCTGGGTCCTTGCTTCTTGGAAGAACCACCTTGGAACATTTTCCTAAGCATTTTTCTTCCTCTAAAAAATTCTGAATTTTTTAGTAACTTCAAAATAAAAGTAAACCAAACTCAATAATATTGATAGTAACTACTCCTACAAGTGCCTAGGGCCTATATCATGCATCAAAACTACTTTTGACCATATAAATTTGACATGCAAGCTCAAGAATAGGGTCACCTAAGCAACAAAAATTTGCAATGAATAAAGCACTAGAAAAAAAACTAATTGGACCAATGGAGGAGTCACATACCAAGGAACAATCTCCCCAAGCAGTTTTGTGAGAGGTGCTTTGAGCAAGAAGATCGAAAATGGCAGCAAAACGAGCTTGGACTCGGGTTTGAGTTGGTTATTCGTGTTTGGGGGAGGAAGATGAAGTGTGTGGGTGCAGGAATAAGTGGAGGAGGGCCACCGTGGGCCCACAAGGCAGGGGGCACGCCCTAGAGGGGTGGGCGCGCCCTCCACCCTCGTGGCACGGTGCTTGACCCCCTGGTGTGTATTCAGTTCCATAAATCCTCAAATATTCCAGAAAAAATCATATTTAATTTTCAGGGCATTTGGAGAACTTTTTATTTTCAAGGTATTTTGATATTGCACGAATAATCAGATAACAGACAGAAAAATATTTATTTTTATTTTATTTAATATAAATAACAGAAAGTAAAAGTGGGGTACAGAAGGTTGTGCCTTCTAGTTTCATCCATCTCATGATCATCAAAAGGAATCCACTAACAAGGTTGATCAAGTCTTGTTAACGAACTCATTCTGAATAACATGGAACTGGAGAGATTTCGAATAATACTATGTTACCTCAATGGGGATATGCACATCCCCAATAATAATAATATCATATTTCTTCTTGATAGTAGGGAGAGGAAATTCAAAACCTCCAAATATAATCGATGGAATTTTTCCAATAGAGTTGATACTATGAACTTGAGGTTGTTTCCTCGGAAAGTGTACCGTATGCTCATTACCATTAACATGAAAAGTGACATTGCCTTTAGTGCAATCAATAACAGCCCCTGCAGTATTCAAAAAGGGTCTTCCAAGAATAATAGACATACTATCGTCCTCAGGAATATCAAGAATAACAAAGTCTGTTAGAATAGTAACATTTGCAACTACAACAGGCACATCCTCACAAATACCGACAGGTATAGCAGTTGATTTATCAGCCATTTGCAAAGATATTTTAGTAGGTGTCAACTTATTCAAATCAAGTCTACGATATAAAGAGAGAGGCATAAGACTAACACCGGCTCTAAGATCACATAAAGCAGTTTTAACATAGTTTCTTTTAATAGAGCATGGTATAGTGGGTACTCCTAGATCTCCAAGTTTCTTTGGTATTCCACCCTTAAAAGTGTAATTAGCAAGCATGGTGGAAATTTCAGCTTCCGGTGTCTTTCTTTTATTTGTAATAATATCTTTCATATACTTAGCATAAGGATTGGTTTTGAGCATATCAGTTAATCGCATACGCAAAAGATAGATCTAATCATTTCAGCAAAGCGCTCAAAATCCTCATCATCCTTTTTCTTGGATGGTTTGGGGGGAAAAGGCATGGGTTTTTGAACCCAAGGCTCTCTTTATTTACCATGTTTCCTAGCAACAAAATCTCTCTTATCATAATGTTGATTCTTTGATTGTGGGTTATCAAGATCAACAACAGGTTCAATTTCTATATCATTATCATTACTAGGTTGAGCATCATTATGAGCATTATCATTAACATTACCACTAGTTTCAGGTTCATTACCAGATTGTGTTTCAGCATCAGAAATAGAAATACCATTTGGATTCTCAGGTGTTTCGACAATAGGATCACTAGAAGCATGCAAAGTCCTATCATTTTTCTTTTTCTTCTTTTTAGAAGAAGTCGGTGCATCTATATCATTTCTCTGAGAATCTTGCTCAATTCTCTTAGGATGGCCTTCAGGATACAAAGGTTCCTGAGTCATTCTACTAGTTCTAGTAGCCACTCTAACAACATTATCATTATTCTTACTGTTCAATTCATTGATCAATTCATTTTGAGCTTTAAGTACTTGTTCTACTTGAGTGGTAACCATAGAAGCATGTTTACTAATAAGTTTAAGTTCACTTTTAACGTTAGCCACATAATCACCCAAGTGTTCAAGCATATTTGAATTGTATTTCAATTGTCTACCAAAATAATCATTAAAATCTTTTTCCTTAGCCATAAATTTATCAAACTCATCTAAGCATGGGATAGCAAACTTAGTAAATGGGATTACAACTTTATCATATCTATAGAGAGAATTTACCTTTACTACCTGTGTTGGGTTATCAAGACCATGAGTTTCTTCAATAGGTAAAGGATTAAGATTATATGTTTCTTCAACAGGCGGTAAATTAAAACCATGTATTTATTCAATAGGAGGTAAATTCTTAACATCTTCTGCTTTAATACCCTTTTCTTTCATAGATTTCTTTGCCTCTTGCATATCTTCAGGACTGAGAAATAGAATACCCCTCTTCTTCGGAGTTGGTTTAGAAATAGGCTCAGGAATTGTCTCCGGAGGTGTCCAATTATTTTCATTTGTCAACATTTTATTAAACAGAATTTCAGCTTCATCCGGTGTTCTTTCCCTGAAAACAGAACCAACACAACTATCCGGGTAATCTCTGGAGACATCGGTTAGTCCATTATAAAAGATATCAAGTATTTCATTTTTCTTAAGAGGATGATCAGGCAAAGCATTAAGTAATTGGAGAAGCCTCCCCCAAGCTTGTGGGAGACTCTCTTCTTCAATTTGCACAAAATTATATATATCCCTTAAAGCAGCTTGTTTCTTATGAGCAGGGAAATATTTAGCAGAGAAGTAATAAATCATATCCTGGGGACTACGCACACAACCAGGATCAAGAGAATTAAACCATATCTTAGCATCACCCTTTAATGAGAACAGAAATATTTTAAGGATGTAAAAGTAGCGAGTTTTCTCATCTTTAGTGAACAGGGTAGCTATATCATTCAGTTTAGTAAGATGTGCCACAATAGTTTCAGATTCATAACCATGAAAAGGATCAGATTCAACCAAAGTAATTATATCAGGATCAACAGAGAATTCATAATACTTATCAGTAACAAAGATAGGTGAAGTAGCAAAAGCAGGGTCAGGTTTCACTCTAGCATTTAGAGATTGCTTACTCCATTTAGCTAATAATTTTTTAAGTTCAGTTCTATTTCTGCAAGCTAAAATGGCTAAAGAAGCATCTTGATCAAATACATAACCCTTAGGAATAGCAAGTGGTTCTTCATCATCACTTTCATCAGTATCATCAGATTCTATATTTTCAATCTCTCTAGCCCTAGCAAGTTGTTCATCAAGAAAAGCACAAAGTGGCATAGTTCAGGCATAGAGGTAGTTTCATCATAAGTATCATGCATAGCAGAAGTGGCATCATCAATAATATGCGACATATTAGAACGAATAGCAGAAGCAGGTGTAGGTGTCACAAACTTACTCATAACAGAAGATGAATCAAGTGCAGAGCTAGATGGCAGTTCCTTACCTCCCCTCGTAGTTGAGGGATAGATCTTGGTTTTTGGATCTCTCAAGTTCTTCATAATGATAAGCAGATATATATCCCAAGTGACTCAAAGGATAGAGCTATGCTCCCCGGCAACGGCGCCAGAAAATAGTCTTGATAATCCACAAGTATAGGAGATCGCAACAGTTTTCGAGGGTAGAGTATTCAACCCAAATTTATTTAATCGACACAAGGGGAGCCAAAGAATATTCTCAAGTATTAGCAGCTGAGTTGTCAATTCAACCACACCTGGAAACTTAATATCTGCAGCAAAGTGTTTAGTAGCAAAGTAATATGATAGTGGTGATAACGGTAGCAAAAGGTAGCAATAGTAAAAGCAATGTTTTTGGTATTTTGTAGTGATGATAGCAATAGCAATAGAAAAGTAAATAAGCGAAGCACAATGTATGGAAAGCTCGTAGGCAATGGATCGGTGATAGAGAATTATGCCGGATGCGGTTCATCATGTAACAGTCATAACCTAGGGTGACACAGAACTAGCTCCAGTTCATTGATATAATGTAGGCATGTATTCCAAACATAGTCATACGTGCTTATGGAAAAGAACTTGCATGCCATCTTTTGTCCTACCCTCCCGTGGCAGCGGGGTCCTAACAGAAACTAAGGGATATTAAGGCCTCCTTTTAATAGAGAACCGGAACAAAGCATTAACACATAGTGAATACATGAACTCCTCAAACTACGGTCATCACCGGTAAGTATCTTGATTATTGTCACTTCGGGGTTAACGGATCATAACACATAATAGGTGACTATAGACTTGCAAGATAGGATCAAGAACACTCATATATTGATGAAAACATAATAGGTTCAGATCTAAAATCATGGCACTCGGGCCCTAGTGACAAGCATTAAGCATAGCAAAGTCATAGCAACATCAATCTCAGAACATAGTGGATACTAGGGATCAAACCCTAACAAAACTAACTCGATTACATGATAAATCTCATCCAACCCATCACCGTCCAGCAAGCCTATGATGGAATTACTCACGCACGGTGGTGAGCATCATGAAATTGGTGATGGAGGATGGTTGATGATGACGGTGGCGACGGATTCCCCTCTCTAGAGCCCCAAACGGACTCCAGATCAGCCCTCCCGAGAGGTTTTAGGGCTTGGCGGCGGCTCCGTATCGTAAAACGCGATGATTTCTTCTCTCTGATTTTTTCTCATCGAAACTCAATATATGGAGGTGGAGTTGGAGTTGGAGAGGCAACAGGGGGCCCACGAGGTAGGGGGGCGCGCCCTAGGGGGCAGGCGCGCCCCCCACCCTCGTGGCAAGACGGTGGGCCCCCTGGCCTTCATCTTTGGCAGGTATTTTTCTTATTTTCTGGAAAGTGTCTCCGTGAAGTTTCAGGTCATTCCGAGAACGTTTGCTCCTGCACATAAATAACACCATGGTAGTTCTGCTGAAAACAGCGTCAGTCCTGGTTAGTTCCATTCAAATCATGCAAGTTAGAGTCCAAAACAAGGGCAAAAGTGTTTGGAAAAGTAGATATGTTGCAGACGTATCAAACGTCGATGCTTTTGGAGGTGCCTCAGCAGGCTTATCCTCAACCAAATCCTTCCCGCCATCACCGTCATCCTCTTTGGGTGTGTCCACCATATACACGTCATATGTGGAGGTGGCCGTCCAACGTCCAATAAACGGCGGGTATTGGCCTTGTTCGTCTCCGGCATCGTCGTCCATGCCGTCGATGTCTTTGGAGGCGTAGTCCAGCATGTCGGTTAAATCTTCGACAATGGCTATGAAGTGGGTGGTGGGTGGGGCGTAAAAATCCCCGCTTTCAACCCCTAGTCCGGGCTAGGCATAATTCGGAGGTGATTCGTCTGTGATGGCGAGGGATCGCATTAAGTCCAGCACCTCGTTTAAGAGCGAGGTTTGGGTAGGGAATGAGAGTCCGTGGAGCTAGAGTCCGAGGGCGAGTCCAGCCTTTCAGTGATAGGAGGAACCCGATCTGATTCCGAGTTCGCTGTGGAAACAATTGCCTCCGGATCTTCGATAGTGCAGTTTGCTGTGGATAGTCCGGTGGGCTCCAAACTCCCATCTTCGGACCTGGCGGTTTGCTCCATTCTAAGGCCAGTGCGGTGGTCGGGGCCGCGAACCCTTCGAAGATCAAGTCTCCTCGGATATCGGCGACATGATTTAGGTTCCGAAAACTGATCTGATGACCAGGGGCGTAACTTTCAATCTGTTCGAGGTGACCAATCGAGTTGGCACACATAATGAAGCCGCTGAACACAAAAATCTGGCCGAGGAGGAAAGCCTCTCCGGAAACGGCATCATTGCTGATGATCGAATGAGCCATCGATCCTTATGTTGACGGCATAGTGGAACTCTCAATGAAAGCACCAATGTCGGTGTCAAAACCGGCCGATCTTGAGTAGGGGGTCCCAAACTGTGCGTCCGAGGATCGAAGGAAACAAGATTCAAGGGTGACACGATGTTTACCCAGGTTCGGGCCCTCTTGATGGAGGTAAAACCCTACATCCTGCTTGATTGTATTTGATGAGTATAGGGGTTACAAGAGTCGATCTACCTCGAGATCGTAATGGCTAAACCCTAGATGTGTAGCCTATGTGATTTGTTCTTAGCCTCTACGGACTAAACCCTCCGGTTTATATAGACACGAGAGGGGTCTAGGGTTGTATAGAGTCGATTTACAAAGAAAGGAAATAATACATCCGAATGATAAGCTTGCCATCCACGCCAAGGAGAGTCCCATCCGGACACGGGGAAAGGTCTTCTGCCTTGTATCTTCACGGCCCACCAGTCCGGCCCATATCAAATTGTTCGGACACCCGAGGACCCCTTAGTCCAGGACTCCCTCATGCTCCAAGTCAGTATCTAAGACCAGGAATAGTCTGGCCTCGTTTCTATGAATCCAACAAGCCCAAGAACATCAAATTCCGAGTTCGTATGAAGAAATGGTGACCGTTTTACCGAAGAAGATTAGAACAAAAGACGACGTTTCATGCGACCACAACCGGTCGTTTTGCTGCTCATATGACCTGCGGACATCTTCAAAAGTTGCCCTTCCAGACGGGATTCTTCACCAATTTCGTCCCCAATTTTTGCCACGGGATCCTTGGCTCATAATGAAGGGATTGGGAGAGGATAAGGCTCATCTTGAGCCCTTGGATGCACCACATCAATGGAGGAGATCGAGGAGGCGCCCTTTATATGCACCTCCATACTCTAGCAACCGCCTCCATCATCTACACCATCTCATTCACCATCACATCCCATCTCCATTGCTGATCCACCACTCGAGGAAAAGGGACAGCACCAAGGGAAGAAGGAGGATGCACGTGCCATCGCGCCGACACCGCCACCACCAGCGGCACCCTCGTCATCATCACCACCGGCGACACCCCCATCATCATCACCGCGCCGCCATGCCTCCACCCTTCACCGGCTTGATGCCGGCATGTAACTTGTCCCTAACCTCATGTTTATGTTTGAGTAGTGTTCTCGGGATATGGTTGAACCCTTTATGATATTTGATGTGATCCAATATTACCTGTTCATGATTTGAGTTAGTAGCCTTCGCGAATGTTGAGAGGAGCGCTCACTCACATTTATGCATTCTTGTCGTGTGATTACCCAAAAGTATAGGGGATCAATCGTAGTCCTTTCAATAAGTAAGAGTGTCAAACCCAACGAGGAGCAGAAGGAAATGACAAGCGGTTTTCAGCAAGGTAATGTCTGCAAGCACTGAAATTGTTGGTAACAGTTAGTTTGATAGGTAGATAATTTGTAACAAGTAACACATATAAGTAGTAACAATAGGTATAGCAAGGTAGCCCAATACTTTTGGTAGCAAATGATAGGCCAAAACTGCCACGACCGGGTTTTCTGGGTAGTCCATTTCCAGAAGAGACCGTCGTGCTCATCAGCCCCAGGATTACTGTTAGCTGATGAGGCTCCAACTTGATACAGAAAATCCAAGCAAAATACAGAATATGTAGTACAAGGCCATTCTAGCCTGTGGGTACAACCAATGGTTTCTAGTGGTTGATGGCGGAAGCGGGTTGTGAAACATCTGTGTCTATGGGACTCCATTTCCCACGGGAACAGCTGACCAGGTTAAATTCCTATCTTCGCGAGGCTGCTATCTCCATTGCGTGGGTTCCGGGGCTGGCATCGTGTCGCTCCTCTCCGTGCAAGAAAATCTGGCCAAGACAATAGCCAGGGACAAGCCAGTGAGTACTTTGAATGTACTCGCAAACATTATGAACACAGGCATAATATAACAATGATGTGCTGAAAAAAAATATTTTATGCTCATGACGTCAGCCACAAAAGATAAGTAACTCTCGGATGCGTGCAAGCAAGCAATTTATAGAAATGCAATAACATGGTAGTATTAAAATTTATGAAACAAATAACAAGCAATGCCACAGTCGGGCGTCTTAGCGACACCACAAAAAGGGCTTTAAAAGAAATGCCACAGTCGGGCGTCTGAGCGACACCACATAAAGGGCTTTTAAAAGAAATGCCACA
>NC_041382.1:342484105-342484517 GCF_002162155.2 Triticum dicoccoides
CATCGCGTCGCTCCTCTTCGTGCAAGAAAATCTAGCCAAGACAATAGCCAGGGACAAGCCAGTGAGTACTTTGAATGTACTCGCAAACATTATGAACACAGGTATAATATAACAATGATGTGCTGAAAATATTTTATGCTCATGACGTCAGTCACAAAAGATAAATGAAACTCTGATGCGTGCAAGCAAGTTATTCATAAAAATGCAATAACATGGTAGTATTAAAATTTATGAAACAAATAACAAGCAATGCCACAGTCGGGCGTCTTAGCGACACCACAAAAAGGGCTTTAAAAGAAATGCCACAGTCGGGCGTCTGAGCGACACCACATAAAGGGCTTTTAAAAGAAATGCCACAGTCGGGCGTCTGAGCGACACCACATAAAGGGCTTTAAAAGAAATGCCACAGTCG
>NC_041382.1:342484578-342492663 GCF_002162155.2 Triticum dicoccoides
CGTCTGAGCGACACCACATAAAGGGCTTTTAAAAGAAATGCCACAGTCGGGCGTCTGAGCAACACCACATAAAGGGCTTTAAAAGAAATGCCACAGTCGGGCGTCTGAGCGACACCACATAAAGGGCTTTAAAAAAACAATCATAGTGAATATCCCGGAGGTATAACCATTCCAGAGATACACGATAATAACAATAATATCATGGGTTAGTCAAATAATAATAATAATCATAGTTATCACCAGTCACAAGTAGTAATTCCATTTCTGGATTAATAGTTTCACCTCCGAAGACCGACACTAAGACCGATACTTGACCCATCCCAGACTGTAATCCTTAACCATGGACACGGCTATTCGAATAGGTTTATTCTCTGTAGAGGGTGTACTCTTTACCCACGAGTAACGGATTTCTTTAGTCCATCGGGACTAATTCCATCTACGGTCTTTTTGTTGAAAACACACCTAACTTGCACACACCAGCTTATCACACACGTGTCTGGAATCACCCACGACACCTGTTAAGCAAACTCTAAGTGGGGAGGCTACAACCTCGCATAGCATGGGATCAAATTTATATCGCGCGCTCTAAGGGGTGGCCTCCCCTCTCGGTCCCAACCGGAAACACCCATGCTCCCGGACCAGGTGGCCTGCCTACCAGTTACAACCAGTATCTTCCACCATGGCCTCTCTGTACGGTGTGTGCTAGAAAGAGGTTGACAACTTACTGAACCGTACTCTACTTGCTGTAGAGACGAGTGGTAGTACGAAACAAGTATGGGGGTTACTGGAACAAGACTCGATCTACGGTCAACTCAGGAGGTTCAAGTATTCCCTGCATGATTAGTATAACAAATATATTTCATCAAACAGAGTCACCACTCATATCACCTTACCATGCCATACCAGACAGAACCGTCCCGACGGAGACCGGCGACAAACTCATACCTACCCAAGGCAGAGGTTTTCCCGGGTTCCTGCCGGTATGCATGTAAAGCTCATGAGGGTGATTATCATCACAAGTGTGTCCATTACCAACAGCATGGAAATCAGTAACATGCACCCATGCATATGATCGTATCACATGAAATAACAAGTCCTTCGAAATGCGGTGGAGTTATAAATGCATCAATGATCACTCCAAAATTATTATGCCGGGGTTCAGAATGCTTGCCTTCAATGTGTGGAAAGGCAAGGTGCTCTCCAAACTTTTGAAAGTTTTCTTCTCTTCCAAAAATCCTATTTGAAAATATATTTGAATTAACACACATTTCAAAAACAGAACCAAAAAGTTGTTTGAAATTTTTTCAAATAAATCTTAAAATAAACTAGATCAAATATGAGGAAGATAGGAAAAAGAATCAACTCATTTGGACTTATATTTAAAAAGTTATAGCCAGTCAAAGATTTGGTCAAAATCTGTTTTTAAATAAAACAGAAAAAGAAAACGTTTCGGAGGGGAATACGCTTTCGGAGCGGGGAAAGCGTACTAGGGATAATACGCCTTCACTTAATCTCACGTGGACAGCGCGGGGTGTCGCTGACAGTGGGCCCGCCTGGCCCACTGGTCATGTTTGACCAGTCGCCGCGCGTCGTCTCCCTCCTCTGTCCGAGCGGAGCGGGGCTCCGGCGATCGTCGCCGGCGTTTGGCTGTTCCTCGCGGGCTCCAGAGGTTAGGGATGGATCCGCACGGCCGGAGCGGTTCTCCCGGTGGTCGTGGGGTTGTCGGAGGTGGAGGGAGCTGCCGGCGGCGAGCTCCGCGGCGGAGGAAAGCTTCGGTGGCGAAGTGACTATGTGGCGGCGATGGTTCCCGATCAAAATCAAGTAGTGGGTTGGGTTCACAGGAGGATGAGGAAGTTCCTGGTGAAGAGAACGGAGAGGGGGAGGTGCTGGAGGTGCCGGATTGGCCGGGGCGGTGGCGGCGGCAGGAGTTGCCGGAGATGATGAAGAAGACCTCCCCGGGTCGAATGCGAGGCAGGGGAGCGCCATGGGGGTAGCATGAGGTCGCGTGCGTGCTCAGAGGGGCTCGGGGTGTCCATTTATAGCACGCCGAGGTCGGTTCCGCGGCGGTGGGGATAAGCTCTCCGGCGAACCGCCTCTCTGTAGCTAGGGCGACGTGGCGGCGACGAACGCTAGCGGACACCCGTGTGGATGAGTTCGGGCTGTGCCGGGGCCAGGTGGCGAGCCGGGGTGGCTTGGGCGGTGCTGAACGGAGCAGGGGCTGTCGGGCGGCGGCGGCGGCTAGCTCTTGGCCTGCCGGGCGCGGCGGGGGCTGCTTGGCGCGTTGCTGCGAGGAGGGGAGCGCGTGGCGAGGTTCTGCAGAGCGGGCCAAAGCCGTGGGGGCCAGCGTGTCGGCTCGGCCGCGTGGATGCAATACGCGCGCTCTGGGCGCGTCCAGTGCATGCACTGAATGTGCTCGACGAAATGCCATGGCACTCCAGAGCGCTTGGTTGGAGCTGGGATTTAGCAGGGTGGGGTTATAGTCTAAGGCAAAACCATTGGACAAGCTGGTATGATCCAAGGTTCAAGGTCACAATGCAAGGACAAGAATCATGTCAAAACTGGCCATGCACACCAGGTGTTTGACAAAATGCCAAGGGCACTTAGGCATTTCTTGGAGTGGCTAAAATCTCCAGATCAGTGTCTCTGTGGATGAAAGAGAGAGTGGTGATGTTAGTTGGACAAAAGAAGAAACTTGTTAGTGCAAGTTTTACAAAACTTCAATTCTGGACAGGAAATAAATGACATTATTCCATGAACCAAAAATGATCTAAAAGGTGCATGCTCCTGGACTTAAGGGTTTAACATGGGGGACTACAAGTAGGAGAAATAATTAAGGGTATAGGAGCAACTAAAATGGTGGTTGCTGTACAAATCCTCAAGTTGGTCCAGAATGGAAATGAGGTTGATTCACTCAAATTTTTCAAAGAACATAATTAGTTTTTTGCACAAAGAGGGATAACAGGCTCCTACTGACCTCCCTTAATTTTGGTAGAAGTTTTAAAGAAATATTTCAATAGGCTGCTGTGCAAAAATGCACTCTGGACCAGAGAAGAAAAATTGAGAGTAGGGCTCAAAATATTTAGTGAATGAAATATATTTTTGCATAAAAGTGATTTAAAAACATCACATGACATCTCCAAATTTTTATGGGAATTTTTAAGTGAATCTATCAAATGGTTGTAGTTCAAATATGGCCATTTAACCTTGAAAAAACTATTTTCAAGAAAGTAAAAATCAAGCAATTAAGTTAGTTAATTAGCTACACTGATAAAAGGAAAGTTTTTCTTGAGAGGTTAAACAAGTCCAACAACATTTTTGAAAATTTTTCTTTTTGGAAAACTCATTATAACAGGGAAGGAAATGACTTAAAAAAATCAAAATGGAGCTCAGAAATCCAAAGTTTTAAATCCTGGCAAAAATTTTAATTTAATAAAACAAGGCCAAATTTTTGGGGTGTCACAAAAACAATCACTTATAGTAAGCAAAGCGTTCTTGAGGACACACGGGAATTTCATCTAGTCACTTTCATCATGTTGGTTTGATTCATGTTCGCTACTTTGATAATTTGATATGTGGTTGGACCGGTGCTTGGATGCTATTCTTACTTGAACGAGCCTCCCACTTATGATTAACCCCGCTCGCAAGCATCCGCAACTACGAAAGAAGAATTAAGATAAAATCTAACCATAGCATTAAACACATGGATCCAAATCAGCCCCTTACGAAAATAGCGCATAAACTAGGGTTCAAGTTTCTGTCACTCTAGCAACCCATCATCTAATAACTAATCCACAATGCATTCCCTTAGGACCAAAGATGGTGAAGTGTCATGCAGTCGACGTTCACATAACACCACTAAGGGAATCACAACATACATATCACCAAAATATCGAACGAACATCAAATTCACAAGATTACTTATGACAGACTTCTCCCATGTCCTCAAGAACAAAAGTAACTACTCACAAAGCATATTCATGCTCAAGATCAGAGGGGTATTGAATATCATAATAGATCTGAACATATAATCTTCCACCAAATAACCGGCTAGCATCAACTACAAGATGTAATCAACAGTACTAGTCACCCACATGTACCAATATGAGGTTTTGATACAAAGATTGAACACAAGAGATGAACTAGGGTTTTGAGATGAGATGGTGCTTTTGAATATGTTGATGTAGATTGGCCCTCCCATGATGAGAGGGTTGTTGGTGATGACGATGGCTTCGATTTCCCCCTCTAGGAGGAAAGTATCCCCAACGGAATCGCTCCACCGGAGAGCAAAAGTGCTCCTGCCCAAGTTCCGCCTCGAGACGGTGGCACTCTATCCTGAAAGTCCTCTCCTTATTTTTTCTAGGTCAAAAGACCTTATATACTAGAAGATGGGCATCGGAGGTGGGACAGGGCCCCCACTACCCACCAGGGCATGCCTGGAGGGGGTGGTGCGGGCTGGTGCCTAGTGGGCACCTAGGTGGCCTCCTCCAGTATCTCTTTTCTCCAATATTTTTATATATTCCAAAATAATTCTTTGTAAAATTTCAGCTTATTTGGAGATGTGCAGAATAGGTATCTCTGACATAGCTTGTTCAGGTCCAAAATTTCCAGCTATGGTATTCGCCCTCTTTGTGTAAACCTTGCATATTATGAGAGAAAAGACATTAGAATTACTTCACAAAGTATTATATTGCATGAAAACACTATCAATAACAGAGAAAACATGATGCAAAATGGACGTATCACCGTGAAGTATATTACTATCGTTGTGAAGGGTTGGGGATATTGGGGTAATTTGATGTGAAGGTAAAAGCCTCAATTCCTCGCCATCGCAATTGATATGGGAGATATGGAGAACCATTAAAGAGGCCATGTCCACTGGCTAAACCCTTAATTATCATGAGTTGTAACCCTATGGGGAAGACTGATAGTGGCGTGCATGGCACGAAGTCTACTTCGAGTAGAACATGTTCTATACCCGGCTCTGCCCCCTTATGCATTTGACCAGTGACTAGAGGATACGATAGTTCATTTTAGTGGTAGTGATTCCAGAACCCTCGAGAACGCTTTACTACTCAAGAGTCGTCCTTACTAACTCAGTGTCATTTAATTCCTATTTTTATCTTCTTGTTAGTGATTTAGTTAATTATCCCTTTTATCTGGTTTTCCTGGCAACTTATTAGGTAGATTATTTCTAAACTCCAATTTGGGTGCGTACGTGGCTCGTGAAATGACAACGTATTTGCGGGGTTTCTGTTGCCTTCATATTAGCTCCTTGTGGGTTTGACACTCTACTTATCATAAGAAAGTGCTACCACAGCCATGTGCACTTGTAGGACGTCATGTTACTATATTAAAGCTTGACTTGTGGTGAAGTGGTTCCGGCAAATTCAAGGAGTTGACTACGATAAAACTTTCTCGCCCATGGCCACACTCAAGTCTCTGTGGATAATGCTAGCAATTGCTACTTATTTCGATTACGAAATATGGCAGATGGATGTCAAAACGTCTTTCCTAAATGGAAATCGAGGATGTATACATGATACAACCTAAAGGTTTTGTCGATCCTAAGGATGCTCGAAAGGTATGCAAGCTTCAAAGGGCCATTTATGGTCTGAAGCAAGCATCAAGGAGCTGGAATATTCGTTTTGATGAAGTGGTCAAAGTGTTTGCCTTCATCAAGAATGATGAAGAACCTTGTATTTACAAGAAGTTTAGTGGGAGCGCAAAAGGAATTTCTAATCTAATATGTGGATGACATATTATTGATTGCAAATGACATGATTTTGCTCAGTGAAATAAAAGAGTCATTTAAAAGAGTTTTTCAATGAAAGACTTGGGTGAAGAAGCGTATGTATTTGGCATTAAAATCTATAGAGATAGATCAAGACGTCTAATATAGCATTTAGCCAAAGCGCGTACATTAACAATGTATTAAAAAGGTTTAATGTGGAGAACACCAAGAAAGGCCTACTCCCAAATGTCGCTTGGCACAGTACTTAGCAAGAATAAGTGTCCTTGGACTCTTGATGAGCGAGTATAGATGAATGATGTTCCATATGCTTCTGTAGCTGGTTCCATCATGTATGCCACTAAACTATGTACAATACCAGATGTTTCCAATGCGCTAAGTGTTAGCAACATGTACCGGAGTGATCCAGGATTGGAACACTAGGCAACAATTAAAAGTATTCTTAAGTACCCCGGAAAGACCAAGGAAATGCTCTGAAGAGCTCATTATAAATGGTTACACTGATGCAAGCTTCACGACTGACCCAGATGACTTCAAATTTCAATAAGGCTATGTCTTCATTTTGAATGATGTTGCAGCATGCTGGAAGAGTTCCCACCAGAACACTGTGGCAGATTCTACTACAGAGGCAGAATATGTCATGGCTTCAAAAGCCTCCACGGAGGCAGTCTGTATCAAGAAGTTCCTTGAAGAGATTGGTGTGGTTCCAAGTGTGATGGACCCGTGGAGATCCATTGTGATAATAGTGTCACCATGGCTCAGGAAAAGGAGTCAAGGTCCCACCATAAGTCAATACATATTGCACGAAAATATCACCTCATCCAACATCATGTTGATGAGGGTGTCGTGAAAGTACACAAAGTTCACACCAATCTGAACGTGTCAGACTCAATGACAAAGCCTCTACCATGAACAAATCATGAGCAGCACCAGATAGTCATTGGTGTTAAAGAAGTCATGTAAACTAGAGTATTGACTAGTGCAAGTGGGAATATATAGGAGATATGCCCTAGAGGCAATAATAATAGCTATTATTTATCTCCAAGTTCATAATTAATGTTCATGTTTTGTGCTATACTTGCAATAGTTCTCGATTTTGTATATCCAAGAGGCTCAGAGGGAAAGTCACGTGCATGTGTGGACTAATAAACAGTAAAATAGATTTTCAGTCTATCCTCTAAGGACTAGCTCAAGTGTTGCATGATGGTCCCGTTTTCCTGATCATGGGCATGAGTATGCCGACAACTTTGAGGATATAACATTAGAAGAACATTTATGTTGAACAGACCTAGATTGATTGTTATTACTATGAGATACTTTGTCAGAAGTTAATGGTTGATAACACAGTAAAGTTAAATGTTTGCATAATTCCTTAGACCATGAAAGTATAGAATTCCTTCATAATGTCTCCATGAACTTTGGGGTTTGTCAAACGTCATTCGTAACATGGTGGCAATTGCGGTAGCTTACGGCTTCACAAAAAAGTATGACAAGGGACTTGATATCTGAAGAATGGGATTTGCTCCTCCGTTGATGGAGAACTATTCTTAGGCCCTCTCAGTGTGATGGTATCCATCATCGTTTGGCCATGCACAGTCTGATTTGATCATGGGAATGTTGGGACGCGAGAACGAGAAAAGAGAACAAAATCGGTTACGAGGAAACTGACATACGAACAAGTTGTTGATTCACGGAGACACCGACACTTCTCACCTTAGGTATTTGTAACATATCTCTACCCGACAAGAATACCACATGGTAACTAAAGGTTCACTCAAAATCCATTCGTGTGAGTACAGGGGTCAATATGGATGTTCACGGTTGCGCTATTAATCATTGATCGGAAAGAGTTCTAGTCATGTCTATATTTCATGGAACCTACAAGATCACATGCTTAAGGGTCATCTATCTACTGACTACTAGGTTAGTAGCCTGAGAGAAAGTCACCAGAAAAGTTTCAGAGACATCGGAAACGTTTCAGAGAGAAAACCGAAAGTGTTCCAGAGAAACCGGAAATGTTTTGGAGTAAACTATCAAACCACAAATATTTTGGTGTACGTCCAGAATTTTTAGAGGGTGTCGGAAAGGTTTCAGGACCTCCCAGGGGCTTCCCTCACATGGGGGACAACATCCCCCTTTTGTGGGATCATGTTGGGTGGGGCGCCCCCTTTGGGGGCATCCACCTTTTGGTGAAAAATGTAGGGACGGGGCCCCTATGGGCAGCAGCCCCCCACCTGTGTGCAGAGTGTTGAGTGGAGGGGCGGCCTTTGGGGTTCTCCCCCAGGGCGGGGCACCATAGGAGGGAGGGGGCCCTTGTGGGCAAGCTCCCCCCTTTT
>NC_041382.1:342492892-342493763 GCF_002162155.2 Triticum dicoccoides
GGAGGAGAGGATCTCTCCGTTCACAATTCAAGTTCACCAACAATGGAATGTAATGATCTACCCTTCTCGCTCTCGCCCTCGCCCTCCATGAAATAGTTTCATTCTGTCACAAGGCTACCTAGTCTCTAGTAGCAACTATATAACATCCCAAATTTTCAGTTTGGAATGTTATACATAGGTCATCATATGCATATCATATTTTATTTGCATTTTGGTTTTGATCCTAGAAAGTCTAAGCAACTCAAGGACCCACAGAGAGAGTTGGAGATTTCATTTATTTTCATATTTGAATTTTTCTCAAATTTGAAAAGAGGATCATTTTGGTTTTACTTATTTTTCTCTCCAAAATATTTCCAATATTAAAAATAAAAGAGAGGAGATAAAATGACTTCTCCAAAATAAAAAGAAATATTGGAGGAAAAATATTAACATCAATTAAATAGTTTTATTTGGTTTTATTGCTATTTTATTTGAATTAGAAAAATATGCATTTTTCAAAATATGCAATTTTAGGCCAGAAAAATGTTCACTTTGTTCTAAATATTTTATTTAGACGGTGAAAATTGCTTTCGGAATTTTTAGAATTTTTTTATATTTATTTAGTATTTTCCTTTCGGTGGAATTTATTTTATAGAAAAAATTCCCGGACCACACTGGGCCGAAAGCCCAGCCGGCCCGCTGCGCCACCGCCACCGCTCTGGACACCGGCTGGAGATCGGCTCTGAGACGTGTCGCGCGCCCCCTGCCCCAAGCCAGCGCGCCCCTCCCCTTAAATACCGCCACCCCACCGCCCTCTTCTCCTCGTTCCAAGCCGCTGCCCCGCGCCGCTGCTGCCACCGCTGCACCACCCTCTCCTCCTCGTCCCAAGCTG
>NC_041382.1:342494397-342502583 GCF_002162155.2 Triticum dicoccoides
TGCCGCGTCGCCGCCGCCCCGCGCCGCTGCGCCGCCCGCTGCCATTGCCGCCCCGCGCCGCTGTCGCCGCCCCGCTAACCCGCGCCGGAGATGCCGCTGCCCGCCGCCGCCGTTGACTTCGTGCCACCGTTTTTTTTCGGTTTTAGGTATAAACCATTCGGTTTTTTTAAAACATTAGATCGGTTCGGTTTTCTCGGTTTAGATTATTTTACGAACGTTCGTTTGTTAACGAACGTTCGTTTGTTACTTTGTTTTAATGAACGAATTCGTTCATTTGCCCCTGTTAGCGAACGTTCGCACCGTAGCTTTTTCTTTTTATTTTATTTTCGGCCAAGGACCTGTCTGTGATTATTTTATCGCAGATTAGCCCCTGATCTTCAAACCCTCGTAACTTTTTAATTGTTCATCCAAATCCAGTGAAAACAACGCCAAAATCTTTGTCTCGAACCCCTCTTTACAATTAATCAACTTGAACATGATCTTGACAATTTAAAATTTGGTTTCAAGCAGATTTGAATTCGAAGTTCTTTTGACCGTAGTTTCAGTTCCGTAGCTCCGATTCGATTGATTCTTTTTGCAAATCGAAGCTCTTCAGTTGAACTTTCAGTTGGGATATTTTCTTATTTGAGTTTTACCCTTGCACCTATGCTTGATTTCTTATGTATGCTATTGTTTGTTTGGGGTAGAATTTCTGGAGTGCAAAATGTGCTACTACGCGTCTTTAGGGTATGCATATCGTCAGCAAGGCAAATAACACTTTGATCATACTTCTTCATTACCCAGATTTTATGCATTAGCTATGATCCTAAAACATTGAATGAGTAGGATCTCTTAACATGTGGGTTTGGGAAGTAGATGATGAGGTAGAACCTATTGCCCTTTTATTACCAAACCTTGGGAGTTACTTCTATGTTATGTTCATATTGCTATGCTATGTTCGTAGACGTGGTTTGGTTTGAGTGATCCATGACAGGTGTGAGATTGTTAAATTAATGGTTAACTTAAGGTGGCCACTTAAATACACATCTGGGTGGATTGGTTGCGGGCACCTGGGGTTATACCTGTGTTGTCCTATGGTTCGCCTCCCAGGCTTAAAGGGATCATAGGATTATTCGTGCTAGAAACTTCTGTGTGCAGCCACAAGCTATTATGGGCTCTAACATAGTTGAGTATGTTGCATGACCTCTTTTAGTGGTAGGCTAGCAGATGTAGGGGAAAGTAGGTGTAACTGTCTACCCAGAGTAAAGAGTTAATGCCTCTGAAAGACTGTGTCTCGGTCGTCCTTTCTCAAACACCATGTAGTGCGAGAAATCCAATGGAGGAGATCGAGTCTTGTGGGGAAAAGTGCGCGAACCTCTGCAGAGTGTACAAACTAATCATGGTTAGCCGTGTCCCCGGTTATGGACATCTTGAGTATCTGGTTCTTGGATTATTATGTTGATCTCATCACTCTATTTAATTAATAATTTGTTGGGTGACTATTAATTTGGGGATTGAGATGGGGTTACCATTATCAATGTTTTAAACAAACTTTGTAGTTAAATAAAATATATTCCTTTGTTGTAGGAAAAAATTAGCTTTATGCAAAATTTAAACTTAGAGCCTCCACCAGCCATATATGCATGTAGTGATAGCATTTACTTGTTCATTGCTCTATTGTGTTATCTTGCCAGCATATTCCATGTGCCGACCCGTTTTGGGCTGCAACATATCATGTTGCAGACTTTTCAGACGAAGAGTAAGGTGCACTAGGTCGTTTGTCATGCACTCAGCTATGCCGTTGGAGTTGATGGACTCGCTTTATCTTCCAAGCCTTCCGCTGTTATCATATTTAGATGGCCTTAAGCCATATTATTGTATTAAGTTCTCTCTTGAGACTATCGATGTAATAAGTGTGTGATTGCTACTCTATTATAAATCCTTCGACGTACTGTGTGTGTCAGCATTACTGATCTAGGGATGACACTTATGCACAGAGATTTGACTGTTTGAGGTCAGATCGGCACAAGATGGTATTAGAGCACACGCTGATTGTAGGACACGACCACTAAGTTAAGCCATAGGTCACTCTTCTCTACTCATTTCTGACTCCTCTCCCTTTTCCACTCTATAGGATGGCGGACCCAAGGAACAAGTTTGCACAACCGGATGAAGACACACCTTTTGGACGACACTTGAAGGAAGTCACTAGGTACCTGAACATCGGAATAGCAAGCTTCACCGGGACCTACACCGCCACTTTACCATAATAGGAGCGTTGGATGATTCAAGTTCAAGTTCCAGGAAGGACATTCATGCCAGTTACTGAGGCCATATAGTTTTCCTTTGATGCACCAACCTGGAGTCTAGGAAAGAGCATGGCAGCCCACATCACCATGGGACGCATCGGCGCAGTTTATCACAAGGATCTTAAGGACACCATCTACCAGATATGTGGGAGCCGAGATGAGCAATGGGAGATGATCAGTACCAGGAGGGACAGGTCCATTGCAGCTTTCATCCAGGAGTTAAACCAGCACATTCGTCATCAGTAGAACCAAATGTGCGCAAGCATGATAGACCTGAAGAAGGTGATGACCAGGAACATGGAGCTAGAAGAGGAACTCAACTCTACACGTGATGGATATGAGGAGGAAATCGCAATACTAGTAGAGAAGAATGACGAGCTGAAGAGGAAGCTAGTTGTATTCATGGGAGACCCCGTGCCAGGAGGAGATGACGACCATCCTAAGGACTACATCATCATAGACAATACCGACTCCGACCCTGATAGTAGTGATGATGACTACGAAGACGAAGCTGGAGCGGATATCATGGAGTCCTCCACCGATCAAAATTTCTAGTCGACCACCATATTATTAGTAGTATTCCCCCCATGTATATAGTAGTAGTCCGAGCACTTTTGTAACAGTAGTTAGATCGTTTGTATGCCCTTGTTTGATTGAGTGTGTGATATGAATGTGTTTGACTCATGTGCATATGGGTAGTGCTTTCTCACTAGACCTAACTCTATTCTAATCTCTCCCCTCTAAACCCATCAGATGCCTCCGAGACGTGACCCCGGATTTGTCTTCCCACCGAAGCTCACTCAGTTGATCCAATAGCAGAATGCCTTGATGCAATTGCTAGTCCAGAACCAAGGTAACAACAACAACAACAACAACAACAACCCACCGCCACCGCCTCCAGTTGACAACTTAGCCCGTTTTCTGAGGTTGCAACCGCCGGTGTTTTCCAGTAGCACTGAGCCAATAGTTGTTGATGACTGGCTCCATAGGATTGGAAGGGAGTTGACCACCGCAGGTTGCACATATGCAGAGAAGGTGCATTTTGCTGCACATCAATTGGATGGACTCGCGGCCTCATGGTGGGAGAATTACACATCCACTTTCCCCATAGCTAATGTCACTTGGGAGCAGTTTCAGCAAGCATTCCGCACTACACGTGTCTCAACTGGAGCTATGAGCATGAAGAAGCGTGAGTTTCACAACTTATGCCAGGGAAACCGTACTGTAAGGCAGTACGTGGATGAGTTCAGTAAGTTAGCCCGCTATGCCCCAGATGTTGTGGCCACAGATGCCGCAAAGCAGGAGAAGTTTGTGGAAGGGCTGAATGATGAGATGAGTATGCAGTTAATGGTGGCAACATTTAACAACTACCAGGAGTTGGTAGACAAGGCTCTTATGATTGAAGGGAAGCAACAGTAGATTGAGAGCCGCAAAAGGAAGTATGGACAAGGGACGTACAATTCAGGAGCTTAGCTGAAGCCTTGTTTTACCCCGACTCAGGAGGATACACCCATAACCATGGAGGCCACATGCACAATGGAGGAAGGTCGCATAACCACAGTGGCCCAAGAATGGAAATGGGAATGGAGCAAGCAGCAACCAGAACCACTCTAACCCAGCCACACCCGCTAAGAAGGACCAAAGTCACATTACTTGTTTCAAGTGTGGGAAGACTGGACACTATGCCAATGAGTGTCCTGAAGAAAAGAATGGAAATGGCAATGGAAGCTCTGGGAAGAAGCCCAACCCTTTCAACAGGGGACAAGTGAACCATGTTAACATGGAAGAGGTTGAAGAGTAGCCAGATGCAGTTATAGGTAAGTTTTTGGTTAAGGCATTTACTGCAATTGTTGTTTTTTATACTGGTGCATCACATTTATACATATCAAGGGGATTTGTGGATAAGTACAAGTTTCCCACTGAAGTTCTTAGGACACCTATGTTAGTAAGCTCGCCAGGAGCGGAGTATATGGCAAGCCAAGGATGTTTTCAGGTGCATTGACCATAGGTAGGCATGTTTTCCCCTCAGACTTAATAATTCTAGAGTCGCAAGAATTGGATGTGATACTAGGAATGGATTGGCTATCCATGTTTGGAGGAAACATCGATTGCGCCAGTAAGTCAATTCTGCTCACCACCCCGGAGGGAAAAAGGATTAAGTATGTATCTAGGCATGCGCCTAGGAGGACCCAAGTAAATTCCCTCTCAGGAGTTGTTCAGGAGGAAGTGTCTGTAGTAAAGGATTATCCAGATGTATTCCTAGAGGAATTACCAGGCATGCCGCCAGATCGAGACATTGAGTTTTTGATAGAGCTATTACCAGGCACCGGACCGATATCAAAGAGACCATATCAGATGCCCGCAAATGATCTGGAGGAGATTAAGAAGCAGATTAAGGAGTTATTGGAGAAAGGTTACATTCGACGAAGTTCATCACCATGGGGAGCCCCAGTGCTCCTGGTTGAGAAGAAGGATGGATCTTTGAGAATGGTTGTTGATTATCGTGCATTGAATGAAGTAACGATCAAGAACAAGTACCCACTGCCAATGATCAATGATTTGTTTGACCAGCTGCAAGGAGCTAAAGTATTCGCCAAGATCGAACTGCGATCAGGATAACACCAGCTGAAGTTCCAAGAACAGGATATACCTAAGACAGCCTTTACCACAAGGTACGGGCTATATGAGTATATGGTTATGTCATTTGGGTTGACCAACGCCCCACCCTATTTCATGACTATGATGAATAAGGTGTTCATGGAGTTCTTGGATAAGTTTGTTGTGGTGTTCATTGATGATATTTTAGTATACTCAAAGAATGAAGAGGAGCACAAAGAGCATCTGCGTTTAGTTCTCGAGAAGCTCAGGGAACATCAGTTGTATGCTAAGTTCATCAAATGTGAGTTTTGGTTGAAGGAAGTGGGATTTCTTGGACATGTTATATTAGGAGAAGGTATAGAAGTAGACCCTACCAAGGTTCAGTCAGTCACTGATTGGCTAGCACCCACCTCAGTAGGAGAGATCCACAGTTTTCTGGGACTCGCGGGATACTATTGGAGATTCATTGAGAATTTTTCCAAGATTGCGAAGCCTATGACGGAGTTGTTGAAGAAGGACACCAAATTCAAATGGACAGATGAATGTGAGGCAAGTTTTCAGGAGTTGAAGAAACGTTTGGTTACAGCCCCAGTGCTAATTCTGCCGGATATACGCAAGGATTTCCAAGTGTATTGCGACACTTCTCGCTTAGGACTTGGAGGTGTGCTTATGCAAGACGGTACAGTTGTTTCATACGCCTCACGTTAGCTTCGACCGCATGAGTTGAATTATGCCACACATGACTTGGAGTTAGCAGCTGTAGTTCATGCACTCAAGACTTGGAGACACTTTCTTATTGGAAATCGATGTGATGTGTAAACGGATCATAAGAGTTTGAAGTACATTTTTCACACAGAAGGAGCTGAATCTTAGGCAAAGGAGATGGTTGGATCTTATAAAGGATTATGATATGAAGTTGCACTATCATCCAGGCAAGGCCAATGTCGTAGCAGACGATTTGAGCCGAAAGAGTTATGCCAATACCCTCCTAAGGGGAGGATTACCAAAGGAGTTAGCCGAAGATCTCAGGGAGCTTCGTTTGGAGATAGTCCCTAGAGGTTTTGTCGCAGCATTGGAGGTTCAGTCAACATTATTGGGAAAGATTCGAGAAGCTCAGAAGGATGACAAGAAATTGCTGAGATAAAGGAGAAAATGAGCAAAGGAAAAGCCAAAGGTTTTTGTGAGGATGAGCACGGCACTTTGTAGTTTGAGGACCGTGTTTATGTACCCAATAATGCGGAGATCAAGAAGTTAATACTCCAGGAAGCTCATGACTCGCCATACTCGATACACCCCGGAAACACCAAGATTTATTTGGATTTGAAGGAGCATTTTTGGTGGAATGGTATGAAGAAGGATATTGCCGAGTATGTGGCCGTATGTGATGTATGTCAAAGAGTGAAGGCAGAACATCAGAAGCCAGCAGGATTACTGCAGCCTATGCCGATACCCGAATGGAAGTGGGACAAGCTTGGCATGGATTTCATCACCGGATTACCCAGGACCCGGTCAGGATATGATTCTATTTGGGTAGTAGTGGATCGTTTGACCAAACTGGCTCACTTTATCCAAGTGAAAATCACGTATACAAGTGCGAAGTGGCCAAGATATATATGACAAGGATCGTATGTCTGCATGGAGTTCTGAGGACGATCGTATCAGATAGAGGGACATAGTTTACTTCAAAGTTTTGGCATCAGCTGCACCAGACTTTGGGTACCAGGCTAGAGTTTAGTACAACCTTTCATCCGCAGATAGATGGACAAACCGAGAGAGTTAATCAGATTCTGGAGGACATGTTGAGAGCTTGTGCGCTAGATTATGGATGTAGTTGGGATGATAATTTGTCTTACGCAGAGTTCTCATACAACAACAGCTACCAGGCCAGTTTGAAGATGGCACTCTTTGAAGCTTTGTATGGAAGGAGGTGCAGGACACTGTTGATGTGGGATGAAGTTGGAGACCGTCAGTTGTTTGGACCAGATTTGATCAAAGAGTCACAATAGAAGGTCAAGTTGATTCACGATAGACTGAAGGTAGCTCAGTCTAGGCAGAAGAGTTATGCAGACTCAAAACGCAAGGAGGTAGTTTATGAAATCGGAGATAGAGCATATCGACATGTGTCACCTCTGCGAGGAGTTAAACGCTTTGGAGTCAAGGGAAAGTTAGCCCCGAGATTTGTAGGACCATACCGAGTTTGGGAACGTATGGGAGAAGTGGCCTACAAGTTGGAATTACCCGAAGAACTGTCAGGAGTTCATGATGTGTTTCATGTTTCCCAGTTGAAGAAATGTCATGCAGAGATGGCCGATATTCCTTTGAGAGATACAGTGCCCCTAGAAGCAATTCAGTTGGATAGTGATGTAACCTACGAGGAGAAACCTGTCAAGATTCTCGAGTTTGCAAGCCGAGTCACACGCAACAAGATTATCAAGTTTTGCAAAGTTCAATGGAGCCACCATACCGAGGAAGAAGCCACATGGGAACGAGAGGAAGACTTACAGAAAGACCACCCACACCTATTTTCTAGCCAACCCGAATCTCAAGGGCGAGATTCATCTTAAGGGGGATAGGTTTGTAACATCCCAAATTTTCAATTTGGAATGTTATACATAGGTCATCATATGCATATCATATTTTATTTGCATTTTGGTTTTAATCCTAGAAATTCTAAGCAACTCAAGGACCCACGGAGAGAGTTGGGGATTTCGTTTATTTTCATATTCGAATTTTTCTCAAATTTGAAAAGAGGATCATTTTAGTTTTACTTATTTTTCTCTCCAAAATATTTCCAATATTAAAAATAAAAGAGAGGAGATAAAATGACTTCTCTAAAATAAAAAGAAATGTTGGAGGAAAAATATTAACATGAAATAAATAGTTTTATGTGGTTTTATTGCTATTTTATTTGAATTAGAAAAATATGCATTTTTAGGCCACAAAAATGTTCACTTTGTTCTAAATATTTTATTTAGACGGCGAAATTGTTTTGGAATTTTTAGAATTTATTTTTATATTTATTTAGGATTTGTCCTTTCGGCGGAATTTATTTTATTGAAAATAATAATCCCGGCCCGCACTGGGCCAAAGGCCCAGCCGGCCCGCTGCGCCACCGCCTCCGCCGCCGTGCCCGCGTCGGACACCGGCCGGAGTCCGCCTCCGAGCCACGCTGCGCGCCCCTGCCCCAAGTCACCGCGCCCCCTTCCCTTAAATACCGCCACCCCGCCGCCCTCTCCTCCTCGTCCCAAGCCGCCGCCGCATCTGTCGCCGCCCCGTGCCGCTGCTGCCGCCGCCGCCCCG
>NC_041382.1:342503016-342564376 GCF_002162155.2 Triticum dicoccoides
GCCGTTGCCTGCCGCCCCGCTGACCCGCGCTGGAGCCGCCACCGCCCGCCGGAATCCCGCCGCCGCTATTGATTTCGTCGTCGCCGTTTTTTTCGGT
Organism: Triticum dicoccoides; assembly: GCF_002162155.2. Lineage (NCBI taxonomy): Eukaryota > Viridiplantae > Streptophyta > Magnoliopsida > Poales > Poaceae > Triticum > Triticum dicoccoides. The sequence goes on from NC_041382.1 coordinate 342,503,114, forward strand.
TTTTGGTATAAACCGTTCGTTTTTAAAACACTAGATTGGTTTTTTAGATCGGTTCGGTTTTCTCGATTTAGATTACTTTATGAACATTCATTTGTTAGTTCGTTTTAATGAATGAATTCGTTCGTTTGCCTCTGTTAGCGAACGTTCGTGCCGTAGCTTTTTCTTTTTCTTTTATTTTCGGCCAAGGACCTATCCGTGATTATTTTATCATAGATTAGCCCTTGATCTTCAAATCCTCACAACTTTTTAACCGTTCGTCCAAATCCAGTGAAACCAATGCCAAAATCTTCGTCTCGAACCCTTCTTTCCAATTAATCAACTTGAACATGATTTTGATAATTTAAAATTTGGTTTCAAGTAGATTTGAATTCGAAGTTCTTTTGACAATAGTTTCTGTTCAGTAGCTCTGATTCAATTGATTCTTTTTGCAAATCTAAGCTCTTCAGTTGAACTTTTAGTTGGAATCTTTTCTTATTTGAGTTTTACCCTTGCATCTATGCTTGATTTCTTATGTATGCTATTGTTTGTTTGTGATAGAATTCCTGGAGTACAAAGCGTGCTACTATGATCTCTAGGGTTTGCGGATCACCGGCAAGGCAAGTAACACTTTGATCTTACTTCTTCATTACCCAGTTTTTATGCATTAGCTACAATCCTCAAATATTGCATGAGTAGGATCTCTTAACATGTGGGTTTGGGAAGTAGATGATGAGGTAGAACCTATTGCTCTTTTATTATCAAACCTTGGGAGTTACTTCTACGTTATGCTCATATTGCTATGATATGCTCGTAGACGTGGTTTGGTTTGAGTGATCCATGATTGGTGTGAGATTGTTAAATTAATGGTTAACTTAAGGTGGCTACTTAAATATACATCTAGCTGGATTGGTTGCAGGCACCTGGGGTTATACCAGTGTTGTCCTAGGAGATGCCGGGGTACTCGTGTGATCATCCTATGGTTCGCCACCCAGGCTCAAAAGGATCATAAGATTATTCATGCTAGAAACTTCCGTGTGCAGCCACAAGCTATTATGGGCTCTAGCATAGTTGAGTATGTTGCATGACCTCTTTCAGTGGTAGGCTAGCAGATGTAGAGGAAAGTAGGTGTAACTGTCTACCCAGAGTAAAGAGTTAATGCCTCTGAAAGGCTGTGTCTCGGTCATACGTTTCTCGAACACCATGTAGTGTGAGAAATCCAACGGAGAAGATCGAGTCTTGTGGGGAAAAGTTCACAAACCTCTGCAGAGTGTACAAACTAATCATGGTTAGCCGTGTCCCCGGTTATGGACATCTTGAGTATCTGGTTCTTGGTGTTGATCTCATCACTCTATTTAATTAATAATTTGTTGTGTGACTGTTAATTTGGGGATTGAGATGGGGTTACCATTCTCAATGTTTTCTACAAACTTTGTAGTTAAATAAAATATAGTCCTTTGTTGTAGGGAAAAATTAGCTTTATGCGAAATTTAAACTTAGAGCCTCCACCAGCCATATATGCATGTAGTGATAGCATTTACTTGTTCGTTGCTCTATTGTGTTATCTTGCCAGCATATTCCATGTGCTGACCCGTTTCGGGCTGCAACATATCATGTTGAAGACTTTTCAGATGAAGAGTAAGGTGCGCTAGGTCGTTTGTCATGCACTCAGCTATGCCGTTGGAGTTGATGGACTCGCTTTATGTTCCAAGCCTTCCGGTGTTATCATATTTAGATGGCCTTAAGCCATATCATTGTATTAAGTTCTCTCTTGAGACTATCGATGTAATAAGTGTGTGATTGCTACTCTGTTATAAATCCTTCAAAGTACTATGTGTGTCAGCCTTGCCGATCCAGGGATGACACTTATGCACAGAGATTTGACTGCCTGAGGTCAGATCGCTACATATTAGTTCTGGATGGTGAAGAGATTCTGAATGGGTGATGCGTATGTGTGTAACCCAGTAGAGAGATAATATCTTCAATCTTCTATTTGAGGGGCTGTTAGGAGGAGGAAATATTGTCACGGTTGAGAGCTTCTAAAATCCTAGATGCGGGAGCTTGCATCGATGATCTTCACCAACTATCCTTCTGCTACTGCTACGAGTTGGTAATGATCATATCAAACCTTGTGTGCATATTTATAGTGGCCCTGGGCATGTATGTAGTATGGAAATTTTTTTCCTGCTCTATTAGCCTACAAATCTAGCCCAAAGAAAATTTGAAACTTTCATGTAGAGCTTTTATTATCAATGCATCCAGCCTAGTTAGCATTTGTGAATGCTCTCACTAGTGTAGATGAAGATCTACTAAAGATTAATCTGACACTATATGTATGCTTAATGTACTGGAAATACATTTGGCAAGAACTGGCTAGTTTTGTTAATAGAGAATGCAATGGTGGGCCTTGACAAAGCCTGGTACTAAAGCGCCCTTACAATGCTTCTATATCTTGTACTGTGTTCCGGTCCCAAAGGTTCCCCTTCATGCACATATTTTTTCTAAATGGAGAGAGGGGTAGGTGATGGCTTGTAGCCTTCCAAACCGCCCCTTCTTAGCACATTTATTACATATTTTCCCCATGATAAGGTTATTCCATCCATGTATTTCTTCACATGAATTCCTAAGAAGTAGTGAAGATCTCCCAAATCCTTGAGAGCAAAGTCAGATCTCAAGTTCTTCAATAATGCAGTGATGGCACTTTGTGAAGAACTGGTGACAATTATATCATTCACATAAATGAGCACAAAAGTAGTGATGCTTAGCTTATTGTAAATGAATAGGGATGTACTAGACTTAGATAATTCAAAGCCAAGATTGTTTAGCTTAGAGCTCAAACGACAATACCATGACATGGGAGCTTGCTCAGACCATAATGGCTTTGCCAAGTTTGCGCACATGATATGGTGCATTTTTTTAACCTTCAAAGCTTGGAGGTTGCCTCATGTAAAATTCCTTCTCTAGAACACCATGAAGAAATGTGTTCTAAACTTCTAGTTGTCTTGAAGTCTTGCCCCTAGAAACATCAATAGCCAAAACCAGAGCATATACTTGCACTTTTAAAAACATGACTAAAAACATCTTTATAATCCCATATCCATGTTTCAAACCTTTGGCGAATAGTATGGCCTTATACCCGTTTGTGGTTCTATCTGCTATATTTTTATTCAGTACACCCACTTACAGTCAAGTGAAAATTTACCTTCTCGGGATGGTACCAAATGCCAAGTTTTATTTTTCACAAGTGCATCATCACTACAGGCACGAATAGCACTGGCACTCATCTTTGATTGGTGTCTTGCCAGCCGTCAGGCATTAGTGGTGAGATTTAGCACTGACGAGCCACCTTGGAGGCATCAGCGATAACCGGAGGAACTAAATTCGGCAGATATCGGGTAGGGGAGCCGAACTAAGGGTCTTGATACAAGGTAAGAAGCATACAAGTTTTACCCAGGTTCGGGATGTTCCAAAGATATAAAACTGTACGTCTTGCTTTGTCGGATCATGGGTTCCGGCAAAACCCTTAAGGTTCGAACACGGGGGTGCGCGCGAAGATCTCCCCCCTATCGATCTGCGTCCTAACTTAGCTAAGATCTCACGAACTAACTCGACGAACTCGCAACACAAAGGACACAAGATTTATACTGGTTCGGGCCACCGTTGTGGTGTAATACCCTACTCCAGTGTGGTTGTAGTGGATTGCCTCTTGGGCTGAGGATGAACAGTACAAGGGGAAGAACAGCCTCCTGAGGTTGAGGTGTTCTTGTGTTTGGCGAACTAGTTATTGTTCGGGGCGGATCCGAGACGAGTTGCCTCCTATGTGGTGGCTATCCTATTTATAGAGGCCATGGTCCTCTCCCGAAATATTGAGTGGGAAGGGAGCCACCAACGGCCAATTCGAAAAGTGACAGCTAGTACAAGCTACCCTGATAAAAGCAGTCTTCGCCTGCCAAAGGCTCTGGTGGTGACGCCATCTTGGGCTCCACGGTGACCTCCGTCTTGCCGTCCTTCTGGTGTTGGTCTCATTGCACCAATATGGCAACCTTTGCTTGATGCCTCGGTACTTCGCAACTGCGCTTGCCCCCTTAGCACAAAAGAGGAAACAAGGACGCTGCGCGTGCTGCCGCCCACCTAGCGCCCGCCCGGTCTCGATCGTCATGGCTAACGTCACGTGAACCTCGCGAGGTTTGCCCGGCCTTGAACTCTCCGCCCCTCGCGAGCCATCCTGGTGAGGCCGCTCCTGAGGAGGTCTTGTGTCGTCCGCCTCGCGAGGCTTGGCCCCTCGCGAGGGTCTTGATTCCTTGTTGATGAAGATGGCCTGTATAGGATTGCCTGCAAAGCCACGCCGTGGGCCGCAGGCAGGCAAGTCTGGGGACCCCCGTTCCCAGAACGCCGACAGTAGCCCCCGGGCCCAAGGCACGCTCGGTCTTGGCTTCGAGGCGAAGCTAAGGGCCAAGTGCGGAGTGTCGCGGGCTCCCATCGCCTGCAGCCTCGGTCGACGCATGGCGGTTGATTGGACGTGGGCGTCTTCGCTTCCCCACGCTACCTCGGCAACTGCCCGACGTGACAAGTCCCTGTGACATGCAAGGGAAACTATCATTACCTGTGATCGTGGGGGGTGATGGTTGGCCTTCTCCTGGTATAAATGGGAGGGGGCGGAGCCCCCTCGCCCATCCTTCCTCTTCCTCTTACACTTCTTCTCCTTCCTTGCTCCTTTCCTGCCACCAATGTCGCCGTCGAGGAGGTTCACCGCAGTGGAGAAGGGGAAGGCCCCTCACGAGGGGCCCGGCTCTCCGGTGCCCAAGCGTGGATGCGGCCGTCCCGGCAAGCACACTGCAACCCCCGCCGCGGTTCCGCATGGCCTTGGTGGTGCCACTTCGCGGGGCAGGGGTCATTCTGGTTGTGGCAGTCTCGTTGATGAAGGGAGATGTGTCGTGGTCGCGTGGCCTCCCCGGCCATGCTTCCACTCGGCGGAGACACTACCGGAGTTCGTCGTCTAGTCGGAGAATCCGGCCGGCAACTGGCTTCATCTCCGCGCTTCTTTGCCGACGAGCTGACGGCCTCAGGTCCTGGCGGGTTTTGGCTACAGGCGGACGGCTGCTACAACAGGGCTTCCTGGGTTGCAGTCGAGGTCTCCGCCGCGGGCAATGTAGCTCTGGCCCGTGATTGGCAGACGTTCGCCCGCGCGTGCGGCCTAGGCAGGCGGTGCACCCTTCACATCAAGTACGATGGCGAAGTGACCCTCTATGTGAGGGCGTTTGGGGAAGATGGTCGCCGCGTCGGGTGCTGCCCCGTGGTGAATGACGGCGAGGAGGTGCTCGGCCTTGGCGACGGCCGCGACGAGGATGGGGGCGAACCCGCCCTTGGCGCCGACCGTGTCTCGTCCGGCTATGGCAGCTCTTCCCCCAGCAACATGGCGGCTACGACCAGCTACCACGCTGTCGTGCCCGCTTCGAAGATGGTGGAGGGTCGTCTCATCACCGCGCCTCCGTGAAGCACAAGGAGGGGTCCGGCTGAGCTCAGGAGGGCGTTGGGGCCTGCGCCCGTGAACCGCTGTAGGCGCCGCTTCCATTTTATTCTTCTTTTCCTTCCCGCATCATAAAAAAACCAGAATGGGCCCCTGAGGGGCGTGTATCGAACTATGATCTCAATCGTTATGTTATGTTTGCCGTCCCTGTGCCGTGTCGCAACATCGTCATTTTATGTAGGTATAACTTAGCTCGACTTGTTTTGAGTGGCCTCCTCCTCACGAGGCGCTTACTTCCTAGTGCTTGTCGAGGCCTCCTTGACCTGATATGCGCTTAGGAACTGCAAAAAATTCGTTAAGAGGTTTATCACTCAGCCGGGGCTTGGTTATAGGTGTCGCTGGCCTTGACTCAGTGCTTCGCATTGCGATACCCATGGGGCACGGATTAGGAGAGGTGTGCCAGCTTGTGGGCTCGAACGAGGGTGCCTCGCAAAAAGACAGAAGGAGGAAGCTCACGAAGGTACCTCTTCATCCCCCTCATGAGGGACGCGAGGGAGAGTTCGGGTCGACCAAAGAGGCGAAGGCAGAAACAGAGGCAGAAAGCGAAAAAATGGGACCAACGAGAGACACCAGAAAGCAAATTTCAATTAAAAGAGGGGTGAACCAACTTCGGAAAGCAAATTAAAAGCCGTGTCCGGCACCTAGTCTAGTCTTCGCTCCTTCTCACCAGCACGGAGCTAAGTGCTGCCACTCGGCAAGGGAGGGAGCCCTCGAGGCCCAAGGGCGGCTCTCCTGATGCTCCGGGGCATGTACAGCCCCACTCATTATTACGTGAGAGTGTCACGGGTGGAGATTCTTCACAGGCACGGGGCCTTGCTTCACAGGCACTAGGCCTTTCTTCACAGGCACCGGGCCTTCTTCACAGGCACTAGGCCTTTCTTCACAGGTAGAACTTCCGGAGGCGTTGGATGTTCCAGGCGTTTTGGATGGGTACCCCGTCCTGTGTCTCCAGGCACGCGACGCCAGGCCTGGAGACGCAGACGACCTTGAACGGGCCCTCTCACATGGGCGAGAGCTTATGCAGCCCCTCCCTAGAGAGCACCTGCCTCAGGACGAGGTCACGCACCTCAAGAGTCCTAGAGCGAATGCTGCGGCAGTGGTACCGCCACAGCGCCTGCTGGTATCTTGCCGCCCGTAGTGCAGCTTCACAGTGCCGTTCCTCCCCCAGCACGAGGTCCATCCACCGCATGGCGTCCTGCTACATCTCATCAAACGCCAGGACCCGTGTGGAGCGATGCTCGACCTCATGAGGGAGGATTGCTTCTGCTCCATCGACAAGGAAGAACGGGGTTTCGCCCGTTGCCTTGCTGGCGGTGGTGCGGATCGACCACAACACAGATTGGAGCTCGTCGTGCCAGCCCCTGCCGCAGACCTCGAGCTTCTTCTTGAATGTCCTGGTCTTGAGGCCCTTCAGGACCTCCGCATTGGCGCATTCAGCCTAGCCATTGCTCCTGGGGTGCGCTACTGAGGCGTAGCAGATCTGCGTTCCAAGGTTAGCACAATATGACTTGAAGAGATTACTAGTGAACCGCGAGCCGTTATCGGTGATGATGCGGTTGGGGACCCCAAAATGGCTCACGAGGCCCCTGATGAACTTGACTGCAGAGCTAGCTGGGATGGCGCGGACGGATTCAACCTCCGGCCACTTGGTGAACTTGTCGATGGCGACGTAGAGGTATCGATAGCCCCCTGGCGCACGAGGGAACGGGCCTAGAATATCCAGCCCCCAGACTGCAAACGGCCATGAGAGTGGGATGGTCTGGAGGCCCTGAGCTGGCTGATGGATCTGCTTGGCGTGGAATTGGTAGGCCTCACAGGACTTCACTAGCTCGGCCGCGTCGTTGAGCGTCATAGGCCAGTAGAATCCACTTCGGAATGCCTTGCCGACGAGGGTTCGCGACGACGAGTGGTGCCCACAGTCTCCGCCGTGTATGTCAGCTATCAGCTCTTTCCCCTGTTCCCTAGAGATACAACGCTATGTAACGTCATTTGGTCGCTTTCTGTATAACTCACCGTCCTGCATGCAGTATGCCGTGGCCTGATGGGCCACGCGCTCCGCGTCCTCCTCCTTCTCTGGCAACGTCCCTTGCATCAGGTATTCCTTGAATTCCTTGGTCCGGCATTCCTCCTGGGGCTCGAGCGCCAGGAGTAGGCGCGCTCCTGAGGTCGGGCCACAGGCTGGGCTCCTAAGGCTGGCGGCTGCGGGAGTTCCTCCTGAGGCTGAGTTGTTCTTGAAAGCGGCAGCGTTGCTGGTGGCTTGAAGAGCCTCTCCTCGAAGATGCCAGGCTCCCGGGGCTGTTGCTTGGATGCTCTTCTGGCGATGTTGTCTGCTTCCTTGTTGGTGCCGCGGGGCACGTGCTGCAACTCTAGGCCCAGGAATTGCTTCTCCATCTTGCGCACCTCCGCGAGGTATGCTTCCATGTGCTCGTCCTTCAGCTTGTATACCTTGTTGGAGAAGTTGACGAGGAGCTGTGAGTCGCCCCTGATAGTGAGACGCTTCACCCCAAGCGCCGCCGCAGCCTTCAGGCCGGCTATGAGGCCCTCATATTCTACAATGTTATTGGAGACCTTCTCGCCCTGCTGGAAGCAGAGCTTCACGGCGTAGTAGAGCTTGTCCTGAGTGGGCGAGATGTGTACTGCTCCAGCCCCCACGCCCTGGTGCACGAAGGCACCATCGAAATACATGACCCAGCCGTCAAGCGCCTCGCTTCCCGGCGAGAGGGACCGGTCTTCGCCTTCTTCAAGCGCCGGGGCGTCTGTCCATTCTTCCACAAAATCAGCGAGCGCGGCCCCCTTGATGACCCTAGTAGTACTGAACTCCAGCTGGAATGCTTGCAACTCGATGTTCCATTCAGCGACTCTTTCAGCAGAGTTGGGGCTCCTGAGCACTCTCTCCAATGAGTAAGCTGAGACGATCTTGATGGGGTGGCCCTGGAAGTAGTGCCGCAACTTCCGCGAGGCCACTAGGAGTGCGAGCAGGAGCTTCTGAGGCATGGGGTACTGCGCTCTTGCGTCCCGCAACACCGGGCTGACGAAGTATATCGGGTGCTCGACGACGGTAGGCGTGCTGACGAGGTTTGCGTCTTCTGGAAGCTGGGGTGTCTCCTGAGGTGGTAGAGCCCCCGATGCCTGGTCGCACGCCGAAGTCTTCGCGAGTTTGAGGGCATCGTCCCGTTGAGCTTGATCCTCTGTCGTTGCTGCTGTGGCCCTTCTGGTGCCCTTCTGGTACTGCGTCATCTCTGCTGGAGGCGTGGCGCGGCGCGATGCACCCTTGGCTTGGTGCTCTTCCCGAACCGCCACTAGGGCCGCGCTGGCTGAGTACGGGGTGGCAACAAGATAGAGCACCAGGGGCTCGCGAGTCGTGGCGCCACCATCACTAGAGGGCTGGTCAGGTATCTCTTAAGGTCTTGAAAAGCTTGGTCGGCCTCCGGGGTCCACTCGAACGGGCCCTTCTTTTTCATCAGCTTGAAGAAGGGTAGGGCGCGCTCTCCCAGCTTGGGGATGAAGCGCCCTAATGCAGTCACCCGACCAGCCAACTTCTGCATTTCCTTGAGGGTCTATGGTGGACTCATGTCTTCAATGGCCTTCACCTTCTCTGGGTTGGCCTCGATCCCCCTATGGGACACCAGGAAACCCAGCAGCCTGCCAGAAGGGACACCAAATACGCATTTCTCCAGATTGAGCCGCAAGTCCACCCGGCGAAGGCTTCCAAAGGTCTCCTCTAGGTCCTGGATCAAGGTTCCCGCCTCCCGAGACTTTACCACGATGTCGTCGACGTAGGCTTCAGCGTTTCTCCTAGGCTGTTGCCCTAAGGTGATGTGCATGAGTCGCTGGAAGGCTGCGTCCGCGTTGTGCAGCCCAAACGGCATGCAGGTGTAGCAGTACACCCCACACGGGGTCAGGAAGGCCGTATTCTCCACATCTTCTACCGCCATCTTGATCTGGTGATAACCTGAGAACGCATCCAGGAAGCATAGCAAGTCGCACTCGGCGGTGGAGTCGATGATCTGGTCGATGTGTGGAAGCGGGAACAGATCTTGGGGGCAGGCCTTGTTGAGGTTGGTGAAGTCGACGCACATCTGCTCCTTCCCACCTTTCTTGGGGACGATGATGGGGCTCGCCAGCCACTCGGGGTACCGAACTTCGCGTATGACACCCGCAGCCTCCAACTTGCGAGTTTCTTGGACGATGAAAGCTTGCTTCTCCGTGGACTGCCGCCTTGCCTTCTGCTTCACAGGGCGTACGTTGGGGCACACCTTCAGGTGGTGCTCTATTACCTCTCTTGGGACCCCTACTAGCTGATCGGACTCCTAGGTGAACACTCACTTGTTTGCACGCAAAAACTTCACTAGCGCCTCTTCTTGAGCAGGCTCGAGGTTGGCGCCTATGGTAAAGGTTGCCCCTGAGGACCCGTCCTCCTCGACCAACACTTGCTTGGTTTCTGCATTGGCCTGAGTGAAGAACTGCTTCTTCTTGGTTGGTACGGCTCCCTTGGCCTTGGAGGTATACGCGTCGGTGGGTCGTGCTGTCGCGGTGGCCTTGAGGGCAAGCTTGAGCACCGCCAGGGCCTCCATGGCATCCCCCTTGATGGTGTGGACACCCTAGCTCCCGGCATCTTCATGAGATTGTAAGTAGGATGGGTTGCCGCCATGAACTGGCCAGAGCTGGGTACCCGAGGATGGCATTGTATGGGAGGCCAATGCAGGCGATGTCGAAGTCGATGAGCTCGGTGCGGTAGTTGTCGCGCGTGCCGAAGGTCACGGGGAGGCGGATCTACCCCAGGGAGCGGGCGGGGCCCCCGCCAACTCCCAAGAAGGGCTTACTGGGGCGGAGTCGCTCGAACGGTACGTGAAGGAGGCTGAAGGCCTCGACGGAGAGCACATTGAGGCCGGCACCGCCATCCACGAGCGTCTTGGTGATGGATACATGGCAGATGGTGGGTGCGCACAACATCGGGAGCGCACCCAAACCGATGGTGGAGGTGGGATGGTCCTCCGAGTCGAAGGTGAGGTTGGCCTCAGGCGCGGCCCAGCCGGGAGGAGCCCCCGAGCGCTTGGAAGCGACGCCGATCTGGCGAAGGTACGACTTGACGTGTCGATCTGAGGGTGCTGCTTGCGAACCGCCGAGAAGAGCTGTGATGACAGGGGCCGCCGGTTCCCCGAAGCATGTGACGAAGGGGCTACGCAGCTCCTCCCAGGTGGCGACAGAAGACTCCGGCAAGTGGAGGAGCCAGGCGCGCGGCGCGCCCACAAGGGCCATCGGGAACCAGTTGGCCATGATCTTGTCGTCACCCCCGGCTTCCAGGACGACCTCCTCGTATGCTAGCAGGAAAGCCGACGGGTCCACCGCGCCATCATAGTGCGGCGGCATCTCCGTCTTGAACTTGGGTGGCCACTGCACCTGCCGCTAGGCGGGGGCAAGGGCTCAGAGCCCCCGAGCGCCGCCATGGGCACCGATAGATCCAGCTGGAGGGGCGTCCGCCATGGGGAGCGGGCGTGGAGATGGTGGAGCGCGAGCCGACGGAAGGAAGACTCCGGCGCACCCCTACCTGGCGCGCCAAATGTCGGATCACGGGTTCCGGCAAAACCCTTAAGGTTCAAACACTAGGGTGCGCGCGAAGATCTCCCCCCTATTGATCTGCGTCCTAACTTAGCTAAGATCTCATGAACTAACTCGACGAACTCGCAACACAAAGGACACAAGATTTATACTGGTTCGGCCCACTGTTGTGGTGTAATACCCTACTCCAGTGTGGTGGTGGTGGATTGCCTCTTGGGCTGAGGATGAACAGTACAGGGGGAAGAACAGCCTCCTGAGGCTGAGGTGTTCTTGTGCTTGGCGAACTGGTTGTTGTTCGGAGTGGATCCGAGACGAGCTGCCTCCTACTGTAGTGGCTAATCCTATTTATAGAGACCATGGTCCTCTCCCCAAAGATTGAGCGGGAAGGGAGCCAACAACGGCCAATTCGAAATGGGACAACTAGTCCAAGCTACCCTGACAAAAGCAGTCTTCGCCTACCAAAGGCTCTGGTGGTGACGCTGTCTTGGGCTCCACGGTGACCTCCGTCTTGCCATCCTTCTGGTCTTGGTATCGTTGCACCAATATGGCAACCTTTGCTTGATGCCTCAGTACTCCACGCCTATGCTTGCCCCCTTAGCACCAAAGAGCAAACAAGGACGCTGCGCGCGCTGGCGCCTGCCTGGTCTCGATCGTCATGGCTTACGTCACGCGAACCTCGCGAGGTTTTCCCGGCCTTGAACTCCCCGCCCCTCACGAGCCAGCCTGGTGAGGCCGCTCCTGAGGAGGTCTTGTGTTGTCCGCCTCACGAGGCTTGGCCCCTCGCGAGGGTCTTGATTCCTTGTTGATGAAGATGGGCCGTACATGCCTGCCAGCAAAGCCACGCCGTGGGCTGTATGCGGGCAATTGTGGGGACCCCCATTCCCAGAATGCCGACATGCTTGTATTTTATTGCTTTTGGATGGAGTACATAGTAGAGTGGATTTACCCCTGATATTGTTGTGTGTTGTCTATGAGCCCTATCCCTAGATTTATATGGGTACTGGGGCTAGGGTTACATCCTAGTTGGTTAAGTATAAGGATAATATGTTGCAGATGACTTCTAATATCTTGGAGTGTATGTCAAGTCTCCGGGAATCTTCCTTTCATACACCATGGGCCGCCTTGATATGGACCACTGGTGATATGACACGTGGGTCCTCGGCTCAGCCCACCAAGATGGGAGATGATGTGGTGAGAGCCCTCCTCCATCCGGGACACCATCAGTAGCCCTTGGACTGGTCTTCAAGTTGGACACACCTCAATTCTTCCAATCATATCTTCATCTTTGGTCGTAGGTTTTGAAAACTGGTTCAATGATTCCTTTCATAGCCCATTTCTGGATTGTTGGTTGTATCCCAAGAGTCTTATGCCTACCTCGGCTTCCACCTGTTACATCATTATTTTCCGTGTAGCTCCAGATGTTGGGAATTTCCCGTGCAACCATTCCTTAGCCATGAAGTATTCCCACGCTTGGCTTATGATGATGGTCTAGCTTGTCTTTGACAGCATAGACCGATCCCATCCATCAGCCCACGTGGTCGCGAGATGCCTCTGTCTAGACCGTCAATATAACGTGCAAACATGGTCAGGGCCTCACCATTGTCACGTGTTATCAGGAAAGTGATCATGCGCCTCGATACAGTAATTAATCGACCCCCCCCCCCGTGCATGAAAATGAGGGAAATACTACCACGCAACATGATAATTTACCGCTATTTCATGCTTTACCTTGCCAATAAGATCCAAGAGGCAAGGAAAAGCAGAGTTTTACGCTCTCATTCTTCCCAACCTTAATCGTCTTCCTCGAGCTTTTTTGCCCAAGTTCTTTCCACAAGCCTGAGCCAAATCACTTGCCCTTTCACTCCTCTGACTATGGTTGGCCATGCAGCAAAGTCTTCGAACGCTAGCAAGAAGCCGACAATGGAGCCTCCGGCCGCCTCCCAGATACGGGGGAGGGGGAGATCCACCACGGTGACGCAAGAACAACTAGACCAACTATCTTTGGCTGGATACCTGCCAGCCTCGGCGCATCCCGTTCCTCCTTGGTCGACAGGGATGGCGAGTCCTACCCTATATGGGTTCTTCATCCCTTCAACGGTGAATGGGTATGCTTTGTCTCTCATCTCCAACATGGCTTAGGATTCCCGATCCATTGTTTCTTCCGCACCCTCCTCCACTTTTATGGTCTTCAACTCCACCATATAGCACCAAATTCCATCCTCCACATCACCTGCATCATCACTTTTCATTAATAGTCCTTATTAATTACTCATATAATAGGTCTGGCTATAAGGTTATATTCTTTCACTTTATCTCTATCTCTTTTCTCTCATTAAATGTTTTTACCTAGGAGCACGCGTAGAGGCAGACTCTTGCATAAGAGCCCACTCCTCAAAAATTCAATTCATTGTCCGGGCTCATTTACACCCGAAAAATAGTAAAATCTAAAAAATAGCAAAAAAATAATTTAAACCATTTTTGTGGTGAGATGCTCAAATGTGTGATGTTCGTGCAAAATTTTAGATTGTTTGAACATTCGAGGAGGTCATGGAAAAAATGACAAAATCCGGTATGTTTTGTTGTTTTCAAAAGTTTCTCAAACACCCGAATTTTATCTTTTTTGCCACTAGTTCCTCGAGTTTCCAAATAAGCTTAAATTATACACGAACAACACGCACTTGAGCATCTTGCACCACAAAAAAAATCAGTTTTTTTAAGTTTTTCTACTATTATTTTTTATTTTACTATTCACACCCGGGTGCAGAATAGTCGCTTCCCCCACTCCTTCACTTTTCCATGTCTCTCTCCTCCACATAGGTAAAAGTGCCATGGAAACAGGCTTATAGCCACTATTATACTTGGTCTAAGAGAGCTCACATCAGCTAGTTTGACCCATCACCACGTGGAGATATCAGGTGTAAGAAGGTAAACTGAATCAACGTAATTTACGGATGGTGATGAAAGGATTCCTATGCATTTTATGCTTGAAGGTGCTTCTTTTTTATTTTGATGCATTTTGTTAAATATGCATGAGTGTGCGTACTATATATTAAAAAAGAATGTTAGGGCATATTTCTCCCTTAGTGGTTTTGGTGATTGATGACAATGCATTTGCAGACTAATCGTGTGCATTGAGCATTTCAAATAATCTATCATATGGAACAAGACGTTTTGAACCCCTCTAGATATTGATGAAGACGGTGTTTTCTTGCGTTTCTTTTTCAGTGGAGTTGAGTCGTAGGAACACCGTACTATTAAGAGGGGATCCGCTTCAGAAAGGTTTCGGTGGAATCAACATGTACACTATCTCTGCACCCTCGTTCTTTCCCGACAATCGAGCTTGTCCTTCCTCATGTTTGAACCTCGCCAAAACACACTAAGCGGTAGTACCGCTCTGCGCAACAGTAGTACCGCTCCAGTGGTACTGCCGCTATGTAGTACGGCTCCTACTTCCGCCTAATTTGTTGGTTCTGTAAACGGGCGGTAGTAGAGTGGAAGTTCGCCATGGTAGTACCGCTCCTACGGTACTATGGGGCTAACTGGCTCTCAAATACCGCAGGTTTACAAGACACCTACAAGTTAAGGGGGAGTACCGTTGTTAGCCATGGTAGTACCGCTCCAGCGGAACTACCGTTGGCGAGTACCGCAACATGTACCGCTTATTTTTCTACTATGGAAAGGTTCTATTCCATGAGTGGTAGTAGGGCGCCAGTTCCCAATGGTAGTACCGCCTGGGGCAGCACTACCACCCTGCCCTCCTCTACTACCGCGGGTATCGGCTATTGTTCATCTCCACGTGGTAGTACCACTGGAGGGCGCGGTAGCACCGCTCAGGCGGCACTACCGTTCACCTGATCTGCTCAGGTTGAACTAGATGGCTGACACTTCCATACCGGCAGAAGTATCGCTCATCTGAGCTGTACTACCGCTTCTGCAAGGGCTGTGGGAGCATAACGGTTGGATCTTTCCTTCCTCTATAAGAAGGAGTCATCTTTCTTCTAGTTGATTACCTCCAAGCTCCATTGTTGCTCTAAAGCTCATTCTTGCCCGATCTCTCTCCCTAGCCAATCAAACTTGTTAATTCGTTGGGGATTGCTTGAGAAGGCCTAGATCTACACTTCCACCGAGAGAAATTTGATTCCCCCCACTAATCCCTCGTGGTTCCTGTTACTCTTGGGTGTTTGAGCACCCTAGATGGTTGAGGTCACCTCGGAGCCACATTCCATTGCGGTGAAGCTTCGTGGTGTTGTTGGGAGCCTCCAATTCGGTTGTGGAGAGTGCCCCAACCTTGTTTGTAAAGGTCCGATTGCCGCCTTCAAGGGCACCACTAGTGGAATCACGGCATCTCGCATTGTCTGAGGGCGTGAGGAGAATATAGTGGACCTAGTGGCTTCTTGGGGAGCATTGTGCCTCCACACCACTCCAACGGAGACGTACTTTCTCTCAAAGGGAAGGAACTTCAGTAACACATCCTCATCTCCACTTGTGGTTATCTCTCACCTTTACTTCATGCTTGCCTTACTTGTGTTGTCTCCTTAGCTTACTTGTGTTGCTAGCATCATATAGGTTGCTCACCTAGTTGCATATCTAGACAACCTATTTGTTGTTAACCCTAATTTGTTAAGAAAAGGTAAAAATTGGTAGTTGCCTATTCACCCCCCTCTAGTCAACCATATCGATCCTTTCAATTGGTATTAGAGCCTCATCTCTTTATTAAGGGTTTCACCACCCGAAGAGTATGGTTGACACCGAGGAGGAAGTGCTCGAGGCTGTGGAGTTGAACTCGATCAACTGAGACAACTTAAATGAAGCTATGACTTCACTTAAGACATCTATGATGATAGAGGTCAAATCTGTGTTTGAAGAATTACTTGAGGGGTTGAAAACTTCTCCCAATCCGTTGCTTGTGGTTAATCCCACCACATCGGAATTGGAGGCCAAGTCTGGCAAGGAAGCGGCTAAAGGTACTCAATCCTCCCCTCCTCAAAACAAGAATGGAACGAGAACCTTTGCCACAGTTCCTCCTCCCCCTATCTATGGAGGACCGGTCCCTACACCCATATTAACCACCTTGGTCCTCCTCCTAAGCTAGTAAAGGGTGATTTTGCTAATTGGGTTTTTCACATCAAGTCTCATTTGAATCACAGCTCAACAAATCTTTGGAGAATCATCGAGCAATGCTTCTACCCGCATGATCCAAACAAGTTCACCCTAAGAGAAGAGGCGGACAATCAATACAATCACTCCGCCTTGTTCATCCTTCAAGCCGTGGTTCCTCCCGAACATCTAACTCACTTGCGCCCCTTCACTCATGCAAAGGATTGTTGGAACACATCATATCTTTATACAAGGGGAGCTCAAGCATCCAACGGTCCAAATTTGATGTGGTCCTTGATGAGGCCGACGAATTTGTGATGCTAGAAGATGAGGATCCTGATGATCTCTACCGGAGGGTGAAAACTCTTGCGGTTGCTCTTCAATACCATGGGAGCAAGGATATGATGACAATTTGATTAAGTGCAAGTTTCTCAAGGACATCAAGTCATTCAACAAGGACATGTCCTCCGTGATTCGTCAAAGACCGGACTTACACACCTTGTCCTCAAGTGAAGTGGCAGATGAGTTCATTGCCATGAACATCATGAACAAGACCACCGACAATGCTCTAGCTCGTGTCTGGTCAAAGAAAAGCTCACCCACCCTTGCCTTGAAGGCCAAGGCCATTCCAGAAGAAGAAGAGGATAGTTTCCCCGAAGACACCAAATATGTGTAGCACGAGCACATGGCTCTAGCTTCAATGAAACTTTGGGGCAACAAGAGGAACTCAAGGCCCAACTTCACCAAGAACAACTCAAGTGGTTCAAAGAACAAGCAACGGGTGAGGACTTGCTAAAGTTGCAGTAATGTGAGTCACTTTGTGGTGGATTGTCCTTATGAGAAGAGGGAAGACAACGGTGACAAACTCATTCGCAAAGACAAAGACAAGTCCTTCCCAAACAAGAACAACTTCACCAAGAAGATACCTCCAAAGGGCTTGGTGGCACATGAAGAGTACACCTCCGATGATGATGATGATGATGATGATGATGATAGAAGTGGTGAAGCAATGGCAACAACAACCTTTGCCATTACCACCTCTTCCCCCTCCAAGGTGTCTCTCTTCGGTGCCCCCAATGAGAACCTCATTGCCAAGTGTCTCATGGCCAAAGGTATCAATAAGGTAACCTCAAACATCAAAACCACCATCACTACTACTCCTTCCTTGTTACATTGTGTAGATGATAGTGAGGTGGTGAATGTTGATGAGAATGAGTTTAACAAATTCTTGAGTAAGCTCAAGGGTAAACCCAAGAAGCACTTTGTTGCTCTCTTGGAACAACTTGTGGCCAATGATATCATTGAGTCTCAAGAGGATACTATCTCAAAGTTGGAGGGGCATAGTAATGACTATGCCGATGAGATTGCAGATCTTTCCATTGCTCCTGAGGAAGAACGGGGTCTTCGTTTGACACTTGAGGACGCATAACATTGATCACACTAAATTACAAAAAGATCTTGATCATGCTACTTTTCTTACTCGTGTGCTTAAATCCGAGAAAGCTGCACTTGGGGTTGGCCATGACAAACTCAAGGAAGAGTTTGATACACTTGACAAGGATCACAAGGTCTTGAAGGGTGTTCATGCCTCTCTCAAGGAGTCCCATGATCAACTCCAAGTTAAGCTAACCAAGGAGATATACACATGCCCTCCTTTTGTTCTAATTGATAATGCTCATGCTACTAACCCTTGTTGTGAGCATGTGCATCTTGTGGAGGAGAATGCCAAGTTGAAAGTGTTGGGGAACGCAGTAAATTCAAAAAAATTCCTACACACATGCAAGATCCATCTAGGTGATGCATAGCAATGAGAGGGGGAGAGTATGTCTACTAACCCTCGTAGACCAAGAGCGGAAGCATTATGAAACGCGGTTGATGTAGTCGAACGTCTTCGCGATCCAACCGATCAAGTACTGAACGCACGAAACCTCCGTGTTCTACACACGTTCAGCTCCGTGACGTCCCTCATACTCTTGATCCAGTTGAGGCCGAGGGAGAGTTTCGTCAGCACGACGGCGTGATGACGTGATGATGAAGTTACCAACGTAGGGCTTCGCCTAAGCACTACAATGATATGACCGAGGTGAAATTCTGTGGAGGGGGCACCACACACGGCTAAACAATCAACTTGTGTGTCTATGGGGTACCACCCTCCCCGGTATGTAAAGGAGTGGAGGAGGGGAGGGCCGACCCTCTCTATGGCGCGCCCAAGGGGGATTCCTACTCCTAGTTGGAGTAGGTTTCCCCCTTTCCCTAGTTGGAGTAGGAGAAGAAGGAAGATGGAGAAGGAGAGAAGGAAATGGGGGGGGGGGTCGGCCCCCCTCCCAATTTGGATTGGGCTTGGGGGCGGGCACCGCCTTGGCCGCTTCCTCCTCTCTCTCCTACTAAGGTCCAATAAGGCACATTGACTCCCCGGGGGGTCCCAATAACCTCCCGGTACTCCGTAAAATGCCTAAACTCATCCAGAACCATTCCAGTATCCAAACATAGCCTTACAATATATCAATATTTATGTCTTGACCATTTCAAGACTCCTCATCATGTCCGTGATCACATCCGGGACTCAGAACTACCTTTGGTACATCAAAACACATAAACTCATAATACCGATCGTCATTGAATGTTAAGCGTGCAGACCCTACGGGTTGGAGAACTATGTAGACATGACTGAGACTCACTTCTGGTCAATAACCAATAGCGGAACCTGGATGCTCATATTGGTTCCTACATATTATACGAAGATCTTTATCGGTCACACCGCCTAACAACATACGTTGTTCCCTTTGTCATCGGTATGTTACTTGCCCGAGATTCGATCGTTGGTATCTCAATACCTAGTTAAATCTCGTTACCGACAAGTATCTTTACTCATTCTGTAATGCATCATCCCGCAACTAACTCATTAGTCACATTGCTTGCAAGGCTTATAGTGATGAGCATTGCCGAGAGGGCCCAGAGATACCTCTCCGATACACGGAGTGACAAATCCTAATCTCGATCTATGCCAACTCAACAAACACCATCGGAGACACCCCTAGAGCATATTTATAATCACCCAGTTACATTGTGACATTTGATAGCACACAAGGTGTTCCTCCGGTATTCGAGAGTTGCATAATATCATAGTAATAGGAACATGTATAAGTCATGATGAAATCGATAGCAATAAAACTAAACGATCATTTATGCTAAGCTAACAGATGGGTCATGTCCATCACATCATTCTCTAATGATGTGATCTCGTTCATCAAATGACAACACATG
This sequence comes from Triticum dicoccoides, assembly GCF_002162155.2. Lineage (NCBI taxonomy): Eukaryota > Viridiplantae > Streptophyta > Magnoliopsida > Poales > Poaceae > Triticum > Triticum dicoccoides. Next base: position 342,522,537 of record NC_041382.1, read on the forward strand.
TCTATGGTTAGGAAACTTAACCATCTTTGATTAACGAGCTAGTCAAGTAGAGGCATACTAGGGACACTCTGTTTGTCTATGTATTCACACATGTACTAAGTTTCTGGTTAATACAATTCTAGCAGGAATAATAAACATTTATCATGATATAAGGAAATATAAGTAACAACTTTATTATTGCCACTAGGGCATATTTCCTTCAGAAAGAGCAACTTGAGAAGGGCCTTGTGACATGTATACAAGGCGAGAAGAACCTAAATGACCTTTTGAGTAATAAAAAGGAAGTTGTGGGAAAGGAAGGACTTGGGTTTGTACCTAAGTTAAAGAAGAAGAAGAAGAAGAAGAAGAAGAAGAAGAAGAAGAAGAAGAAGACGAAGAAATCTCTCCCGCTTAAGGAAGCCTTTGTCAAGGTGGGTGATAGTACTCATGAGAAGAAGAAGAACAAGGAAGAGGGTGGTAATGCCAAGAAGGGCAAAACTGCCCCTACCAACAAAGCTGGTGACTTTAACCGCTCATATGTGTTGTGTCGTGCTAGTGATGGGCATGTTATGCCAAATTTGTTGGTTCTTCCTATGAGTACATTGAATTGTCTATTTGGGTTCCTAAGACCCTTGTTGCTAACCTCAAAGGACCCATTCAAAATGGGTACCTAAATCCAAGCATTGATTTCTTGTAGGAGTTTGCTTCCGGTGGGTGGTTGCTCGATAGTGGAGCAACAAATCATATGACCGGGAGCAAGGACTTGGTGGTGGACGTACAACCTACTCCATCCATGCCCAATCATGTCCAATTCGGTGATGCTTCAACATCTAAGGTATTGGCCTTTACACGATGGTCATCTCTCAAGATTTATCTATTGAGAAGGTCATGCTTGTTGAGTCCCTTGCATACAATTTACTTTCCGTTCATCAACTTTCACTCATGGGCTTTGCAACTTTGTTTGATCTTGATACCGTGGCCCTTTTGTGGAGTAAGACTCTTAAAGTAGCTTTTGTTGGGCATGTCGAGAACGGTCTCTATGTGGTGAACTTTTCGGAGTGACCCACTAAGATCGCGACTTTCCTAATGGCTAAAGTTGATGTGGGATGGCTTTGGCAATGCCGACTAGCCCATGTCAATATGAGATCTTTGCATACTCTCCTCAAGGGGGGGTCACATCCATGGACTAACAAGTGAGTTTTTCCAAAGACGGTGCTTGTAGTGCTTGTGTCAAAGGAAAGCTTCGCAAAACGGCTCACCGACCCATGACTATCATCTACTCGAAGAGGCCCTTGGAGCTCATCCACATGGATCTCTTTGGTCCTCCATCATTTGATAGTCTCGGGGGGATAAAGTATTGCTTGGTAATTGTAGATGATTACTCAAGATACACATGGGTATACTTCTTCAAGAGGAAGAGTGAGACTCAACAAACCGTCTTCAACTTCGCAAATGAAGCTCAACGTCAATATGAAGCAAAGATCTTGATGATCCGAAGTGAAAACGACACCGAGTACAAGAACTGCACCTTGGATGAGTTTCTTAATGATGAGGGGATCCAGCACCAATATGCTGCACCCTATACCCACAACAAAATTGTGTAGCGAAGAGGAAGAACCGGACGTTGATGGACGTGTCAAGGACCATGATGACGGAATTCAACTCTCCGTACAACTTTTGGGCCGAAGCCATCAACACCGCATGTCATGCATCCAATCGGCTCTACCTCCGCAAAGGCTTGAACAAGACTCCTTATGAGATACTTACCGGTAACAAGCCCAACCTCAAGTACTTCCGGGTGTTTGGTTGTAAGTGTTTCATTCTCAAAGGTGTTCGTTTCTCTAAGTTTGAACCTAGAGCTCAAGAGGGCATATTTGTTGGTTATGCTACAAACTCTCATGCTTACTGTGTCCTTAACAAGTCCATCGGACTCATCGAGGAGACGTGTGATGTGAAGTTCGATTAAAATAATGGCTCCAAGTGGCGTAAAGTGGTGTTTGTGATGTAGGTGACAAAATTCCTCCTCAAGCCATAAGAAGAATGGGGATTGGTCAAATACTCCCCATTTAGGAACCCCTTGTGGATGAAGGAGAAGGACAATGCTCTACTCAAGTGGAGCCATCACCGATGCTAGAGCCACACTCTTCCAAATAACAAAGTGAAGGCACTCAACCAAGTGAACAAGATCAAGGGCAATATCAACCTCATGGAGATGGTGATGCACCAAACGATGCCCAAGATCGAGTTCATGACCCCGGGCATGTTCAAGATCGAGTGCAAGATCATGATCAAGAGCCAGCTCAAGATGGTGCTCAAGATGATCAAGATGATGATCCTCAAATGCCCATTGAAAAACTTTTGGAGCGTCGTGCCTCCCAAGGTGGCTTCCAAGCTCAAACATCAACAACATGTCATGGAGAATGTGCTTGGAAGCTTAAGAAAAGGGGTAACTACTCGTAGACAATTGTCAAACTTTTGTGAGCATCATGCGTTTGTTTCGTGTGTTGAACCCCGAAAGGTACATGAGGCACTCGATGATGTGGATTGGCTTGAAGCCATGCATGATGAACTCAACAACTTCGAGCACAACCAAGTTTGGGAATTAGTGCCAAGGCTAACGGAGGACCACAATGTCATTGGGACCAAGTGGATCATCAAGAACAAGCAAGATGCAAATGGTATGGTTGTTCGTAACAAGGCAAGATTGGTGGCACAAGGCTACTCCCAACTCGAGGGCGTCGACTAAGGTGAAACATTTGTCCCCATTGCTCATCTTGAATCTATTCACATGTTGCTTGCATATGCATCTCATCATGATTTCAAATTGCAACAAATGGATGTGAAGAGTGCATTTCCTAATGGTCCTTTGAATGAGTTGATATATGTCAAACAACCCCTGGGGTTTGAGGATCCCAAGCTCCCCAATCATGTATACAAACTCAGCAAGGCACTCTATGGCCTTAAACAAGCCCCACGTGTGTGGTATGAGCACCTTACTGAGTTGTTACAAATCATGGGTTTGAAATTGGGAAAATTGATCAGAGGGTCAAAGGGATTTATTCATATGACAACTATATGTTGATGATATCATTTTTTGTTCTCCTAACAAATCTTTCAATGATGAGTTTGCCGCACTAATGACCGAGAAGTTCCAGATGTCTATGATGGGAGAGTTGAAGTTCTTTCTTGGGTTCAAATTCAAGCAAAGAAGAGAAGGAACATTCATCAACCAAGCCAAATATACCCAAGACATGCTCAAGAAATTCAAGCTAGATGATGTCAAGATGGTCAACTTTCCTATGCCTACCAAATGCAAGATTGACATTGATCCCAATGGTAAAGCAGTTGATCAAAAGGTATATCGCTCCATGATTGGATCCTTACTTTATCTTTGTGCATCTAGACTGGATATTATGTTGAGTGTGGGAATGTGTGCAAGGTTCGAAGACGCACCTAAGGAAAGTCACTTTGTGGCGGTCAAGCAAATCTTTCGATATTTGGCTCATACCCCAAACTTTGGCCTATGGTACCCCAAAGGAGCAAGCTTTGATCTCATGGGCTATTTGGACTTGGATTGGGTGGGAGATGTTGTGGATAGGAAGTCCACTTTCGGAGGGTGCCAATTCCTAGGTCGCTCTTTGGTAAGTTGGTCTTCAAAGAAGCAAAATTGTGTGTCTCTCTCTTCCACCGAGGCCAAGTTTGTTGCCGCCGCAAGTTGTTGTCCACAATTGCTATGGATGAGCCAAACTTTAAAGGATTACGGTGTCACTTGTGACAAAGTGCCTCTTCTATGTGACAATGAAAGTGCAATCAAGATTTCCCGCAACCCGGTACTTCATAGCAAGTTGAAATACATTGAGATTCGTCATCATTTCATCCGGGAGCATATCAAGCATCGAGACATTGATATTATCTATGTCAACACACAAGAGCAACTAGTGGACATTTTCACGAAGCCCTTGGATGAAGCAAGATTTTGCGAGTTAAGGAATGAGCTAAATATCACTGATTCGAGCAATGTGGCTTGAAGATAGGCACACCCACCACATTCATCATAGTATTTTGTTCTATATGTAGGCATGTACATAGGGGGAGTGTTGTTCTCTCAATGAGCTCTCCCTCCCCCTATTATGCATAAATTGATCAAGTCTTTCACATTAGCCATTTTCTATGGTACTTGTGCTTCAAAGATGAGTTTTGGCCAGGGACCCAAGGTTAATATCTTCGTGGTGCCATGCCAATTGACTCAAACATAGGTGACTTCCGTCACCGCACTCTCCTTGAGACATGTTTCTCCTTTAGGTTTGAGGTGTGCTTTCTTTGACTTGTCTTTTGGTTGTTGGATTACTCCAAGTGTGCTCTCCTTTTTCCTTGGCTTTTGACCTTGGAGTACTCCTTCCCATTTGTTGTGTTTTAGTGTCTCCTACCTAAGCCTCTCCTTGCCTCAACCTCTCATACATTGCATAAGCCCATTTCCCTCTTTGATCAAGTGTAGTTTTCTGGTAGCAGGCAGTACTACCGCTGGTAGGAACGGTACTACCGCTGGCAGGAACGGTACTACCGCGCCAGCCAGCGGTACTACCACTGAGTGTAGTGTGTTGACCCCCTGTCAATGCACTAAGGCGGAACTGCCATTTGGGGGCATGGTACTACTGCTTAGGCGGTGCTACCTCTAGGCCCCACTATACTACCGCTTTGACAACTCGTGTGGGTGTTAAGTGCTGGGAGCGGGGAGTTCCAACTCCCCCATACCCATTCACTTCTCCTCTCCCCAAGCTCTCTCTCTCTCTTAGGCGACCCGAAACTGCTTCAGAGGCCGACTCCGGCTCTCCAAATGTGTGACGTCTTCTCCATTTACGATCCGTGGGATCGATCCCCACCTTCCCCTCTTGCCAAGGATACGAGTATTGCCCTTGTTTTCTTCTTCTTCGGTTCTATTTTTTTGAATCTTGGCTTTAGGGCAATGCAAGTGGTATTCATAGATTTTTGGATAAATCTAGGCATGAGTAGGATACAGGATGACTGCTAGATAGGAGTATAGTAGTCTTTGCCAAGTTTTTGCAAATCTACGTCACCGGTTCTACTGGATCCACTCCATGGAAGATTTCCCGTCAGATGGGTGGGACTACCGCTTGGACGCGGACGGTACTACTGCTTGCAGCTGTACTACCACTCATGTTCAATGGTACTACCTCTTGTCCTTCGGCGATACTATCGCGGCTGGGCAAAAAACACTTACTTCTATCCTCATTTTATATCCTTTGGCTTATGCAATGACTTTACACCTTCTTTTCCCTCGCTCTATGTTTTTGGGTTCTAGGTGATGGTATCTCTCGTCCTCAACAGGCTCATCGCAAGAACCCCGATCGTCCCGGTTCAAAGCCATATCGTACCGCTGAAGACACTCGTACTAGTTCTAGTGGTCCTCCTAGGTGAAATGTGAAGACAACAGCCAGCAAGCCAAAGGAAAAGGATAAGTACACTCCTCATGATGAGATGTCTACAAAGGAGTTTCAGAAGTTCCACATTCGCAACCCATATCGCCGTCCTTAGGACGTGGCTCTTGTGGGTCGTCCCTTCTTGTAACATCCCAAACTTCTAAATTTTGGAATGTTATATTAAATAAATAGTTTTGATTTTGTTTGTTTGTTTGTGGTGTGGTTGCTTGTGTGAAATTGAGTGAAATTCGAAACTTTTTGAAAGTTAAATGAGAGGGAATAAAATAACTTTCCCAAAACTTTCACCTTGCTTTCTGATCTCCAAGAATTCAAATTTATTTCATTACAAAACCCTAGAGAGAAGATGACATGACTTCTTCCATTTAAATAAATGAAAAGGGTTGTTGAAAAGATTTGAATTTCATTTGGAAATATTTCAAATTTAGAAACTTTAAGCAACTCAATGATTTTCATGAGAGAAGATAAAATGACTTTTCAAAACATATGAAATATGAGTTGGAAGTTTAAAGAATCAAATTTAAAGTCCTTTTGAAATTATTTTCAATTTGGAGTTATTTGGGTTTTATTCAAATTATTTTCCTCCAAAAATAAAATAAATGGAAAATAGGGTAAAATGATTCCCTACATCAAAAAATTGGAGAGAAATAATTTTGATATTTCTAAAATGATTTTTATTGGGTTTTATTGTAGAAGTAGCACTGTTTGAATTATTTGAAATTTTGTGGATTTTATTTGACACTAGAAAAATGTCCAAGTCATAGAAAATCTTTTTATGAAAATTTTTGTATATAATATGCCTATATATTTTTTACTTTTATTTTCATTATTCTTTTTTTCCTTTTCTGTTTCTAAAAAAACTGCACGTGCGCTTGGAACTAACAGTCGCCTACGTGCGCAGCATAGTGGCATCGGGCGCTCCATCATTTTTTTCTCTTCTTTCCTACATGGGCCAGGCCCAGCCAGCCTTTTTTCTTATTTGACCGAATTTGTTAAAAAAAACTATAGCGCGCGGTCGGGCCTAACTGTTAGCCCATGATTTTTTTTTTCAAATTTCATCTACTTATGTATATATTTAGTCCTACACTGCCTGACCTTTAACCCCTAAACCTCTTTTCTACCTATAAATATAGACAGAGCCTCAAAAAATCATCCGATTCGAATTAAATCAATATTTTGGTTTGACTAAATTCATTAAAGAAGAATATTTTTCTCCTCTTCGGCGGGCCTTCTCGAAATTGTCTCCTTATAAAGGTATCTTTCTTCGTTTTTTTCTTTTTATACTTCTGAAGTTTATTATTTCTAGACCAGTACGATAGGATAATTAGATTATCAATTAGTCTATGTATTTATACATTAGACCTAGATTTTTTTAGCCGTGGCTATTTTTCTTCCGTAAAACAGCTTGGCCCTGATTTTTCAAATAGCCATAACTTTTTACTCGTTCATCCAAATTAGATGAAACCAGTGCCTATAGTTTTGTCTTGTTTTCACCTATCCAGTGAACGTGTCACATCGACTTTTTGAAAATTTTAAATTTTTAAATTTGTTCAGATTCATATTCAAACTTCTTTTGATCATAACTTGAGTTTCGTAAATCCGATTTAGTTGATTCTTTTTGAAAATCGAAGCTCTTAACATAAACTTTCTGATAAGGCCAAATTCACATAATTTTGGTACTGTTAGAAATTGTTTTATGTTGCAAGCGTTATTTGCTTGGTTTTGATGTTTTCCGAATTGTCCTCTTCGTTCTTCCCGATCTTTTGAGTGATTGCTTATGTGTGGTTACTATTGCTTGCTCACGATAGATTGAACGGAGTGTGACGAGTGGAACTATCAGGAGTTATGAGTGCGAATCATCTTCGTCAACTATACAAGGCAAGTTCACACTTTGATCATACTTTTCATTACCCAGTTTTTATGCATTAGTTTCACCCTCAAACATTGCATGGTTAGGAATTGATAACATGTGGGTATTGGGAAGTAGTTGATGAGGTAGGAACCTATTGTCCTGCATTCAAACCTTGGGAGTTACTTCTACGCTATGCTTATACTGCTATGCTATGCATGTAGACGTGGATTGGTTTGAGAGAATTCATGAAAGATGTGAGAGATTATTGTTAACTATGGTTCAACTTAAGGTGGGAACTTTAATACACATCTGGGTGGATTGCTTGTGGGCACATGGAGAATCCAGTGTTGTCCTAGGATACCCCGGAGTACCCGTGTGATCATCCTACGGTCCGCCACCCAGACTCAAAGGGATCATAAGATTATTCATGTTAGAAACTTCCGTGTGTATCCACAAGCCATTATGGGCTCTGGCATAGTTGAGTATGTTGTGTGACCTCTTTCAGTGGTAGGCTAGCAAATGTAGAGGGAAAGTTGGTGTAACTGTCTACCCAGAGTAAAGAGTTAATGTTTCTGAAAGACTGTGTCTTGGTCATCCGTTTCTCAAACACCATGTAGTGCGAGAAATCCAACGGAGGAGATCAAGTCTTGTGGGGAAAAGTGCGCAAACCTCTGCAGAGTGTACAAACTAATCATGGTTAGTCGTGTCCCCGGTTATGGACATCTTGAGTATCGGGATCTTGGATTATCTTGTTGATCTTATCACTTTACATAATTAATTTGTTGGGTTGTTAACTTTTAATTGGGATTGAGTTGGAGGAACCTTCTCAATAATTTTCAACCAACTTTGTAGTTAAATAAAATTTATTCCTTTGATGTAGGAAAAAAATGGCTTTATGCAAAAATTAACCTTAGAGCCTCCACCAGCCAAATATGCATGTAGCGATAGCTATTATTCATCATTGCTCTACAGTGTGAAATTGCTAGTACATTCAATGTACTGACCTACATGGCCGCAACATCTCATGTTGCAGGATTCTTACAACGAGTAAGTGATATGTTAGGGTTACTATTTCTACACTCAACTTTGCCGTTGGTGTTGATGGGAATCCACAACCTTGTGATTTACCTCGGTTATAAATCCTCGAGTATTGTGTGTGTCAGCATACCGATCCAGGGATGACACTTAAGCAGAGAGACTTGACCGTTTGAGGTCGGGTCGCTACGAGATGGTATCAGAGCACATGTTGACTGTAGGACGTGACCCCTAGAAACTGGCAAGCCCATAGGAAAGATTTTCTCTACAACTTCATTTAAAAAAAGATCTTTTACCTCTCTTCTCTTCTGAGCTTATTCAAATATTCCTTTTAGTGAGACCATACCCCCTTTTCCCCTTTTGACCACGAATATTCAACTGATGAGACCACTCCAAGAAGTACAAGATATCGGACAACTAAGACCACTTCGGAATGAAGAGGATTTTACCATGCATTATAGTAATGCAAATTACAACGGTTGAAGACTCGAAGACTAGGAGAATTTGAAGGCTCTGAAGAATTCCCAGATTTGTATGACCTAGGGAGGCTACCCTTGTGGAACCTAGCAGACTATGGAAGCTGTCAATACCCGAGATCAAGGTGTCGGAGAGAGACCGGAACATGGAGAGTTAAAGACTCGAAGTTTTGTCAAGAAAACCCTAAGGCAGGAGATATCAACTATGGAATGATAGCTCATGGTAATGACAAGGGAAGAAACACAGATATCCATGATGTTATCGCCCGCTTATGCTATTATCACCGTGCTGAGTTAAAGCATGCATATGCAAGGAAAGATTGGATGACAGAAGGGCTGATGGAGCATCTGTCAGCAAAGGATGCAGTTTTCACCTTAGCTGGTGTATCACCAGGAATCTGGAGTATTACATAAAGAATTTTTAGACGGACCTTCGGGGAGTCGTATTTGACAAGGAAGCATTTCGTGAAGAACTTAGGATCCAGAAGCTGAAAGTAGCCAAGTTGAAGGAGCAAAACCTCGAGATACCGGAGATTTGTCAGGAACTGAAGGATAGTAGGACCATGGTTCATGCCAAGGATGTTGAAACCCAGAAGTTGGAACGCAACTCCAGAATATTAAAGGACGTCACGAGAGAATTTGTGTCAATAAAGATGATATGACCAAAGAACTTGATAAGGACAAGCACGATCAGAAGAATCCATCGGATACATGAACAAGACTTGAAGAGTTTGGTGACTTTGAAGATTTATTAACCTTTAGAAGACCAAACCCCTGTTATACACCTACATTAGATCCGACGAATGTGAGATGTCATCTGTTTGATGTTTTTCCGACAGCCACAAATAAAAATCTGTCTTTTCAAAACTATTGTTTGTATTGTGTGCATCCCTCTCTATCTCTCTTATCTCACCCCAAGCCCACATGGACCCAATAGAGGATGAATGCAGATGAGCTTGTATTTTCTGGACCGATGGTCAATTGGAGACAGGCCGATGGATTTAGAACAGGGAAGATCACATGAAGAATAACCCTATAGCCGGAAAGGATATGACCCAGCATGCTCTTCCGTGCTTTGAAAGAGGTACTGCTACTTGGTGGAGGATGTACCAAACCATCCATTGATGGCAAGGAGTAACCACTTGGAAAGAATTTAAGTTAGCTTTGCTAAAGTCTCGGTTTGTGTCCCAAAAATTGAAGCCTGATGTAAGTGGTATGAAGAAACCTTGTGCGTGCAAGCTGTGGAGAAATAGGACACAACCATAGAGAACACAAGGGATGAATGCCCTAATTGTGAAGGAAGTCACCCAGCTGAAGAATGCCCAACAAGGCAGAATACTTTTTTCTTGTGTGAAGGGAGTACACACTACCCTGCTCAGTGTCACATTTACCTCGTGGTTCAAAGAACCATCCAACAGAAGAAAGAAGCAATGAAAGGAGCCCTCATGGAAATTTTAGAAGAACCTATGGTGAAGGAAGAGGTGGAGGACACACCCGAAGAAGATCAAATTCAACCTTGCACCAAGTCATGCTATTCATGTGGAGAAGAAGGACACATCTCCTAGAATTTTATGAATTGGGATCAAGTAGAATTCTCGACAGAGGAAGTAGAGTATGACCGACAGGAAATAGAAGCCCTGATTGGAACGGAAAAGTCCAGGAAGAGAAGTAGATTGGATACCAGGAAGGACCTGAGTCATATCACCTATTTCAGGTGCAATGTGACGCCCCCGATTCAATCGTACACTAATCATACACATAAACGTGTACGATCAAGATCAGGGACTCACGGGAAGATATCACAACACAACTCTACAAATAAAATAATTCATACAAGCATCATATTACAAGCCAGGGGCCTCGAGGGCTCGAATACAAGAGCTCGATCATAGAAGAGTCAGCGGAAGCAACAATATCTGAGTACAGACATAAGTTAAACAAGTTTGCCTTAAGAAGGCTAGCAAAAACTAGGATACAGATCCAAAGAGGCGCATGCCTCCTGCCTGGGATCCTCCTAAACTACTCCTGGTCGTCATCAGCGGGCTGCACGTAGTAGTAGGCACCTCCCGAGTAGTAGTAGTCATCATCGACAGTGGCGTATGGCTACGTCTAGTCGCAGCAAACGAGTAGAGAAAGGGGGAAAAGAGGGAGCAAAACAATCGTGAGTACTCATCCAAAGTACTCGCAAGCAAGGAGCTACACTACATATGTATGCATTGGTATCAAATGGATTAAGGGTATCATATGTGGACTGAACTGCAGAATGCCAGAATAAGAGGGGGATAGCTAGTCCTTTCGAAGACTATGCTTCTGGCCACCTCCATCTTGCAGCATGAAGAAGAGAGTAGATGGTAAGTTCACCAAGTAGCATCGTGTAGCATAATCCTAACCGATGATCCTCCCCTCGTCGCCATGTGAGAGAGCGATCACCGGTGGTATCTGGCACTTGGAAGGGTGTGTTTTATTAAGTATCCGGTTCTAGTTGTCATAAGGTCAAGGTACAACTCCAAGTCTTCCTGTTACCGAAGATCACGACTATTCGAATAGATTAACTTCCCTACAGGGGTGCACCACATTTCCCAACACGCTCGATCCCCTTTGTCCGGACACACTTTTCTGGGTCATGCCCGGCCTCGGAAGATCAACACGTCGCAGCTCTACCTAGGCACACCAGAGAGGTCAGCACACCAGAGAGGTCAGCACGCCGGTCTAAATCCCATTGCACACCTGCATGTTGCGACAGCTGCCGGAAGCAGACCTAGCCTAGCAGGCGTTCCAGTCCAATCTGGTGTGCGCCGCTCAGTCGCTGACGTCACGAAGGCTTCGGCTGATACCACGACGTCGAGTGCCCATAACTGTTCCCGCGTAGTTGGTTAGTGCGTATAGGCCAGTAGCCAGACTCAGATCAAATACCAAGATCTCGTGAAGCGTGTTATTTTGAAATAACCACGGATGCCGACCAGGGCCAGGCCCACCTCTCTCCTAGGTGGTCTCCACCTACACTGTCGCTCCGCCACAAAGATCCACTCAGAGGGCCGTCAGGATAAACGTCCTTTCGGACCCAATCCGTGAATCACTCGCGGGTACTCCTACGAGCCGACCCGTCTTTAGTCACCACAAGTATCATATATTATGTATATAAGTATATACCCGTGACCACCTCCCGAGTGATCACAGCCCGATAGTATAGCATGGCAGACGGACAAGAATGTAGGGCCACTGATGGTAAACTAGCATCCTATACTAAGCATTTAGGATTGCAGGTAAGGTGTCAATAGCTGTAGAAACAATGACAGGCTATGCATCAAAATAGGATTAACGGAAAGCAGTAACATGCTACACTACTCTAATGCAAGCAGTATAGAGAAGAGTAGGCAATATCTGGTGATCAAGGGGGGGGGGGCTTGCCTGGTTGCTCTGGCAAGAGAGAGGGGTCGTCAACATCGTAGTCGTACTGGGTAGCAGCAACGTCGGTCTCGGTGTCTAGCGAGAGAAGGGGGGGAAGAAACAATAAATATTAAGCAAACAGATGCATAGCGATGCATGACATTACAAGTAGTGGTGCTAGGGGTGCCCTAACGTGGTAAGAGGTGGTACGGGTGAAGGGGGGAAACATCCGGGAAAATATCCCTGGTGTTTCGCGTTTTCGACAAATGAACCGGAAGGGGAAAGTTGCGTGTTCGCTATGCTAGAGATGCGTGGCGGACGAACGGGCTGCGTATCCGGATTCGTCTCGCCGTTCTAAGCAATTTTCATGTACAAAGTTTTTCTATCCGAATTACGGATTAAAAGATATGATTTTCAAAAGAATTTATTAATTTCTGGAATTTGATTAATTATTTAATTTAATTCGAAATTGGATTTATGACATTAGCATGCTGTCATGCTGACATCAGCAGTCAACAGGGGTTGACTGGTCAACCTGACCAGTTGGTTCCACTGGTTAGTGACACATTTTAATTAAACCTATTAATTAACCTAATCAGGATTAATTAGGGGGTGGGCCCCATTGTTATTGACTGATTAACTAAAACAGATTAATTAGTTTAATTAGTAATTAGGTTAATCTAATCAGAATTAGTTAAGTTAACTAATTTAATTAACTAATTAATTAATTAATATTTTTATTATTTTCTTTTAATCTTTTTAAACATTCCAGGGGCAGGGCCCCACATGTCATAGGGCCTAGGGGAGGCCATAGTGGATCGGGCGTAACGGGCGCTGGGCACTTGCCCGCTTGGGCGCATGCCCAAGGGCGCAGCAGCGGGGGAACACGGCGGCGCCGACGAGCAGCGGCAACGGGCGCAGCCGAGCAGCGCGGCCGGCGAACGGGGAGAGCAGAGAGGGTTGCGGGGCTATGCGGCGATGACGGAGCGGGGCAACCAAAGTGCGGCTCAAGGCGGGGCGCGACGCGGGAAGGGGCTGCCGGCGACGAGCGAACGTGGCCTCCGGCCACAGCGGAGCGGCTCCGGGAAGCTTCAAGAGCAGCGGCGGCTGGAGCCGTCGCGGGCGGGGCCAGCGGCAGGCGGCGGCAGGGATGACCAGCAGCGACGGAGGGGGGGCGCACGAGGCGCGGTGCAGGCATGCGCAAGGCGCAGCGCAGACGGATGCGAGGCGCGGCGCGGGGAGGAGTAGCGCTGGGCAGGGTGCGACCAGGACGCACATGGGCGCGCGGTCGAGCGCGGCGACGGCGTGTGAACAACGGCTGCGAGCGGGCGCGGCTATGGCGGGGCTTCGCCCGAGGGAGAGGGGAGGAGGCGAGGATCACATCGAGGAGCAGGGACGGGGCAGTGGGGTGTCGGGGTGGTCGACGGGGACGACGCAGGACGGGGAGGCAGGCCGGTGGGGAAGTCCGGCGAGGCGGCGTGGTGGTCTTCGGGCGGCGCCGGCAAGCGATCGATCAAGGCGGCGGGGTCGTGGTCGCCCCGATCGATCTGGATCGGTGGAGTGGGGAAGAGAACGAGTGGTGGGGCGAGGGAGTTCGTGGTGGTAGTGGGTTAGGGTTTCGGTGGATAGGGGGATATGGAGAGTGGGGTGGGCCGGTCGGGCCAGGGTGGGAGTTGGGTCGGGTGGCCCAGTTGGCTTGCTGGGCCTGAGCACAGTGGGAGGGGGTTTCTCCTTTCATTTTTTGTTAGATTGTTTTCTATTTTTATTCCTTTTCTTTTATTCATTTTGCCTTTTCTGTTTTAATTCAATTTAAAGCACTTAGGCACTTTGTAAAATTATGCTTTCTTCACTATAATTACCATAGCAATATTTGACACACACTGAACATTTTTAGTTTTAATGTTTTGAAAACTTTGACTGTTTGCTAAATTTAAATTTGAATTTAGAGTGTTTTGATCTAACGCTAGTTTAGCAACAGTAACCGTGGTGACGTGGCACCATTTGCGTGGAATTACTGTAGCTTGATTACCTAGGCGTTACAAAACTCCTCCACTACAAGAAATCTCGTCCCAAGATTTTAGGGGGTAGAAGGAAATAGCGCGGGGTATTCATCACGCTGGCGGTCCTCGCGTTCCCAAGTGGCTTCATCTTTAGTGTGATTCGACCACTGGACTTTGAGGAATTTGATCGCCTTCTGACGTGTGCGGTGTTCAGCTTGGTCAAGAATGCGGACCAGATGCTCTATGTAGGAGAGGTCCTGTTGCAATTCGAGCACTTCATGATCCACTGCTCGGATTGGATCCTTGAAGCAATGCCGGAGTTGTGACACATGGAACACATTGTGAACCTGGGAAAGGTTCGGCGGAAGCTCCAGTTGATATGCACTTTTCCATGCCTTTCGAGAATAGTGAAGGGACCGATATAGCGAGGAGCTAGCTTGCCCTTGATCCCGAAGCGGTGAGCACCCTTCATTGGTGTAACTCGAAGATAAGCCTTTTCGCCAGGTTGATAGACCATGTCTTGGTGATGACGGTCATACTGACTTTTCTGACATGACTGAGCAGTCTTGCGATTCTCGCGAATAATGCGAACTTGTTCTTCGGCCTGTTGGATAATATCCAGACCGAAGAGTGGACGTTCCCCAGTTTCTAACCAGTTCAGATGGGTCCGACACTTTTGTCCATATAACACTTTGAAGGGGGACATCTTCAGACTAGCTTGATAGCTATTATTATAAGAGAACTCGGCATATGGAAGAGATTCCTCCCATTTCTTGCCGAAGGAAACTACACAAGCTCGAAGCATGTCTTCGAGAACTTGGTTGACACGTTCAACTTGACCTTGCAACTGAGGATGAAACGCAGTACTGAACGACAGATGAGTCCCCATAGCTTCTTGGAAACTTGCTCAGAATCTTGAAGTGAATAAGCTGCCACGGTCTAAACTGATAACCACTGGAATATCGTGAAGTGAAACAATTCTGGACATGTAGAGAGTAGCAAGCTGACTAGCAGTGATTATTTCTTTGACCGCCAGAAAATGTGCAACTTTAGAAAGCCGGTCAATGACGACAAGAATAGCATCATTACCTTTCTGAGATTTGGGAAATCCAGTGACGAAGTCCATTTCAACACGGTCCCATTTCCATTCAGGAATAGAGATAGGTTGCAGAGTTCCAGCAGGCCTTTGATGTTCAGCTTTGATACGACGGCAAACGTCACACTCAGCAACATAACGAGCAATGTCCTGCTTCATATTAGACCACCATAATCTCTGACGGATGTCCTGGTACATCTTTGTACTACTAGGATGAATAGACAAAGGCGTATCATGAGCTTCTTTCATAACCTTTTTAGTCCGATCTAGGTTTTTCCTCGAACGTGGTACCACTAGGCGGCCTTTGAAGTACAAGGTGCCATCATCGGCGATAGAGAAGAATGAGGGCTTTCCTTCTGCTAGATGGCGTTTAATCGTATGGACTTCAGAGTCATAACCTTGAATTGTCTTTATACCATCTATGAGATCTGGTACGACAGCAGGGTATTTAGAGAACCCTTAGTAACAACACGAAGATTCATCTTCTGAAACTCTGGGGGAGGGGGAGCGAGTGCTCCAGGAGGAACAATATGAAGGTTCATCTTTCTAAATTCTTCGACAAGCGAGGGTTGAACTTTGTGAACCTGGAGTTGGTTGCAGTAAGACATGTGGCTCAAGGCATCAGCCATTACATTAGCCTTGCCGGGGGTATAGGATATACCCACATCAAAGTCTACAACGGTCTCCATCCATCTCTGCTGACGGAGGTTCAGATCTGGCTGAGTAAACAGATACTTCAGACTTTGTTGGTCGGTGAAGATCTCGCAACGATTACCGAGAAGGTAATGTCGCCACTGCTTCAGTGCATGAATGAAAACAGCAAGCTCGAGGTCGTGAACTGGGTAGTTTTCTTCATGAGGGCACAGTTGACAAGAGGCATAAGCAATCACTCTGCGCTCTTGCATTAGGACACAGCCTAATCCTTGACGGGAAGCGTCACAGTAAATGACGAAGTCCTTCTTAGTATCAGGTGGAGCAAGCACTGGGGCAGAAGTCAACTTGTCTTTGAGTGCCTGGAAACTTTCCTGACACTTGCCTGTCTAGTTGAACTTGACACCCTTATGCAACAGATTAGTCAGAGGCCTAGCAATCTTGGAGAAGTTCTCGACGAATCGACGGCAATAGCTAGAGAGACCGAGAAAACTTCGGACTTGCTTGACATTCTTCGGAGGAGTCCAATCGAGAATAGCCTGAACTCGTTCAGGGTTGATGGAAATACCATCCTTGGAGATGACATGTCCAAGATAGGTTACTTCGGAGAGCCAGAATTCACACTTGGAATACTTAGCATATAGTTGATGCTCTCGAAGCTTTTCCAGCACAAGACGAAGATGTTCAGCATGTTCTTCTTTGTTCTTGGAAAATACCAGGATATCATCTATATAAACCACAACGAACTTGTCGAGGTAATCCATGAATATGTAGTTCATTAGACGAGAGAAAGTGGCTAGAGCATTCGTTAAGCCGAATGACATGATGGTGTACTCGTATGATCCATACCGAGTCACAAAGGCGGTTTTTGGGATGTCCTCTTCACGAACACGGATATGGTGGTAACCCAACCTCAAGTCAAGTTTGGAGAACACGGATGAACCAGCCAGTTGATCATAAAGATCATTGATCCGAGGAAGAGGATATTTATTCTGAATGGTAGCTTGGTTTATAGGATGGTAGTCTTGGACTAATCGGTTTGTCCCATCCTTATTCTTAACAAAGAGAGAAGGTGCTCCCCAAGGAGAGGAGCTAGGGAGAATGAAACCTTTGCTAAGAGATTTGTCGATTTCCTCCTTAACCTCAATGAGTTCATGCGACAGCATCTTGTAGTGTCGTTTGGCTATAGGAGTGGTGACCGGTTTCAAGTCGATGATGAATTCGACAGCTCTAGCAGGGGGAATCCCTGGAAGTTCTTCCGGGAAGACGTCTTGGAATTCACGAACGACGGGAATGTTTTCAATGCCCTCGAGTGGTGCAGCGTTCAACGCATTCAAGGCATAAAGCCGTGCCTCGGTGTTCTGAACTAGATGAGCCTGGTAAGCAATTATTTCATCAGAAGGGTGTAGCAGATGGACAACCTTAGTGGCGCAAACTATATAAGCAGTATGCGCTTTCAACCAATCCATTCCCAGAATGAGGTCGATGCTACAGGACTTCAGTACGATGGAAGAGACAAGGAATTGCAGTCCTTCGATTTCAACGGGGATGTCGTTGCAAATCATGGAGGTCCGACATTGGCCCGCGGGAGTGTGTACTAATAGCGAAGTGTTCATGTCCTCGCTTTTAATGCCATGCATGAATGCAAAATCCTCTGACATGAATGAATGTGATGCACCTGTATCAAATAAAACAGATGCTGGTGCTGAATTTACGAGGAGTGTACCCATCACAGTAGCAGGTTGGTCTAGAACTTCATTGAGATCAACGTGGTTGGCATGAACACGTCCATAAGACTTGGCACTATTTGTTGCGGGGCTGGTTGCTTCCACGGCCAGTTGCTGGGAGGGCCAGTTGATTCTGGTTCTGGTTGCATTCCCTAGCACGGTGCCCTGGTTGACCACACCTGAAGCACAAACCATTATTGGGAGTGGGAACATGAGCTTGGGGTGGTGGAGCTGGAAGCCTTGGCTGCCTAGTTGGTGGGGGAGGCAGACGCGGTGCAGCATAGGACTGCCTTGGAGCAGGGGCAGTTGGCTGGTACATGTTGTTGGGAATCCAAGTCCTACGCTTCTGCGAGGACGGGCCCGAAGATGAGCCTGTGTGACGGTTGTGCCTGTGAGAGCTCTGGTGTTCCTGCAGACCAGTTTTGACATTGATGGCCTTGTTCACCAGGGTGGCGAAATCAGCAAAGTCATGCACTAGAAGTGCGATCTTGATGTCAGCTTGAAGGCCATCAGGAACTTCTCCTGTCAGGGTGCATCGGTTGCAATGTCCTCTTCAGTATAGTGAGGCAAGTCAAGAAACTCCCGCTCATAAGCTTCGACAGTTTTGTTGCCTTGGGTGAGGTTGCGGAACTCACGCTTCTTACGGTCCATGACTCCCTGAGGAATGAAGCGAGCACGGAAAGTAGCTTGGAAGTCTGGCCAGGTGATGATTGTTCCAACCGGCAGGGTACGCCTGTGGCTGTCCCACCATTGAGTAGTGGGTCCCTTCAAGAAGAAGGAAGCAAAGGTGACATAGCTGGTAGGGGCTACATCAGCAGACTCCATCTCATAGGTGATATCACGGAGCCAGTCATCAACATCCAGAGGCTGAGTTGAGCTCCGGTACATAGTTGGGTTGAGACGCATGAAATCCTGCAGAGTCACTTGGGTTGGTTGCTGGTTCATATTGGGGCGAGGAAACTGAGCCATAATATTCTCCATGAACTGGCGATTCAGCTCAAACTGTTGCATCATCCCAGCCATGTACTCAGGCGGGGGTGGGGGAGGGTCACCACGACCACGACCACCTGGTCTAACCATCCTGCTAATATATAACAGGGGTGGTTCAGCATTGAGAATTTGCAAGGGCAAAAATCATTCATGATGAAACATGCACAATGAAAGGAACAAGATAGATACTACATAGTAGTTGGCATATCTTACAAAAGAGATCATGCATAGAGTTCGGTACACAGAGTTCAGTACATAGGCTAAGAACATCATAGGTGGCACGCAGTCTCGCGGCGAATGCATCTAACACTAACAAGCAAGCCTACATCAGTCCTAGGAGGAACTGTGGAGGTAGGTGTAGCCTGACAGCTGGTAGTGACGTGAAGGGAAGTCCTCCACGCGAGTAGCCTGGGGTCCGCAGATACTCTGGTGCGGAACCTGACGCGCAGGTGGCAGGAGAGGACCAAGTGCAGGAGAGTAGCCTCCCACATCTGGCCAGCCGACACCCTGGGGCATCATGGTCCTGGAAGGGTAGATCGTAGAACGTGACAGATCTCCAGATCGGACAGAGGGGTGCAACATCGTCAGAGCACGGTACAGGTGCCGACGGGTGGAGTACAACTCGTGGCGAAGAGCTTGGTTAGCTCTATCCAGCCCATCAGCATGTAGAACCAGGTTCTGATGGTAGAAGGGCTCTCGGGTGACAGTGGAGTAGGCAGCAGTGTAGTATCCCTCCGCACCAACATCGGATGCGATAGCAATGTGCCTGAAGGGGGAGGTGTCCAACTCCCGGTACTCTCCATGAAGACGTGTCAGAGTAGTATAAGCAGCATCGTGGACCGCCATGTCGATAGTCACACCAACACCATGAGCAGTGTGCAGCACGGTAGTGGAGTCATACTCCTGAGAGTAGAGGTGGACAATGGCACGGTACTGCTCCTGGTTGAAGTCCTGATACTCCTCATAGACGGTGTACTCAGGGTGCCAGCGATAACCTAGATAGGTCATCATCTCAACCAACACAGCAGGTGATCCTGAGGCACCAATGGCCGTCGTGTGGCGCACGACCTGCCTCGTGGGTTCCATCTGAAAACAAAGATGTTTTCATAGGAGTCAAATGACAATGTGGATAATGTTCAAATACTACTCTCAAGAATAACTAGGGCTTGTCCAACTTTAGGGTGAACATGGTCACGGGATCCTAATGTTAGAGTTAGTAAAATCGTTTAACCCGAGTAGAAGAGAGTTCAGAGTCCCAGAGTAAGGATCGAGGAGTAAAAGATCCTAATACCACCCAGATGGCGACGTGCGCCCGTAAGGCACACAACCATGTTAGTAAAAGTTTTTGTAATGTCTAGACTCAACTTCGGCCAAGGAGTGTGGAAGGGCGATTCCTACAGGCAGTCGGCTCGGATACCAACTTGTGACGCCCCCGATTCAATCGTACACTAATCATATACGCAAACGTGTACGATCAAGATCAGGGACTCACGGGAAGATATCACAACACAACTCTACAAATCAAATAAGTCATACAAGCATCATATTACAAGCCAGGGGCCTCGAGGGCTCGAATACAAGAGCTCGATCATAGACGAGTCAGCGGAAGCAACAATATCTGAGTACATACATAAGTTAAACAAGTTTTCCTTAAGAAGGCTAGCACAAACTGGGATACAGATCGAAAGAGGCGCAGGCCTCCTGCCTGGGATCCTCCTAAACTACTCCTGGTCGTCATCAGCGGGCTGCACGTAGTAGTAGGCACCTCCCGTGTAGTAGTAGTCGTCATCGATAGTGGCGTCTGGCTCCTAGGCTCCAACATCTGTTCGCAGCAAATGAGTAGAGAAAGGGGAAAAGAGGGAGAAAAGCAACCGTGAGTACTCATCCAAAGTACTCGCAAGCAAGGAGCTACACTACATATGTATGCATTGGTATCAAATGGATTAAGGGTATCATATGTGGACTGAACTGCAGAATGCCGGAATAAGAGGGGGATTGCTAGTCCTTTCGAAGACTACGCTTCTGCCCACCTCCATCTTGCAGCATGAAGAAGAGAGTAGATGGTAAGTTCACCAAGTAGCATCGTGTAGCATAATCCTAACCGATGATCCTCCCCTCGTCGCCCTGTGAGAGAGCGATCACCGGTGGTATCTGGCACTTGGAAGGGTGTGTTTTATTAAGTATCTGGTTCTAGTTGTCATAAGGTCAAGGTACAACTCCAAGTCGTCCTGTTACCGAAGATCACAGCTATTCGAATAGATTAACTTCCCTGCAGGGGTGCACCACATTTCCCAACACGCTCGATCCCCTTTGTCCGGACACACTTTTCTGGGTCATTCCCGGCCTCGAAAGATCAACACGTCACAGACCTACCTAAGCACAACAAAGAGGTCAGCACGCCGGTCTAAATCCTATGGCGCAGGGGTCTGGGCCCATCGCCCATTGCACACCTGCACATTGCGAGGGCGGCCGGAAGCAGACCTAGCCTAGCAAGCGTTCCAGTCCAATCCGGCGCGCGCCACTTAGTCGCTGACGTCATGAAGTCTTCGGCTGATACCACGACGTCGAGTGCCCATAACTGTTCCCGCGTAGTTGGTTAGTGCATATAGGCCAATAGCCAGACTCAGATCAAATACTAAGATCTCGTGAAGCGTGTTATTTTGAAATAACCACGGACGCCGACCAGGGCCATGCCCACCTCTCTCCTAGGTGGTCTCAACCTGCCCTGTCGCTCCGCCACAAAGATCCACTCAGAGGGCCGTCGGGATAAACGTCCTTTGGGACCCAATCCGTGAATCACTTGCGGGTACTCCTACGAGCCGAACTGTCTTTAGTCACCAGAAGTATCATATATTATGTATATAAGTATATACCCGTGACCACCTCCCGAGTGATCACGGCCTGATAGTATAGCATGGCAGACGGACAAGAATGTAGGGCCACTGATGGTAAACTAGCATCCTATACTAAGCATTTAGGATTGCAGGTAAGGTATCAACAGCTGTAGCAACAATGACAGGCTATGCATCAGAATAGGATTAACGGAAAGTAGTAACATGCTACACTACTCTAATGCAAGCAGTATAGAGAAGAGTAGGCGATATCTTGAGATCAAGGGGGGGGGGGCTTGCCTGGTTGCTTTGGCAAGAGAGAGGGGTCGTCAACACCGTAGTCGTACTGGGTAGTAGCGGCGACGATCTCGGTGTCTAGCGAGAGAAGAGGGGGGAAGAAACAATAAATATTAAGCAAACAGATGCATAGCGATGCATGACATGACAAGTAGCGGTGCTAGGGGTTCCCTAATGCGGTAAGAGGTGGTACCGGTGAAGGGGGGAAACATCCGAGAAAATATCGCCGGTGTTTCGCGTTTTAGGACAGATGAACCGAAAGGGGAAAGTTGCGTGTTCACTATGCTAGGGATGCGTGGCAGACGAACGGGTTGCGTATCCGGATTCATCTTGCAGTTTTGAGCAACTTTCATGTACAAAGTTTTTCCATCTGAATTATGGATTAAAAGATATGATTTTCAAAAGAATTTATTAATTTCTAGAATTTGATTAATTATTTAATTTAATTCGAAATTGGATTTATGACATTAGCATGATGTCATGCTGACATCAGCAGTCAACATGGGTTGACTGGTCAACCTGACCAGTGGGTCCCACTGGTCAGTGACACGTTTTAATTAAACCTATTAATTAGCCTAATCAGGATTAATTAGAGGGTGGGCCCCACTATCATTGATTGATTAACTAAAACAGATTAATTAGTTTAATTAGTAATTAGGTTAATCTAATCAGAATTAGTTAAGTTAATTAATATTTTTATTATTTTCTTTTAATTTTTTTTAAATGTTCCAGGGGCAGGGCCCCACATGTCATAGGGCCTAGGGGAGGCCATAGCGGATCGGGCATAACGGGCGCTGGGCACTTGCCCGCTTGGGCACATGCCCACGGGCGCAGCAGCGGGGAACACGGCGGCGCCAATGAGCAGCGGCAACGGGCGCAGCCGAGCAGCGCGGCCGGCGAATGGGGAGAGCAGAGAGGGTCGCGGGGCTATGCGGCGACGACGGAGCGGGGCGACAAAGGTGCGGCTCGAGGCGGGGCGCGACGCGGGAAGGGTCTGTCGGCGATGAGCGAACATGGCCTCCAGCCACAGCGGAGCGGCTCCGGGAAACCACAGCGGAGGGGCTCCGGGAAGCTTCAAGAGCAGCAGTAGCTGGAGCCGTCGCGGGCGGGGCCAGCGGCAGGCGGCGGCAGGGACGACCAGCAGCGACGCAGGGGGCGCACAAGGCACGGTGCAGGCGTGCGCAAGGCACATCACAGACGGACGCGAGGCGCAGCGCGGGGAGGAGGATCGCTGGGCAGGGTGCGACCAGGACGCGCATGGGCGCGCGGTCGAGCGCGGCGACAACGTGGGCACAACGGCTGCGAGCGGGCGCGACTATGGCGGGGCTTCGCCCGAGGGTGAGGGGAGGAGGCGAGGATCACATCGAGGAGCAGGGACGGGGCAGTGGGGTGTCGGGGTGGTCGACGGGGACGACGCACGACGGGTAGGCAGGCCGGTGGGGAAGTCCGGCGAGGCGGCGTGGTGGTCTTCGGGCGGCGCCGGCAAGCGATCGATCAAGGCGGCGGGGTCGTGGTCGCCCCGATCCCGATCTGGATCGGTGGAGTGGGGAAGAGAACGAGTGGTGGGGCGAGGGAGTTCGTGGTGGTAGTGGGTTAGGGTTTCGGTGGATAGGGGGATATGGAGAGTGGGGTGGGCCGGTCGGGCCAGGGTGGGAGTTGGGTCGGGTGGCCCAGTTGGCTTGCTGGGCCTGAGCATAGTGGGAGGGGGTTTCTCCTTTCATTTTTTGTTAGATTGTTTTCTATTTTTATTCCTTTTCTTTTATTCATTTTGCCTTTTCTGTTTTAATTCAATTTAAAGCACTTAGGCACTTTGTAAAATTATGCTTTCTTCACTATAATTACCATAGCAATATTTGACACACACTGAACATTTTTGGTTTTAATGTTTTGAAAACTTTGACTGTTTGCTAAATTTAAATTTGAATTTAGAGTGTTTTGATCTAACGCTAGTTTAGCAACAGTAACCATGGTGACGTGGCACCATTTGCATGGAATTACTGTAGCTTGATTACCCGGGCGTTACATGCAAGGAGTCAGGGCACTACTTCAGCGGTTGCCCAAAAAGGAAGCCAAGGACCCAAGGAGGCTATGTAATCATGAGGAAACCTTGAGACTTGTCAGAAGTATTATGTTTTCGTTGTAATGAAGTAGGGCACTTTGCCAAAGATTGTCCCAAGGAGAAGGAGACTTGTGATAATTTGTTGTGTTTGTGAGAAGTATAGTAGTAGTAGTGAGAAAATTTTCCTTTATATTGAGGTGTTGAGTTGAGGCATGTAATGGAAGTGCAGGAGATTGTAATACTTTGAGAATCAATAAAGTTAGTATCGTGGGTACTATTTGGATTTTATGAGTTGTTACTCTATGAAGAAAGATTTTGACCATTTTCGAGGATATGATAAATATGGTCTATGGATGAATTTGTGCATTTCAAGGGTGGTAGTACCCTGTGAGGACACTTGACCTCTGGAAAGGATAATGATATTCCACGGAGTGGACTACGGGCAAAATAAGTACGAGTTTTATCTCGATATGTGGTATACCCCAAGAATATGGAGGGATGAAGTACTATTGGATATAAAGGAGGTATAATGTTGGTAATATGGAGCAATTGTAACTCCATGATGAGTTGGAGTAATCACGTTTTAGTTTGGTTCCAATAGAAGGAAGAGAGACATCACAATTGGATGGATTTGAGAATGCTAGGAAGCTGGATGTTGGAATAATGATCAGTTGCCCCGATGATGAGTTCAAGGTTTACAAGTGATGAGATGTGCCGTAACCCACAGGCCCCAGGACCTGCCAAAATCAAGCACACTCTTGCTGAAGGAAAAACCCTGGAAGAAGTTACGATTTTATCAACAGACGATCTTATTGGAGTTTACGCAAAACCTGAGAGTTGTGAAGAAACGATAGATGTTTGTTTGGCTTGCAGAATCATTGGATTTATCCGAACTTGGTTCGTCGACAAGAGAAATTCTGCAATGCTTGTGAGGATGACCAAGTGTTAGAATGCGAGATTCACTAAACCATATACACGGTAATGATTTTGGTGCGGGATGGATTGATCACCATACCGACTTACTCTCATTATTCGCCTTGCTAAATGGGATGGTAAATCTGAGTGACTCACCCATAGTAGAGCGACGATGATCAAAACCTTCTTTGAAACTTAGAATGGTATGACAATTTTCCCCCTTGTACAAGGCAGTTGTTGCCAACCGTAGGTCATACAGTGAGGTTCAAGCCCAGACCCATTTTACTGCAGGGACCCAGTCAAATTGTTTGATGACCGCCATGAGATATCGATAGTTGTTTAGTATTGGCGCCAGACCCGTCAGCTAAGAAAACCCAGTCTCGGAAGAACCTTACCAAGATGAAAGGACACAAGAATTGAGGAAAAAGGTTAAGCCACTACCGGAAGAGCCCCGAGAAGGAATTATCCTAAAGATCTGAGAAGATCGACACTGCCAACAATGAGGACGGAGTATATGAGTTTTGATGGAACCGTAACAATGCTTCTAAGGGTGGTAGCACTCGAGACCCCGGAGACGATCAAGGGATTTTGAAAAGACCCCGAACCTAACCTATTTCTTGCTACCTCTCCAGATCTCGAGGACGAGACTCATTTTAAGGGTGGTAGGTTTGTAACATCCCAAGATTCTAAATTTTGGAATGTTATATTAAATAAATAGTTTTGATTTTTTGTTTGTTTGTGGTGTGGTTGCTTGTGTGAAATTGAGTGAAATTCGAAACTGTTTGAAAGTTAAATGAGAGGGAATAAAATGACTTTCCCAAAACTTTCACCTTGCTTTCTGATCTCCAAGAATTCAAATTTATTTCATCACAAAACCCTAGAGAGAGGATGACATGACTCCTTCCATTTAAATAAATGAAACGTGTTGTTGAAAAGATTTGAATTTCATTTGGAAATATTTCAAATTACAAACTTTAAGCAACTCAATGATTTTCATGAGAGAAGATAAAATGACTTCTTCAAAACATATGAAATATGAGTTGGAAGTTTAAAAGAATCAAATTTAAAGTCCCTTTGAAATTATTTTCAATTTGGAGTTATTTGGGTTTTATTCAAATTATTTTTCTCGAAAAATAAAATAAATGGAAAATAGGGTAAAATGATTCCCTACATCTGAAAATTGGAGAGAAATAATTTTGAAATCATTTTGGTATTTCTAAAATGATTTTTATTGGGTTTTATTGTAGAAGTAGCACTGTTTGAATTATTTGAATTTTTGCAGATTTTATTTGACACTATAAAAATGTTCAAGTCATAGAAAATCTTTTCCTGAAAATTATGATATATAATATGCCTATATATAATTATACTTCTATTTTCGTTATTCTTTTTTCCTTTTCGGTTTCAAAAAGAACTTCACGTGTGCCTTGAACTAACTGTCGCCTACGTGCGTAGCATAGTGGCATCACGCGCCCCGTCATTTTATTTTTTTCTCTTCTCTCCTACATGGGCCAGGCCCAGCCAGCCTTTTTTTATTTGACCGAATTTGTTTTGAAAAAAACTACAAGGCGCGGCCGGGCCTAACTGTTAGCCCATGATTTTTTCAAATTTCATCTACGTATGTATATGTTTAGTCCCACATTGCCTAGCCTTTAACCCCTAAACCTCTTTTCCACCTATAAATATAGACCCATAGAGCCTTCAAAAATCATCCGATTCGGATTAAATCAATATTTTGGTTTTGACTAGATTCATTAAAGAAAAATATTTTTCTCCTCTTTGACTGGACTTCTGAAAATTGTCACCTCCCTTCAAAATCGTCTTTCTCTGCCTTATAAAGGTGTCTTTCTTCGTTTTTTTTCTTTTTATACTTCCGTAGTTTATTATTTCTAGACCAGTACGATAGAATAATTAGATTATCAATTAGTCTATGTATTTATACATTTGACCTAGAATTTTTTACCCGTAGCTATTTTTTTCCCGTAAAACAGCTTGGCCCTGATTTTTCAAATAACTTTTAACTCGTTTATCAAATTAGATGAAACCAGCGCCTATAGTTTTGTCCTGTTTTCACCTATCCAGTGAACCTGTCACATCGACTTTTTAAAAAATTTAAATTTCGAAATTTGTTCCGATTCATATTCAAACTTCTTTTGATCATAACTTGAGTTTCGTAACTCCAATTTAGTTGATTCTTTTTGCAGATCGAAGATCTTGACCTAAACTTTCCGATAAGGCCAAATTCAAATAATTTTGGTACTATTAGAAATTGTTTTATGTTGCAAGAGTTATTTGCTTGGTTTTGCCGTTTTCCGAATTGTCTTCTTCGTTCTTCCTGATCTTTTGAGTGATTTCTTATGTGTGGTTACTATTGCTTGCTCACGATAGATTGAATGGAGTGTGACGAGTAGAACTATCAGGAGTTATGAGTGCGAATCATCTTCGTCAACTGTACAAGGCAAGTTCACACTTTGATCATACCTTTCATTACCCAGTTTTTATGCATTAGTTTCACCCTCAAACATTGCATGGTTAGGAATTGATAACATGTGGGTATTGGGAAGTAGTTGATGAGGTAGGAACCTATTGTCCTGCATTCAAACCTTGGGAGTTACTTCTATGTTATGCTTATACTGCTATGCTATGCACGTAGACGTGGATTGGTTTGAGAGAATTCATGAAAGATGTGAGAGATTATTGTTAACTATGCTTCAACTTAAGGTGGCAACTTTAATACACATCTTAGTGGATTGCTTGTGGGCACCTGGAGAATCCAGTGTTATCCTAGGATATCCCGGAGTACCCGTGTGATCATCCTACGGTCTGCCACCCAGGCTCAAAGGGATCATAAGATTATTCATGCTAGAAACTTCCATGTGTAGCCGCAAGCCATTATGGGCTCTGGCATAGTTGAGTATGTTGTGTGACTTCTTTCAGTGGTAGGCTAGCAGATGTAGAGGGAAAGTTGGTGTAACTATCTACCCAGAGTAAAGAGTTAATGCTTCTGAAAGACTGTGTCTTAGTCATCCATTTCTCAAACACCATGTAGTGAGAGAAATTCAACGGAGGAGATCGAGTCTTGTGGGGAAAAGTGCGCACACCTCTGCAGAGTGTACAAACTAATCATGGTTAGCCGTGTCCCCGGTTATGGACATCTTGAGTATCTGGATCTTGGATTATCTTGTTGATCTCATCACTTTACTTAATTAATTTGTTGGGTTGTTAACTTTTAATTGGGATTGATTTGGAGGAACCTTCTCAATAATTTTCAACCAACTTTGTAGTTAAATAAAATTTATTCCTTTGATGTAGGAAAAAATGGCTTTATGCAAAAATTAACCTTAGAGCCCCCACCAGCCAAATATGCATGTAGTGATAGCTATTATTCATCATTGCTCTACAGTGTGAAATTGCCAGTACATTCAATTTACTGACCTACATGGCCGCAACGTCTGATGTTGCAGGATTCTTATGACGAGTAAGTGATATATT
Source organism: Triticum dicoccoides (assembly GCF_002162155.2). Lineage (NCBI taxonomy): Eukaryota > Viridiplantae > Streptophyta > Magnoliopsida > Poales > Poaceae > Triticum > Triticum dicoccoides. The sequence goes on from NC_041382.1 coordinate 342,550,780, forward strand.
AGGGTTGCGATTTCTACACTGAACTTTGCCGTTGGTGTTGATGGGAATCCACAACCTTGTTGTTACTTCCGCTATTTGGATTGAGGTATTAGTATTTATGTTACTTTATACATGTGATTTACCTCTGTTATAAATCCTTGAGTACTGTGTGTGTCATCATACCGATCTAGGGATGACACTTAAGCACAGAGACTTGACCGTTTGAGGTCGGGTCGCTACACTTCTGGAGCAAGGAGCAGTCATTGATCTATCTGGACATTCTAAAGACCAAGAAAAACTTGTTTGTCAACATCAAGTCCATTGATGTCGCTCTCATGGAGAAGGATCCGACATACTTTGAAGAGGCTCTCGCTTTCTGTCAACAGTGGGGGCTCATTCCCTTCATCCAGTACAACAAGGACTATGATCCATATATTATGGCTCAATTTTATACCACGGTTCACTTTCATGCTAATGAGGAGAGATCTATGTCATGGATGACCAGTGGGAGAAGATTCAGGGTTGATTGGAAAGATTTCATGAATTGCTCGGGCGTCGCTGATGAGGGGGAAGACAACCCAGTGGGTCTCCGGCCTCACAAGGAAGCTCCTCCCACTCACAAGTCCAAGCTTATCCGGTACTCCGGGACAATGAAGACACTCAAGGGGGCCAATCGTATGGAGCTCATTCCCTTTCTGGACATCATGCACCGTATCTTCCGTAACACTCTTGTAACGCCCCGAGTCCAATGCGCCAGGTGTCTTCCAGTTATTCGCCATCGTTGCCATGCCATTTTCTTGCGTGTTGCATTTTGCCATGTCATCATGTGCATTTCATATACATGTTTTTCAAAACTTGCATCCGTTCGGGTCTCCCAGTTCTCTCTATTGTTTGTTCTAAGTCCAACCACTCTCACGCGCGCCCGTCGCACCTCCCAGATCTTGTTTCGTGAGCGGGAGAAAAACGTTTTCGGAATGGGCCGAGAGTTGACGAGCGGTCTTGGTATATCACCGGTAGACCGGCTATCAAATTTCATTCCATTTGGAGGTCGTTTGATGCCCCAACGGTTAACCGCATTAACCACCGAAGCCCTCCTTCTCTTTGCAGCCCAACACCCCTCCACAACAGCCCACTAGCCCATCTAAACCCCTTCCATGCTCCTCGTCGTTGGATCACGATTGTGTGGGCGAAAACCACACATCCATAGCCCTCTCCTAGCTCCCTCTACCTATAAATAAGCCTCCCCTCCTAATTTTTGGGCAAACCCTAGCTCCCCTCCTCCTCGCGCCACCGGACATATCCACCGCCGCCCGCAGCCAATCTTAGTGCGCCATGTCACCCTAGCCACCTCCAGCTGCGCCTCCTCTCTCCTCCATCGCCGCCGGCCTGCCCAGGCCCACGTGGGCCCTCTGGAGCCCATCGAGGCCCGCCCCGAGCCCATGCGCGCCGCTCCCCGCCGCTAGCACCCACCTCCTTGCTCCTCCTCGCCTCCGCCGCCGGTGTGCGCCGCTACTGCGCCGAACTTTGCCGACCGCGCCACCTCCGCCTCGACCCGCCGGCCTCCGCCGCCCTCGCCTCGTTGGCGTCGCTCGCCCATCACCCCTGCGCCGCCCGACACCGTCCCGCTCCCCCGCCATCGCTCGTCGACCCTGCTGCCAGCAGCTCCTCCAGCTGCGTCGCCGGACTGCTCATCATGCTCTGCCTCCGCATCGAGCTCCCCGCGACCGGGAATGGATCCGTCCCGCCCAGATCTGTTCGGGTCCGGCCCGATCCCACCGTCTTTGCATCTGGATTCACCGGGGAACGTCGTTCGCCGCCGCATCAGATCCCGCCACCGGTCCCTCTACTCGTGCGGGTGCACGAGGAGGACGAGGCCCTCACCGCCGGCCACATGGGCCCCTGCAATGGCTCGGCCCAGCCGCGACCTTCCGCAAGGCCCAGCCCAGTGCTCCCCTTCGACCTGCCCGAGCTCCTCCTTGACTAGGCTGTGGCCCACTAGGTGAGCCTCAGCCCACAGCTATCCCTCGCCTGTGCATGATATAGTTATCTAGCGCTCAATTTTCAGTCCTGCAATTTCACCTAAGTCCCAGGATTTTAACAACATGCATGCATATCTTGTGTGGTTGATAACTTTGTGCATGGTTATCCTATGGAGATGTGTGATATATGGAAATGTTCATCTCTAAATGCTCTATGTGGTGGTTGCTATTGCATGCTTTTTTGAGTTCATCTATGACCTAATCATCGTTGCAATAGTGTCAAATGTTATAATCTGCTGGAAGTTATCATAACTTGCTGTTTTATCTTTTTTCATAGCATTTTGTGTGTCTATCTTTTGAGCATCATGTCAACATGTTTTAGAAGCTTATTCATGCCATCTTTACAGTGGTGTAATCCATGTATTTTTATGTGCCCTGTGGTGACTAGCACAAGCATGCAAAGTAGGGTACTTGCTGTTTGTTGTTTTCTGTGACTTAGTAATTTTGGTTAAGTCTGAATCTGCTACATTATGTTGACATGTTAACTTGATGCTACAAGTGAATCCATGCATAATCTGGAGATGCTCAGTAAGGTGTTTTGTAGATCTTGTTATGCTCTATCCATCCATGCCCTTGTTTGCATTTATAGCCTACCGTAGCTTGTTGTTACCATGCTCTAAAATTGCTAAATAATGTTGCTGTCAGTCTGTTAACAGTAAGTTCACTCTTGCCATGTGAATAAGTAGTGATCTATGCATGCAATGACCATGTTCTTGCCATGAGTAGCTGCATAAATATGCCTTCTTGCTGTTGGTTACATTCACATTCCATGATATGCTTGGAGATGAGTTGCACGAGCTTGCAAACATGCCTACTGGTCGCTGTTCCTGCCATGTTCAGTTTATTTCACTAAGTCTGTGAATCTGTTATCATTTGCAATCTTGCCATGATGTTTTGAGACTAACCTTAGTGTTCATGTTTTGTAGTGCTCTACCTGTACATGCTTGCCTTGCCCTTTGATGCCATGAAATGTTCCTGTAGCATATACTTTTGTTATCTCAAAGTATGCATCATGAATCTGTTTTCAGCCTTCCTCTGTTTTTCACTAAGTCTGAGAATCTGTTATGACTTGCTTGATTGTCTTGATGATTGCCATTGTTATAGAGGTTATATGGAGATGCTTAGTGATCATGTTTTGCCATGTTTAACATGTAATTCAATGCCATGCTTTTGCTTGTTATGATCTTGCACTGTAGCATATTTGTTTCATGCCTTCAACATGTCAACATGTTATTTCTGCTCACATGCATGCCCTGTTTTCCACTAAGTCTCAATCTGTGTTATAAAGTTGTGTTTTGCATTGATCATCTTGGATTAATCTTGACGTTTATGAACCTGAATCTTGTTTTTATTTGAAGCATGTAGTCTGTACTTTGAGTGCATATCAAGTTTGTGTCCATATGTTTCATGTAGCATGTTGTTTCCTTGATTGCAAAGTGCTTAGTTGCTGTTTTGGGCAGATTGTGTTTGAAACTTGTATTGAGTGTATGTGTTGAACCGTTGCTCCGTTTTGAGCATGTTCTATATGAAACTTGCTTAGTTTTGCATGTAGTTTCATGTTACCTTGTTGCATCCTTATTTTGGAGTGTTTGTGATGTTGTTTTTCTTGCTTTTGCATCAATGCCATGTTTAACTTGTTTTTCTCATATCTTCTAGGCCATAGCTCCGAATTAAATAAACTTCATATGTAACTTGAGTAAAACCATGTAGATCATCATGGTGCACTTTACCTTGCTATTTAACAACTACAACATGGTGTTTTGTTCAGATTTGGACCAATTTCAAAATTTGCATATGAGGACTTACGGAATTGTTATATGTTGTTCCCGACCTCGTTTAAGCTTGCTTTGATGTGTTGTTCTTGTATGCATCATATCTTGCCATGAGTAGCATCATGTAGCCTTGTCATGCATCATACTTGGTTGAGCATCTTGTCTGTTATGTGTTGTGTGTTTACCATGTGGTTTGCTTCTCTCTGGTTGTGCTCCTTCTCGATAGTTCATGTTTCGTTGCGATTGTGAGGATTCCTTCGATTACGCGGGATAGTCTTCTTCATGGACTTGTTCTTCTTCCTAGCGGGATTTTAGGTAAGATCGCCGTCACCTTGGATCTCACTACTATCTTTGCTATGCTAGTTGTCTCGATGCTATCGCTATGTCATGCTACCTACCACTTGTTTATCAAGCCTCCCAAATTGCCATCATAGTCTCTAACCTTTTTCACTATCCTAGCAAACCGTTGTTTGGCTATGTTACCGCTTTGCTCAGCCCCTCTTATAGTGTTGCTAGTTGTAGGCGCAGTTGCAGGTTGTTCCATGTTGGGACATGGATATCATGGATATCATGGGATATCACAATATATCTTATTTTAATTAATGCATCTATATACTTGGTAAAGGATGGAAGCCTCGACCTTTTGCCTGGTGTTCTGTTCCACTCTTGCCGCCCTAGTTTCCATCATACCGGTGTTATGTTCCTTAATTTTGTGTCCCTAACACGGTGAGGGTTTATGGGCCCCTCTTGACAGTTCGCTTTGAATAAACCTCTTCCAGCAAGGCCCAACATTTGTTTTAACATTTTCCATAATAATATTGAACTAAATAATTAATTGGCATAGGGCGTCATGAACCCGAGGATTCTTTCTACATAAACAGGGGGATAGTGCTGATGGTGTTGGTCACAAACGGGCAGACTACGGGGCCACCACGGGCCAACCTGACGTTCTGGTTTTACTCGTAGGCTGACCTATCCAGACATAGACTGAGATGAGATACCCGCGACTACTATCAGGGTGTCGACACACCGGGAGGTCTTGCTGGATTAGTTTTACCATTATCGAAATGTCTTGTGCACCGGGATTCTGAGTCTGGTCGGAGGGTCCCGAGATGGAGGATTGTCTCCGCGGATCGTGAGCTTGTCATGGGCTAAGTTGGGACACCCTTGCAGGGTTTAAACTTTCGAGATTTATGCCCACGGTTATGTGGAAGATGGGAATTTGTTAATATCCGGTTGTAGTGAACTTGAAGTAAACTCAATTAAAATACACCAACAGCGTGCGTAACCGTGACTCTCTCCTTCCGGGGAAGTTTGAGAGGAGAACAGGTTGGGTTATGTTTGAACGTAAGTAGTTCAGGATCACTAATTGATCATTGCTAGTTTGCGACCGTTTGTGTAGTTTCTCATCTTACTCTTGTACTCGTAATTTAGCCACCATACATTGCTTAGCCGCTGCTGCAACCTCACCACTTACCCTTTCCTACCCATTAAGCTTTTCTAGTCTTGATACCCATGGTAATGGGATTGTTGAGTCCTCGTGGCTCACAGATTACTACCACAACAGTTGCAGGTACAGGTAATGCGATGATCCGATGTGAGAGCGACGTTTTCTTGTTTTGGAGTTCTTCTTCCTCGTCGATCTTGGGTTAGGTTCCTGGTCAGCAGCCTGGGCTAGCAAGGTGGATGTCGTTTGAGTTTCTGTTTGTGTTTCATCCGTAGTCAAATGTTGTTCTCATGTATGATGTTTGATATATTCATGCGTCATTTGTATGCCTTTGTATGTATCCCCAACTATTATGTATTGGTACGATGTAATGATATCCACCTTGCAAAAGTGTGTCAATATGTGGTTCTATCCTTGGTGGGACCTTCGAGTTTCTTTAGGATAGAGTCGCATATTGGGCGTGACAAGTTGGGATCAGAGCCTCGACTGACCATAGGAGCCCCCTTGATTGTTCGTAGTTGGCCGTTGTCGAGTCTAGAGGAAAACTTTTTCGGAGTCTAGTAATATTGGAGAGTAGGACTTCTTTTTACTCATCTGCCCCTTCATCACTCTAGTGAGAAATCTTGATGTAGGTGTTTTTGACTTACTCCTCTCCCCCTTCAGTTTTCTTTAGGATCACGCAGTTAGTTTTCGTTCGTTGTGATGTCAGCTCTTTTATCCGGCACACTTCTTTTTGACTCATTCAACCCTCGTCGTCTTTTGCGAGATCAATCCTCAGTTCTTTCTCAACGACGTTGTTCCCCGTATGAAGTTGTTCTCTTTTCCTACCCGCCCACCCTTTTCTTCTCGGAGCCAGAGTCCGTAACCGAGTATCCATCCTACTCGTGCGAAGCCTCTGCATTCTTTCCTCAATTATTTCAACCGGTGCTTTTCTCTTCAAGTTATTCATCGGTTCCCCTTCCAAGTTGCCTTTGTTTTTCCTACCCTCCCACCCATTTTTTCTTCCTGAAGTCTGAGCCTCTATTCAAGCATTAATTTCATTCGTGTGGATCCTCTTAAATATTTCCTCAATTGTCTCAACCGGTGAATTCTCGTCAAGCTCATCGTTGTTCATCTCACTTTCCTTTTCGGTGGATCTAATTCAAGTATTCGGTGTTGAGCTTGTTCTTTTCCTTGTCTCAAATATTCTTCCCTGCTTGTTCGCCTCTCGCATTTCAATTGTTCCAGAGTTCTAAAGATATCCCAGGAGATTCGTGTTTTCACTCAAGACTCGTTCGTTCTATTCGAGATTGTCGCCTCATTCAAGTTTTTCAATCGTTCCGGTGCATCATTTCTCATTAAACAATCCTTTCCAACGGTGTTTTCTGTTTAGTGGGCCCTAACCCACAGGTCTTTTCCCAGGATCTTACCTGGCTCTTCTAATTTTCCCGGAGTTATTCTCAAATTCTTTTTGAAGTTTGACATAAGAATGAAATTCATCAGTCAGATGATTTTCCAAGATCGATTTCAAATTATTTTCATTATTGGCTCAACCTCTTCGCTTTTCATTCTCCCGGAGTATCTCAACAATTTTGGTGGTGTTCCTCGTCATCATTCTCAATAGTTGAGGACCGAAGAAGATTTTTCCTCAAAATCTTGTCCATTGTATCGGAGATTCGTGGTGCTAGTTTGTTGTCAAGAATTCTTTTCTTACCCATCCAGAGTATTTCAGGAGTTGTCTTCCGGAGGCCATCATTTACGAATATTCTTTCGTTCCAAGTTTTCAGCTTCGTTCTTCAATTATTCTAAACTGATGCCACTTCGTTCGTCTCCATATTCGTACCGGTGCATTGTTCAAGAATTCTTTAGTAAGCTTGTGATCTCTTTGTTCTTTTGCATCTAAATTCACTCAAGTATCTTTGTTCATTTTCTAATTATTTCCGGCGATTCGTTCTCTTCTCTTTGTTCATTTTCATTGCCACGATGGTTCGTTCAAGAATTTCACTTCCGTTCTTATCATATCAATTCATTCGTACTTTCCAATCCTACGGTGGTTCATGAAGACCTTCCCAAGTTTTGCGTTATATATCCCCATAATATTTTCCAACGCAAATAAGTAGTATGCAAATCCATTGATTCTCATCAATTTAATTGGTGGAGGATAAGCATAACATAATTCTTATTCTTATTTCATCAAGTTGATCAATCTCTTCTTTTTGGAATTTGTTCATCATATCACATTCTCGGTTTGAAGTGTTTCCATCTTTTCTTTTCCGAAGTTCTGATTTTTCTAGTTTGTCTCATCGCGAAGCTCCATCTATATCATCGCAAGGCTTTAATCTTATTCTTTTCATCCTTCGTTTCTATCTCATCATCCTTTTGTTACTAGAGTTCTTCATGGTGGTTCTTCATGATTTAATTCACTCTTCAAGTGTTCATCAAGATTCTTGTCGGAGGAGCTCAAGTATCTTTTCCTCTTGCTTCTCGAAGTGCAACTAATTCTCCGTATTCTTTTGAAGTGGAGTTATGCATTTCTTTGTTCTTCTCAGCTATTCAATCATTTCTGTTTGTGGCCGGTTATCACCTTGATGAAATTTCAGAGTGAAGTTCTTAATGATTCGGCTCGTTATTTTCTAACCTTCACAGATGATTTAAGCAGATATGGCTATATCTACTTGATGAAACATAAGTCTGAAACATTTGAAAAGTTCAAAGAATTTCAGAGTGAAGTGGAAAATCATCGCAACAAGAAAATAAAGTTTCTACGATCTGATCGTGGAGGTGAATATTTGAGTTACGAGTTTGGTCTTCATTTGAAACAATCTGGAATAGTTTCACAACTTATGCCACCTGGAACACCACAACGTAATGGTATGTCCGAACGCCGTAATCATACTTTATTAGATATTGTGCGATCTATGATGTCTCTTACTGATTTACCTCTATCGTTTTGGGGTTATGCTTTAGAGACGGCTGCATTCACGTTAAATTGGGCACCATCGAAATCCGTTGAGACGACACCATACGAAGTTTGGTTTGGCAAGAAACCAAAGTTGTCGTTTCTTAAAGTTTGGGGCTGCGATGCTTATGTGAAAAAGCTTCAACCTGATAAGCTCGAACCCAAATCAGAGATGTGTGTCTTCATAGGATACCCAAAGGAGACTGTTGGGTACACCTTCTATCACAGATCCAAAGGCAAGATATTTGTTGCTAAGAATGGATCCTTTTTAGAGAAGGAGTTTCTCTCGAAAGAAGTGAGTGGAAGGAAAGTAGAGCTTGATGAGGTAATTGTACCTTCTCCCTTATTGGAAAGTAGTTCATCACAGAAATCAGTTCCAGTGATTACTACACCAATTAGTGATGAAGCTAATGATGGTGATCATGAAACTTCTGATCAAGTTACTACCGAACCTCATAGGTTAACCAGAGAAAGATCCGTACTAGAGTGGTACGATTATCCTGTTCTGGAGGTCATGTTACTTGACCATGAAGAACCTATGAACTATGAGGAAGTGATGATGAGCCTAGATTCCGCAAAATGGCTTGAGGCCATGAAATCTGAGATGGGATCCATGTATGAGAACAAAGTGTAGACTTTGGTTGACTTGCCCGATGATCGGCAAGCAATAGAGAATAAATGGATCTTCAAGAAGAGGACTAACACTGACGGTAATGTTACTTTCTACAAAGCTCGACTTGTTGCGAAAGGTTTTCGACAAGTTCAAGGAGTTGACTACGATGAGACCTTCTCACATGTAGTGATGCTTAAGTCTGTCTGAATCATGTGTGCAAGCTGCAGCGATCCATTTATGGACTGGTGCAAGCCTCTCGGATCTGGAATATACGCTTTGATAGTGTGATCAAAGGATATGGTTTCATACAGACTTTTGGAGAAGCATGTATTTACAAGAAAGTGAGTGGGAGCTCTGTAGCATTTCTGACATTATATGTGGATGACATATTGTTGATCGGAAATGGTATTGAATTTCTGAATGGCATAAAAGGATACTTGAATAAGAATTTTCAATTAAATACCTTGGTAAAGCTGCTTATATATTGGGCATCAAGATCTATAGAGATAGATCAAGACGCTTAATTGGACTTTCACAAAGCACATACGTTGATAATGTTTTGAAGAAGTTCAAAATGGGCCAGGCAAAGAACAGGTTCTTGCCTGTGTTACAAGGTGTGAAGTTGAGTCAGACTCAATGCCCGACCACTTCAGAAGATAGAGAGAAAATGAAAGTCATTCCCTATGCCACAACCATAGGTTCTATCATGTATGCAATGTTGTGTACCAGATCTGATGTGCACAACAACAAAAAAGACACAACCGTGACATTTTGGGCCGAATTAATTTTTTTCCTGTCATGCTTATGACACTTCTATGACAATAATTGTGACAAAACCCGGTATAATCATAGATGTGGTGGGGTCCTACTTCTATGACAAAAAATCATGACAAAAATGGGCTTTTCGTCCTGGGCGAGCCGGAGACGCAGCTGCATGACATTCTTTGGGCCATCCATGACGGAAAAAACCGTGGTAGAAGCGAGGGCGGGGAAAATATCGGGGGAGGTCCCAGTTACGGTGGGTGGTCGAGGGCCGAGCGGTGCGTGTTTCTATCGTACGTACACGCGTGTGTGCGGGGCGTTGGGCTCTAACTGAACCCAAGCGAGGCGTTGGGCTCTAACTGAACCCGAGCGATTACACTGGAGGCTACGCGTTACTGAACCCGAGCGATCGATCGATCCCTTGATGTTAACTGAACCCGAGTGATTCCTTCACTACTACTGCTAACTAAAGCCGATCGATGCTGCCTCTGGATGAACAGTGAGCATTGTTCGGGGGTTTGGATGAACAGTTCCCGGTGGGGGGTTGGATGAACAGTACCCCATGGTAGTAGAGGTCGTTGTCGTTGGATGAACAGTACCCCGATCGATCGAGCCAGTGGATGAACAGGACCCCGTGGAGGGTCGGATGAACAGGACCCCGTGGAGGGCTGGATGAACAGGACCCCATGGAGGGCTAGTTGAACAGTAGCCGGTGGAGGGCTGGATGAACTATAGCCCGTGGAGGGGTGGTTGAACAGGACCCCGTGGAGAGGGCTGGTTGAACAGTAGCCGGTGGAGGAGTGCGCGGTGAAGGCTGGATGAACAGGAGCCCGTGGATGAACAGTCGCAGGTGGAGGCTGGAGGAGGTCGACGGTGGATGAACAGTAGCCCGTGGAGGCAGTCGACGGTGGATATGAACAATATCCCGTGGAGTCCCGTTTTGTGGTACGCCACACCCCTCCCGATCAATAGGACCCCCGTTTCAATCGTGGCGCTCCAACACAAGTATGTTTCCTCCGTTTTGTGGTACGCCACACCCCTCCCGATCAACAGGATCCCGTTTCCACCGCAGGAGGTCCGTTTCCTCCGTTTTGTGGTACGCCAGACCCCTCCCGACGAACAGGATCCCGTTTCGGCCGTGGCCGGTCGAACACAAGGCCGTTTCCTCCGTTCTACGGTACGCCAGGCCTCGTTTCCATCGGCTGTTCCGTCCAAGCCGGTTGGCTCCCGATGAACAGCACGCGTTCTGTTGCCTCTCGATGAACATGGCGTTGTTTCTCCGTTCCGACCCAGACGGTTTGCTGCCCGATGAACAGGACGGTGTTACTCCCGTCCGTTGCCTCTCCATGTACACAATCCCTGGTCGTTCCTGAGTACGCGCTCGAGACCCCACCCGTATGTACATACATGGCCGTATTTTTTGCCTTGTGGTTGTACGTACGTGTACATGACTTAGACGGGACTGCATGAACTGCTATGTTGGGTGCTCTACAACGACACACGTGCCGCTACTTACTCAGCCACGGCTCAAACTTGCAGAGAGACCGATCGACCAGTATGTACGTACACGTTCACGACCAGAATGACAACGCTGCGTACGCTTCGACCAGGTGGGTCCCGACTGTCAGGCACTTCCTTGCGCGCGAATATGTAGCTGGTGGGTCCCAACGGTCAGGGGGGTGAATCATTTCTTTTGCCAGTAATATGGACACACTTCCTTGCGTGCGAAGATATTGCTGGTGGGTCCCAGTAGTCAGGGGGAAATGTTTTTTTCACGAAATACGATGAGACCTTCTCACCCATAGTGATGCTTAAGTCTGTCTGAATCATGTGTGCAAGCTCCAGCGATCCATTTATGGACTGGTGCAAGCCTCTCGGAGTTGGAATATATGCTTTTATAGTGTGATCAAAGCATATGGTTTTGTACAGACTTTTGGAGAAGCCTGTATTTACAAGAAAGTGAGTGGGAGCTCTATAGCATTTCTGATATTATATGTGGATGACATATTGTTGATCGGAAATGGTACTGAATTTCTGAATGTCATAAAAGGATACTTGAATAAGAACTTCTCAATGAAAGACCTTAGTGAAGCTGCTTATATATTGGGCATCAAGATCTATAGAGATAGATCAAGACGCTCAATTGGACTTTCACGAAGCACATACCTTGCTAAAGTTTTGAAGAAGTTCAAATGGACTAGGCAAAGGAAGGGTTACTTCCTGTGTTAGAAGGTGTGAAGTTGAGTCAGACTCAATGGCCAACCACTGCAGAAGATAGAGAGAAAATGAAAGTCATTCCCTATGCCTCAGCCATAGGTTCTATCATATATGCAATACTGTGTACGAGACCTGATGTGTGCCTTGCTATTAGTTTAGCAGGGAGGTACCAAAGTAATCCAGGAGTGGATCACTGGACAACGGTCAAGAACATCCTGAAATACCTGAAAAGGACTAAGGATATGTTTCTTGTTTATGGAGGTGACAAAGAGCTCATCGTAAATGGTTATGTCGATGCAAGCTTTGACACTCATCCGGATGACTCTAAGTCACAAATAGGATATGTATTTCTATTGAATGGTGGAGTTGTCAGTTGGTGCAGTTCTAAGCAGAGCGTCATGGCGGGATCTACGTGTGAAGCGGAGTACATAGCTGCTTCAGAAGCAGCAAATGAAGGAGTCTGGATGAAGGAGTTCATATCCGATCTAGGTGTAATACCTAGTGCATCGGGTCCAATGAAAATCTTTTGTGACAATACTAGTGCAGTTGCCTTGGCAAAGGAATCCAGATTTCACAAGAGAACCTAGCACATCAAGTGACACTTCAATTCCATCCGCGATCAAGTCAAGGAGGGAGACATAGAGATTTGCAAGATACATACGAATCTGAATGTTGCAGACCCGTTGACTAAGCCTCTCTCATGAGGAAAACATGATCAACACCAAGACTCCATGGGTGTTAGAATCATTACTATGTAATCTAGATTATTGATTCTAGTGCAAGTGGGAGACTGAAGGAAATATGCCCTAGAGGCAATAATAAAGTTGTTATTTATATTTCCTTATGTCATGATAAATGTTTATTATTCATGCTAGAATTGTATTAACCGGAAACGTAGTACATGTGTGGATACATAGACAAACAAAGTGTCCCTAGTATGCCTCTACTTGACTAGCTCGTTAATCAAAGATGGTTAAGTTTCCTAGCCATAGACATGTGTTTTCATTTGATGAACGGGATCACATCCTTAGAGAATGATGTGATGGACAAGACCCATCCATTAGCTTATGATCGTTTAGTTTTTCTGCTATTGCTTTCTTCATGACTTATACATGTTCCTCAGACTATGAGATTATGCAACTCCTGAATACTGGAGGAACACCTTGTGTGATATCAAGTGTCACAACATAACTGGGTGATTATAAAGGTGCTCTATAGGTGTCTCCGATGGTGTTTGTTGAGTTGGCATAGATCAAGATAAGGATTTGTCACTCCGTGTATCGGAGAGGTATCTCTGGGCCCTCTCGGTAATGTACATCACTATGAACCTTGCAAGCAATGTGTCTAATGAGTTAGACACGGGATGATGCATTTCAGAACGAGTAAAGAGACTTGGCGGTAACGAGATTGAACTAGATATGATGATACCGACAATCGAATCTCTGGGAAGTAACATACTAATGACAAAGGTAACAACGTATGTTGTTATGCGGTTTGTCCGATAAATATCTTCGTAGAATATTTAGGAGCCAATATGAGAATCCAGGTACCGCTATTGGTTATTGACCGGAGATGTGTCTCGGTCATGTATACATAGTTCTCGAACCCGTAGGGTCCGCACGCTTAACATTCGATGACGATTTGTATTATGAGTTTCGTGTTTTGATGAACCAAAGTTTGTTAGGAGTCCTGGATGAGATCATGGACATAATGAGGAGTCTCGAAATGGTCGATACATAAAGATTCATATATTGGAAGGCTACATTCGGACGCCGGAATGGTTCGGGTCGTTTCGGATAAGTTTCAAAGTACCGGGGGTTACCGGACCCC
>NC_041382.1:342564586-342610869 GCF_002162155.2 Triticum dicoccoides
CCTCTTGAGCATGCGTTGGTTTTCCTTGAAGATGAAAGGGTGATGTAGCAGAGTAGCGTAAGTATTTCCCTCAGTTTTTGAGGACCAAGGTATCAATCCAGTAGGAGGTAACACACAAGTCCCTAGTACCTGCACAAACAAACAAGAACCTCGCAACCAACGCAATAAAGGGGTTGTCAATCCCTTCACGGTCACTTTCGAGAGTGAGATCCGATAGAGATAATAAGATAAATATTTTTGGTATTTTGTTGTCTAGATTGGAAAATAAAGATTACAAAATAAACAACGATAGAAATAGCAAGTAGATAGGAAAATAATATAATGCAAAATACACCCGGGGGCCATAGGTTTCACTAGTGGCTTCTCTCAAGATAGGAAATTCTACAGTGGGTGAACAAATTACTATTGAGCAATTGATAGAAAATCGCATAGTTATGAGAATATCTAGGCATGATCATGTACATAGGCATCACGTCCGCGACAAGTAGATCGAAACGATTCTGCATCTACTACTATTACTCCACACATCGACCGCTATTCAGCATGCATCTAGAGTATTAAGTTCATAAGAACAGAGTAACGCATTAGGCAAGATGACATGATGTAGAGGGACAAACTCAAGCAATATGATATAAACCCCATCTTTTTATCCTTGATGGCAACAATATAATATGTGCCTTGTTGCCCCTGTTGTCACTGGGAAAGGACACCGCAAGAATGAACCCAAAGCTAAGCACTTCTCCCATTGCAAGAAAAATCAATCTAGTAGGCCAAACCAAACTGATAATTCGAAGAGACTTGCAAAGACATTAAATCATGCGTAAAAGAATTCAGAGAAGAATCAAATATTGTTCATAGATAATCTTGATCATAAACCCACAATTCATCGGATCTCGACAAACACACCGCAAAAAGAATTACACCAAATAGATCTCCAAGAGAATCGAGGAGAACTTTGTATTGAGATCCAAAGAGAGAGAAGAAGCCCTCTGTGATCGATTCCCCCTCCGGCGGAGCACCGGAAAAGGCCCCAAGATGGGATCTCACAGGTATAGAAGGTTGCGGCGGTGGAAATAGGGTTTCGTGGTGCTCCTGGATATTTTCGGGGTATATGGGTATATATAGGAGGAAGAAGTACGTCGGTGGAGCTGCGAGGGGCCCACGAGGGTGGGGGCGCGCCTGGCCCACCTGGACGCGCCCTCCTTCCTCGTGGCCTCCTCGCTTCTTTCTTAACGTCCACTCCAAGTCTACTGGATCACGTTTGTTCAAAAAATAACTCTCCCGAAGGTTCCATTCCATTTGGATTCCGTTTGATATTCCTTTTCTCCAAAACACTGAAATCGGCAAAAAAAACAGCAATTTGCACTGGGCCTTTGGTTAGTAGGTTAGTCCCAAAAATAATATAAAAAGGTATGTTAAAGTCCATTAAACATCCAAAACAGATAATATAATAGCATGGAACAATAAAAAATTATAGATACGTTGGAGACGTATCAAGCATCCCCAAGCTTAATTCCTTCTCGTCCTCGAGTAGGTAAATGATAAAAATAGAATTTTTGATGTGGAATGCTACCTAGCATAATTCTGAATGTAATTTTCTTTATGTGGCATGAATGTTCAGATCCGAAAGATTCAAGACAAAATTTTAATATTAACATAAAAATAATAATACTTCAAGCATACTAACAAAGCAATCATGTCTTCTCAAAATAACATGGCCAAAGAAAGTTATCCCTACAAAATCATATAGTATGGCTATGATCTATATTCATCACACAAAGTATTTAATCATGCATAACCTCGGTGACAAGCCAAGCAATTGTTTCATACTTTTGATGTTCTCAAACTATATGTGGAATAGAGTGGTGGTTGTGGAGAAGAAAAAAAGGAGAAGATGGTCTCACATCAACTAGACGTATCAACGGGCTATGGAGATGCCCATCAATAGATATCAGTGTGAGTGAGTAGGGATTGCCTTGCAACAAATGCACTAGAGCTATAAGTGTATGAAAGCTGGAAAAAAGAAACTAAGTGGGTGTGCATCCAACTCGCTTGCTCACAAAGACCTATGGCATTTTGAGGAAGCCCAGCATTGGAATATACAAGCCAAGTTCTATAATGTAAAATTCCCACTAGTATATGAAAGTGACAACATAGGAGACTCTCTATCATGAAGATCATGGTGCTACTTTGAAGCACAAGTGTGGTAAAAGGATAGTAGCATTGTCCCTTCTCTCTTTTCCTCTCATTTTTTATTTGGGCCTTTTCCTCTCTTTTTCATGGCCTCTTTTTCTCTCTCTTTTTTCTTTCTTTTCGTCCAGAGTCTCATCCCGACTTGTGGGGGAATCATAGTCTCCATCATCCTTTCCTTACTTGGGACAATGCTCTAATAGTGATGATCATCACACTTTTATTTACTTACAACTCAAAAATTACAACTCGATACTAGAACAAAATATGACTCTATGTGAATGCCTCCGGCGGTGTACCGAGATATGCAATGAATCAAGAGTGGCATGTATGAAAGAATTATAAAGGTGGCTTTGCCACAAATACGATGTCAACTACATGATCATGCAAAGCAATATGACAATCATGTAACGTGTCATAACAAACAGAACAGTGGTAAGTTGCATGGCAATATATCTCGGAATGGCTATGGAAATGCCATAATAGGTAGGTATGGTGGCTGTTTTTGGGAAGGTATATGGGTGGTGTACGGTATCGGCAAAAGTTGCGCGGTACTAGAGAGGCTAGCAATGGTGGAAGGGTGAGAGTGTGTATAATCCATGGACTCAACATTAGTCATAAAGAACTCACATACTTATTGCAAAAATCTATTAGTTATCAAAACAAAGTACTACACGCATGCTCCTAGGGGGATAGATTGATAGGAAAAGACCATCTCTCGTCCCCGACCGCCACTCATAAGGAAGACAATCAATAAATAAACCATGCTCCGACTTCATCACATAACGGTTCACCATACGTGCATGCTACGGGAAACAAAAACTTTAGAACAAGTATTTTTCAAATTCACAACTACTCAAATATCATGACTGTAATATCACCATCTTCATATCTCAAAACAATTATCAAGTATCAAACTTCTCATAGTATTCAATGCACTTTTTATGAAAATTTTTATTATACCCATCTTTGATGCCTATCATATTAGGACTAATTTTATAGCCAAAGCAAATTACCATGTTGTTCTAAAAGACTCTCAAAATAATATAAGTGAAGCATGAGAGATCAATAATTTCTATAAAATAAAACCACCACCGTGCTCTTAAAGATATAAGTGAAGCACTAGAGCAAAATTATCTAGCTCAAAAGATATAAGTGAAGCACATAGAGTATCCTAATAAATTCCGATTTATGTGTGTCACTCCAAAAGGTGTGTACAGCAAGGATGATTGTGGTAAACTAAAAATCAAAGACTCAAATCATACAAGACGCTCCAAGAAAAACACATATCATGTGGTGAATAAAAATATAGCCTCAAGTAAAGTTTCCGATGGACGAAGGCGAAAGAGGGGATGCCTTCCGGGGCGTCCCCAAGCTTAGGATTTTGGTTGTCCTTGAATTTTACCTTGGGGTGCCTTGGGAACCCCCAAGCTTAGGCTCTTGCCACTCCTTATTCCAAAATCCATCAAATCTTTACCCAAAACTTGAAAACTTCACAACACAAAACTCAACAGAAAATCTCATGAGCTCCGTTAGTATAAGAAAACAAACCACCACTTCAAGGTACTGTAATTAACTCATTATTTATTTATATTGGTGTTAAAACTATTGTATTCCAACTTCTCTATGGTTCATACCCCCCCCCCCCGATACTAGCCATAGATTCATCAAAATAAGCAAACAAGACACGAAAAACCGAATCTGTCAAAACAGAACAGTCTGTAGTAATCTGTAGGTTTCGAATACTTCTGTAACCCCAACAATTCTTAAATAAGTTGGTGGACGTGAGGAATGTTTCTATTAATCGCCTGCAAAAAGAATCAACCTAATCGCACTCTACAGTAAAAAATGGCAGCTAATCTCGTGAGCGCTAAAGTTTCTGTTTTTTACAGCAAGATCGCAAAGACTTCCTCCAAGTCTTCCCAAAGGTTCTACTTGGCACAAACACTAATTAAAAACATAAAGCCACATCTAAACATAAGCTAGATGAATTATTTATTACTAAATAATAACTAAAAACAATAAACAAAAATAAAATTGGGTTGCCTCCCAACAAGCGCTATTGTTTAACGCCCCTAGCTAGGCATAAAAACAAGAATAGATATAGGTATTGTCATCTTTGGTATGCAATCCATAAGTGGCTCTCATAATAGATTCATAAGGTAATTTAATTTTATTCCTAGGAAAGTGTTCCATGCCTTTCCTTAACGGAAATTGGAATCTAATATTTCCTTCTTTCATATCAATAATTGCACCAATCGTTCTAAGGAAAGGTCTACCAAGAATAATAGGACATGTAGGATTGCAATCTATATCACGAACAATGAAATCTACAGGCACATAATTCCTATTCGCAACAATAAGAACATCATTAATCCTTCCGATAGGTTTCTTAATAGTGGAATCCGCAATATGCAAATTTAAAGAACAATCATCAAATTCACGGAAACCTAACACATCACACAAAGTTTTTGGAATCATGGAAACACTAGCACCCAAATCACATAAAGCATATAATTCATGATCTCTAATTTTAATTTTAATAGTAGGTTCCCACTCATAATAAAGTTTTCTTGGGATAGAAACTTCCAATTCAAGCTTTTCTTCATACGATTGCATTTAGGCATCAACGATATGTTTGGTAAAAGCTTTATTTTGATCATAAGCATGAGGAGAATTTAGCACGGATTGCAACAAGGAAATACAATCTATCAAAGAGCAATTATCATAATTAAATTCCTTGAAATCCAAAATAGTGGGTTCATTGCTATGAGTATTGACCTCTTCAATCCCAAATTTACCAATTTTTGGATCAAGACCTAAAAACTCTGAATCATTGGGACGCCTTTTAGCTAAAGTTGACTCATCTCCAGTCCCATCATTATCAAGATTCATATTGCAAAACAAAGATTTAATGGGAGACATATCAATCACTTTTAGATCTTCATCCTTATTATCGTGAAAACTAGAAGAACACACTTTTATAAAGCAATCTTTTTTAGCACGCATCCTAGCGGTTCTTTCTTTGCACTTGTCAATGGTAATTCTCATAGATTTGAGAGACTCATGATATCATGCTTAGGTGGAATAGATCTAACTTTCAAAGAATCAACATCAAGAGAAATTCTATCCACGTTCCTAGCCAACTCATCAATCTTAGGCAATTTTTCTTCAAGCAAAGCATTGAAATTCTTTTGAGAAATCATAAGTTCTTTAACACTAGTCTCAAAATCATAGGGCATATTATTAAAATTTCCATAAGAGTTATTGTAGGAATTACCATAATTATTAGAGGAATTACTAGGAAACGGCCTAGGATTAAAGTTACCTCTATATGCGTTGTTACCAAAATTGTTCCTACCAACAAAATTCACATCCATAGATTCATTATTATTCTCAATCAAAGTAGACAAAGTCATATCATTAGGATCAGAAGAAACACTCTTATTAGCAAACAATTTCATAAGTTCATCTATATTTCCACTCAAAACATTATTCTCTTCTATCGCATGAACCTTTTTACTAGTAGATCTTTCGGTGTGCCATTGAGAATAATTAGCCATAATATTATCTAGGAGTTTAGTAGCTTATCCTAAAGTGATTTCCATAAAAGTGCCTCCCGCGGCTGAATCTAAAAGATTTCTAGAAGAAAAATACAATCCAACATAAAAAATTTGTATGATCATCCATAAGTTTAATCCATGTGTAGGGCAATTATGTACCATTAATTTCATCCTCTCCCAAGCTTGTGCAACATGCTCATGATCAAGTTGCTTAAAATTCATAATATCGTTTCTAAGAGAGATGATCTTAGAGGGAGGAAAATACTTGGAGATAAAAGTATCTTTGCACTTATTCCATGAATCAATACTATTTTTAGGCAAAGACGAAAACCAAGTTTTAGCACGATCTCTAAGCAAAAACAGAAATAGCTTCAATTTAACAATATCATTATCCACATATTTCTTCTTTTGCATATCACACAAATCAACAAAGCTATTTAGATGGGTAGCGACATCTTCACTAGGAAGGCCAGAAAACGAATCTTTCATAACAAGGTTCAGCAAAGCAGTATTAATTTCACAAGATTCAGCATCGGTAAGAGGAGCAATTGTAGTGCTAAGAAAATCATTGTTGTTGGTATTGGAAAAATCACACAATTTAGTATTGTCTTGAGCCATCGTGACAAACAATCCAACACACAAGCACACAAGAAGCAAGCAAAAAGAGGCGAATGGAAAAGAGCCAAACGGAAAAGAGGGCGAATAAAACGGCAAGGGTGAAGTGGGGGAGAGGAAAACGAGAGGCAAATGGCAAATAATGTAATGTGAGGGATAAGAGTTTGTGATGGGTACTTGGTATGTCTTGACTTGTGCGTAGATCTCCCCAGCAACGGCGCTAGAAATGGCTTGTTGACGGGAGATCAAATCTTGACTTGACTTGGTGCAACCTCCCCGACAACGGCGCCAGAAATCCTTCTTGCTACCTCTTGAGCATGCGTTGGTTTTCCCTTGAAGAGGAAAGGGTGATGCAGCAAAGTAGCGTAAGTATTTCCCTCAGTTTTTGAGAACCAAGGTATCAATCCAGTAGGAGGTAACACGCAAGTCCCTAGTACCTGCACAAACAAACAAGAACCTCACAACAAACGTGATAAAAGGGTTGTCAATCCCTTCATGGTCACTTACGAAAGTGAGATCTGATAGAGATAATAACATAATATTTTTGGTATTTTTATTGTATAGATTGGAAAATAAAGATTGCAAAATAAACAACGATAGAAATAGCAAGTACATAGGAAAATACTATAATGGAAAATAGACCCGGGGGCCATAGATTTCACTAGTGGCTTCTCTCAAGATAGCAAATTCTACGGTGGGCAAACAAATTACTATCGAGCAATTGATAGAAAAGCGCATAGTTATGAGAATATCTAGGCATGATCATGTATATAGGCATCACGTCCGCGACAAGTAGACCGAAATGATTCTGCATCTATTACTATTACTCCACACATCGACCGCTATCCAATATGCATCTAGAGTATTAAGTTCATAAGAAGGGAGTAATGCATTACGAAAGATGACATGATGTAGAGGGATAAACTCAAGCAAGGTGATATAAACCCCATCTTTTTATCCTCGATGGCAACAATACAATACGTGCCTTGCTGCCCCTGCTCTCACTGGGAAAGGACACCGCAAGATTGAACCCGAAGCTAAGCACTTCTCCCATTGCAAGAAAGATCAATCTAGTAGGCCAAACCAAACTAATAATTCGAATAGACTTGCAAAGATACTAAATCATGCATAAAAGAATTCATTGAAGAATCAAATATTGTTCATAGATAATCTTGATCATAAACCCACAATTCATCGGATCTCAACAAACACACCGCAAAAAATATTACATCGAATAGATCTCCAAGAGAATCGAGGAGAAATTTGTATTGATATCCAAAGAGAGAGAATAAGCCATATAGCTAATAACGATGGACCCGAAGGTCTGTGGTAAACTACTCACACATCATCGGAGAGGCTATGGTGTTGATGTAGAAGCCCTCTGTGATCGATTCCCCCTCCAACGAAGCACTAGAAATGGCCCCAAGATGGGGTCTCACAGGTACAGAAGGTTGCGGTGGTGGAAATAAGGTTTCGTGGTGCTCCTGGATGTTTTTGGGGTATATGGGTATATATAGGAGGAAGAAGTACGTCGGTGGAGCTGCGAGGGGCCCACGAGGGCGGGGGGCACGCCCTCCTACCTCGTGGCCTCCTCGCTTCTTTCTTGATGTCCACTCCAAGTCTCCAGGATCACGTTTGTTCCAAAAATAACTCTCCCAAAGGTTTCTTTCCGTTTGATATTCCTTTTCTGCGAAACACTGAAATAGGCAAAAAAATAGCAATTTGCACCGGGCCTTTGGTTAGTAGGTTAGTCCAAAAAAATAATATAAAAAGGTATATTAAAGCCCATTAAACATCCAAAACAAATAATATAATAGCATGGAACAGTCAAAAATTGTAGATACATTGGAGACGTATCAGGAAGTTATTGGGCCATCATGGGCCTTAGTGGAGAAGAGAGAGGGCCGGCCAGATGTGGCACACCCCCTCCTACCCAGTCCGAATTGGACAAGGGGAGGGGCGGCACCCCCCTCCTTCCTTCTCTTCTTTTCCTCCTTCCCTTCTTCTCCTACTTGGACTAGGAAAGGGGGGGGGGGCGAATCCTACTTGGACCGGGAGTCCAAGTAGGACTCCCCCCATGGCGCCCCCCTATGGCGACCACCTCTCATCCCCAGTTTATATACTTGGGAGGGGGCACCCCAAAGACACACCAAAGTTTCTCTTAGCTGTGTGCGGTGCCCCCCTCCACAGTTACACACCTCGGTCATATCATCATAGTGCTTAGGCGAAGCCCTGCGCCGGTAAACTTCATCATCACCGTCAGCATGCCATCGTGCTGACGGAACTCTCCCTCAGCCTCAACTGGATCAAGAGTTCGAGGGACGTCATCGAGCTGAACGTGTGCTAATCACGGAGGTGTCGTACATTCAGTACTTGGACCGGTTGGATAGCTATGATGTTCGACTACATCAACCGCATTACTAAACGCTTCCGCTTTTGGTCTACGAGGGTACGTAGACACACTCTCCCCTCGCGTTGCTATGCATCTCCTAGATAGATCTTGCGTGATCATAGGAAAATTTTGAAATACTACGTTCCCCAACAGTGGCATCCGAGCCAGTTCTATGTGTAGATGTTATATGCACGAGTAGAACACAAAGAGTTGTGGGCGATAATAGTCATACTGCTTACCAACAATGTCTTATTTTGATTCGGCGGTATTGTTGGATGAAGCAGCCCAGACCAACATTACATGACCGCGTTCATGAGACTGGTTCTACCGACGTGCTTCGCACACAGGTGGCTAATGGGTGTCTGTTTTCCCAGCTTTACTTGAATCGAGTTTGACTACGCCCGGTCCTTGTTGAAGGTTAAAACAGCACACTTGACGAAAAATCATTGTGGTTTTTATGCGTAGGTAAGAACGGTTCTTGCTAGAAGCCAGTAGCAGCCACGTAAAACTTGCAACAACAAAGTAGAGGACGTCTAACTTGTTTTTGCAGGGCATGCCGTGATGTGATATGGTCAAGACATGATGATATATATATGAGATGATCATGTTTTGTAATAGTTATCGGCAACTGGCAAGATCCATATGGTTGTCGCTTTATTGTATGAAATGCAATCGCCATGTAATTGCTTTGCTTTATCACTAAGCGGTAGTGATAGTCGTAGAAGCAATAGTCGGCGAGACGACAACGATGCTACGATGGAGATCAAGGTGTCAAGCCGGTGACGATGCTGATCATGACGGTGCTTTGGAGATGGAGATCAAAGGCACAAGATGGTGATGGCCAAATCATATCACTTATTTTGATTGCATGTGATGTTTATCATTTATGCATCTTATTTTTCTTAGTACGGCGGTAGCATTATAAGATGATCTCTCACTAAATTTCAAGGTATAAGTGTTCTCCCTGAGTATGCACCGTTGCTACAGTTTGTCGTGCCGAGACACCACGTGATGATCGGGTGTGATAAGGTCTACATTCACATACAATGGGTCCAAGCTAGTTTTGCACACGTATAATACTCGGGTTAAACTTAATGAGCCTAGCATCTGCAGATATGGCCTCGGAACACTGAAACCGAAAGGTTGAGCATGAATCATATAGTAGATATGAGCAACATAGTGATGTTCACCATTGAAAACTACTCCATCTCACGTATGATCCGACATGGTTTAGTTGATATGGATCACGTGACCATTTAGATGACTAGAGGGATGTCTATCTAAGTGGGGGTTCTTAAGTAAGATGATTAATTGAACCTTAATTTATCATGAACATAGTACATGATAGTGTTTTGCATGTCTATGTTGTTGTAGATAAATGGCCCGTGCTACTGTTCCTTTGAATTTTAATGCGTTCCTAGAGAAAGCTAAGTTGAAAGACGATGGTTGCAACTACATGGACTGGGTCCATAACTTGAGGATTATCCTCATTGCTGCATAGAAGAATTACATCCTGGAAGCACTGCTAGGTGCAAAGCCCGCTGCAGGAGCAACACCAGAGGTTATGAACGTCTGGCAGAGCAAATCTGATGACTACTCGATAGTTCAGTGTGCCATGCTTTACGGCAGAATTGGGACTTCAGCGATGTTTTGAACATCATGGAGTATATGAGATGTTCCAGGAGTTGAAGTTAATATTTCAAGAAAATGCCCGAATTGAGAGATATGAAGTCTCCAATAAGTTCTACAGCTGCAAGATGGAGGAGAATAGTTCTGTCAGTGAACATATACTCAGAATGTATGGGTACCACAACCACTTGACTCAACTAGGAGTTAATCTTCCTGGTGATAGTGTCATTGACAGAGTTCTTCAATCACTGCCACCAAGCTACAAAAGCTTTGTGATGAACTATAATATGCAAGGGATGGACAAGAAAATTCCCGAGCTCTTCGCGATGCTAAAGGCTGCGGAGGTAGAAATCAAGAAGGAGCATCAAGTGTTAATGGTTAATAAGACCACTAGTTTCAAGAAAAAGGGCAAAGGGAAGAAGGGGAACTTCAAGAAGAATGGAAAGCAAGTTGCTGCTCAAGTGGAGAAGCCCAAGTCTGGACCTAAGCCTGAGACTAAGTGCTTCTACTGCAAAGGGACTGGTCACTGGAAGCGGAAGTGCCCCAAGTATTTGGCGGATAAGAAGGATGGCAAAGTGAAAGGTATATTTGATATACATGTTATTGATGTGTACCTTACTAATGCTCGTAGTAGCGCCTGGGTATTTGATACTGGTTCTGTTTCTCATATTTGCAACTCGAAACAGGGGCTACGGATTAAACGAAGATTGGCTAAGGACGAGGTGACGATGCGCATGGGAAATGGTTCCAAAGTCGATGTGATCGCCGCTAGCATGCTACCTCTACATCTACCTTCGGGATTAGTTTTAGACCTAAATAATTGTTATTTGGTGCCAGCGTTAAGGATGAACATTATATTTGGATCTTGTTTGATGCGAGACGGTTCTTCATTTAAATTATAGAATAATGGTTGTTCTATTTATATGAGTAATATCTTTTATGGTCATGCACCCTTGTTGAGTGGTCTATTTTTATTGAATCTCGATAGTAGTGATACACATATTCATAGTATTGAAGCCAAAAGATAAAAGTTTAATAATGATAGTGCAACTTATTTGTGGCATGGCCGTTTAGCTCATATTGGCGTAAAGAGCAGGAAGAAACTCCATGCTTATGGGCTTTTGGAATCACTTGATTATGAATCACTTGATACTTGTAAACCATGCCTCATGGGCAAGATGACTAAGACTCCGTTCTCCAGAACAATGGAGCAAGCAACAGACTTATTGGAAATAATACATACTGATGTATGCGGTCCGATGAGTGTTGATGCTCGCGGCGGGTATCGTTATTTTCTGACCTTCATAGATGATTTAAGCAGATATTGGTATATCTACTTGATGAAACATAAGTCTGAAACATTTGAAAAGTTCAAATAATTTCAGAGTGAAGTGGAAAATCATCCTAACAAGAAAATAAAGTTTCTATGATCTGATCATGGAGGTGAATATTTGAGTTACGAGTTTGGTCTTCATATGAAACAATGTGGAATAGTTTCACAACTTACGTCACCTGGAACACCATAGCGTAATGGTGTGTCCGAACATCGTAATCGTACTTTATTAGACATGGTGCGATCTATGATGTCTCTTACTGATTGACCGCTATCGTTTTGGGGTTATGCTTTAGATACGGTTGCATTCACATCAAATAGGGCGCCATCAAAATCCATTGATACGACACCATACGAACTATGGTTTGGCAAGAAACCAAAGTTGTCATTTCTTAAAGTTTGGGGCTGCGATGCTTATGTGAAAAATCTTCAACCTGATAAGCTCGAACCCAAATCGGAGAAATGTGTCTTCATAGGATACCCAAAGGAGACTATTAGGTACACCTTCTATCACAGATCCAAAGGCAAGATATTCATTGCTAAGAATGGATCCTTTCTAGAGAAGGAGTTTCTCTCAAAAGAAGTGAGTGGGAGGAAAGTAGAGCTTGATGAGGTAATTGTACCTTCTCCCTTATTGGAAAGTAGTTCATCCCAGAAATCAATCCCAGTGATTACGACACCCATTAGTGAGGAAGCTAATGATGATGAACATGAAATTTCTGATCAAGTTACCACCGAACCTCGTAGGTCAACCAGAGCAAGATCCGCACCAGGGTGGTATGGTAATCCTGTTCTGGAGGTCATGTTACTTGAACATGATGAACCTACGAACTATGAGGAAGCAATGATGAGCCCAGATTCCGCAAAATGGCTTGAGGCCATGAAATCTGAGATGGGATCCATGTATGAGAACAAGTGTGGACTTTGGTTGACTTGCCCGATGATTGACAAGCAATAGAAAATAAATGGATCTTCAAGAAGAAGACTGACGCTGACAGTGATGTTACTTTCTACAAATATCGACTTGTTGCGAAAGGTTTTCGACAAGTTCAAGGACTTGACTATGCCGAGACCTTCTCACCCGTAGCAATGCTTAAGTCTGTCTGAATCATGTGTGCAAGCTCCAGCGATCCATTTATGGACTGGTGCAAGCCTCTCGGAATTGGAATATACACTTTGATAGTTTGATCAAAGAATATGGCTTTATATAGACTTTTGGAGGATCCTGTATTTACAAGAAAGTGAGTGGGAGCTCTGTAGCATTTCTGATATTATATGTGGATGACATATTGTTGATCGGAAATGATACTGAATTTCTGAATGGCATAAAAGGATACTTGAATAAGAATTTTTCAATGTAAGACCTCGGTGAAGCTGCTTATATATTGGCCATCAAGATCTATAAAGATAGATCAAGACGCTTAATTGGACTTTCACAAAGCACATACCTTGATAAAGTTTTGAAGAAGTTCAAAATGGGTCAGGCAAAGAAAGGGTTCTTGCCTGTGTTACAAGGTGTGAAGTTGAGTCAGATTCAATGTCCGACCACTGCAGAAGATAGAGAGAAAATGAAAGTCATTCACTATGCCTCAGCCATGGACTATGGAACCCCCTCATGTGAATACTGCTCCGCCTCATCGTACACTGACACCATCGGGTCATTTTTCTAACCCTTTGGAGAATCTGATTGCTGCATCGGCGCGTTTGGTGGCTCTCCCAATGGAGGGCGACTCTTCGATGGCGATTGAAACGCGAAGAGTCAGAGAACTTCTTCAGACGGCTCTGGCACAGCAGGAGGCATACCCTTATAGTTGAGACAGGATTCATTCAACCCCTCACCCAAGCCGGAGCCCGAGCTATAGAAGGCATATGGATTCAGTAGCCATGTTAAGCAACGCCCAGCGCCGAAACCAGCCGCGCAGGATGACCCAGCGCGTGATGGAGCTCTTAACTTGGTTGACCAGGGTAGCATCCGCCAAGAGGCTGAGCGGGCAGTTCAACAGTCAGTTGAGCAGGCGGCTGACCAAGCTTTTCTGGTTTATCCAACAGCCTCTGTTGAAGCAGGGGTGGCCACAAGGACAGGAGGTGTCCCCTGCTTGGTGTTGGCTCTATGTAATGAGCGTTTGCCAAAGGATTTCAAGGGGCCTCAGAAGGTGCCTAATCACACAGCCGACTTACAACCCGGGGCATGGATTGAAAGTTATGAGATGTCCATGGAATTGCTGGAGGTCAGTGATGCAGCAATCGCTAAATACTTCACTATGATGCTGGATGGGACGGCCCGCACTTGGTTAAAGGGACTGCCGCCTAATTCCATTGGTTCCTGGGCCGAGTTAAAGGCCCAGTTTATTAAGAACTTTAAAGATACATGCAAGCAGCCCATGTCGATTGTGGACTTGAGTAATTGCAAGCAAGAGGAAGGTGAGTCCATGACTCATTGGGTGCGCCGGGTAAAGGAAATGATACATTCATCTGATAAGATGGATGCCGGCTCTGCGGTCTTACTGTTGGAGAAAAATTGCCTATTTGAACCTCTAAAATAGAAGCTAGGACGGCTCAAGCGCGATTGTAATGATATGGGCCAGCTGATGGCGGCTCTCGTCAAATATGATGATTCAGATAGTACCAAAGATCCTGCGTCTGATGAAGAGAAGACATGGAAGGGAAAGAAGAACGGCAATGCTAAGGGCCTTCAGCATAACCCGGCAAATCAAGGAGGTAATAACAAACATAAGGCTGGCGGCAGCTTGGAGTTTGTGGCGAACGCGCAAGGCAACAATCAATGGCGTAAGGGGAGGCCACCTCGTCGGTCAGGCAGGACAGGTCCCACCCTCGAGTAGTTGCTAAATGAACCCTGTCCAAGACACGACACCCGGGAGAATCCGACCACCCATCTATGGAAAGACTGTACGATCATCAAGGCTTTCAAGAATTCTAACATGTTCGACGGTAATCATGGACCTGGCAGCGGCACAGGCAGTGGCGGTTTTCATGGCTCGGGCAGCAATTCAGGCGGTGGCGGTTTTCATGGCCAGGGCCCTCAAGGTAATCAGGGTGGTTATAATCAGCAATCTGGTCAAGGAAGTCAGCAACAACAGCAATCCGGGTTTTAGAGTAACCCAAAGCAGCTAAGTAGTGGGCAGTATCATGTGTTCACCACCAGTTTATGCAAAAGGGACCAGAAACTTCATAAGAGAGCGGTCAATGCTGTTGAGTCGGCGGTTCCTCGTTATTTGAGATGGTCTGAGCAGCCTATTCTGTGGAGTAGGGAGGATCACCCGCCGCGGGTTGACAATCCGGGTCATCTGGCTTTGGTGGTGGCGCCTCAGGTTGGTGGATATAAATTCACTAAAGTACTCATGGACGGAGGCAGTAGCATCAACATCCTCTATTATGAGACATTCCGTCGCATGGGGTTGACTGACAAAAGTCTTAAGACATCCAACACTGTTTTTCATGGAGTGGTACCTGGTAAGTCGGCATATCTAGTGGGTAAGATTGAGCTGGAGGTAGCTTTTTGGAGATGAGCATGATTCCAGGGATGGGAAATTAACCTTTGAGGTGGTCAAAATCAAGAGCCCGTATCACACCCTATTTGGACGACCGGCTTACGCAAAATTCATGGAACGACCGTGTTATGTTTATCTGCAGCTCAAGATGCCGGGTTATAAGGGTACTATCATAGTACATGGAAGTCGGAAGATAGCCTTAGAGTAGGAAGGCGATGCTGCTTACGCAGAATCTGTTTGCGCAACGGAGGAGTTAAAGTTTTACAAAGACAACGTTGACCCGACAGACATGACATCTTTGAAGAAGGCAACTACGGAGCATGAGCCGGCGCTGAAGTTTAAGTCAGCTGACGATACCAGGATGATTGATTTCGTGCTTGGCGACTCATCCAAACAATTCATTATCTGTGCTAATTTGGATCCCAAATAGGAAGGCGCGCTCATCGAGTTCATCCGTGAGAACTGGGACATCTTTGCATGGAAGCCTTCTGACATGCCGGGTGTACCGAGAGAACTCGCTGAGCACACTCTCAATATTGATCCAAAGTTTAAGCCGGTCAGGCAGTTTCTTCGGTGGTTCAACAAGGAAAGGTGCAAGGCTATTGGAGATGAGGTGGCCCGGCTTTTGGCAGCCGGGTTCATTATTGAAGTCTTTCATCCAGAGTGTTGGCTAACCCGGTCGTGCTTAAAAAGAACGGCCCCTGGCATATGTGTGTGGATTACACGGACTTAAACAAAGCTTGTCCGGCTGATCCTTTTGCTCTCCCTCGTATTGATCAAATCATTGATGCTACGGCAGGTTGTGAGCGTTTGAGCTTTTTGGATGCTTATTCTGGTTACCATCAGATCAAGATGGCGGTTAAGGACCAGGAGAAGACAGCTTTCATTACTCCATTTGGAGCCTTTTGCTATGTGTCCATGCCCTTTGGGCTTAAGAGTGCCCAGGAGACTTATCAGCGGTGTGCGCAGAACTGTCTTCATAATCAGATTGGGCGTAATGTTCATGCTTATGTGGATGATATAGTGGTGAAATCCAGAGAGAAGTAAACCTTGGTAGATGATCTGAAGGAAACCTTTGATAACCTCCGGGTCTACAAGATGATGCTTAACCCAGCCAAGTGCATTTTTGGAGTACCGGCGAGCAAGCTTTTGGGGTTTTTGGTGTCTAACAGAGGCATTGAGGCTAACCCGGAGAAAATTAAGGCGATTACGTCTTTGGCTAAGCCGGCGTGCATCAATGACGTTCAGCAGCTGGCGGGTCATGTCGCAGCTTTAAGCCGGTTCATAAGCCGGTTAGGGGAGAAGGCTATGCTGTTATATCAAATGATGAAGAATACGGATGATTTTGTCTAGAGTGATGCTGCTAACTCTGCCTTTGAAGATCTGAAAAGACAGCTCGCTGAGCCACCGGTTCTTGCTGCTCCCGTTGATAAGGAGCCACTGTTGTTATATGTGGCTGCTAACACACATGCTGTCAGTGTGGCCATTGTTGTAGAGAGGAAAGAGGCTGGCAAGGAATATCCAGTTCAACGTCCGGTTTACTACGTCAGTGAGGTGCTCATTGAGTCCAAACAGAGATATCCACATTGGCAGAAACTTGTTTATGGGGTGTTCATGGCGATCCGGAAGCTTAAGCATTACTTTCAGGGTCATCCTATTACCGTGGTTAGCGCTCCTCCTTTAGGAGATATTATTCAAAATAGAGAAGCCACGGGACGAGTCGCCAAGTGGGCCATTGAACTTGGGTCTCATGGTTTAAAGTATGTGCCACGTACTGCCATCAAATCTCAAGCACTGGTGGACTTCATTAATGACTGGAGGGAGTTGCAGACACCTGAAGAGAAGCCAGACAACACATATTGGATGATTCATTTTGATGGGTCCAAACAATTGGAAGGCTCGGGGGCTGGAGTTGTTTTAACTTCTCCTCGAGGTGACAATTTTTGTTATGTGTTGCGACTGATGTTTCCTTGTACTAACAACACAGCTGAGTATGCGGCCTTACTCCATGGTCTTCGAATGGGTAAAGAAATGAGTTTAAGCCGGGTATGGTGCCTTGGTAACTCAGATTTGGTGGCTCAGCCAGTATCAAGCAAGTGGGATTCCAAGGATCCTCTCATGGCGGGTTATCGCCGTGAGGTTGACGCTGTTGCTAGATACTTCAAGGGTTATCAAGTGGAGCACATTGACCGCAGAAAGAACGAAGCAGCCGATGCTTTAAGCTGGTTGGGATCTCAGCGTAAGTCGGTGCCGCCTAACACTTTTTTAGATGTTCTGCATAACCCTTCTGTCAAGTTGCCTACAGAGGAAGACTTGTTTGTTCCAGACCCGGAAGCACAATGGTGGCGGCTCTTCATGTCATTCCAAATTCGACAGTGCCGTATTTGGCTTATATGACCCGGGGCAAGTTGCCGGAGGATGAGACCTTGGCTAGACAGATAACCCAGCGGTCTAAGTCAATGACAATTTCCAATAGTGAGTTGTATCATCGCAGTGTCACCGGAGCATTTCAACGTTGTGTCTCTCCTGAAGAAGGTCAAGAAATTCTTCGTGAGATCCATGAAGGAGATTGTGGCCATCATGCCGGTTCAAAGTCTCTTGTGGCCAAATCTTTCCGTCATGGTTTTTACTGGCTAACGGCTCACGCCGATGCGGAGGATCTGGTCAGCAGGTGCGATGAGTGTCAAAAATTCGGACGGCGTGCGCACGTGCCGACTCGAGAATTACGGATGATTCCAATTACTTGGCCATTTGCAGTCTGGGGGCTTGACATGGTTGGACCTTTCAAAAGATCCAAAGATAAAAGGACACACCTTTTGGTGGCAGTGGACAAGTTCACAAAGTGGGTTGAGACAGAGCCGGTCAGTAAGTGTGATGCGGCCATGGCGGTTCAATTCATGAAGAAAGTGATCTTTCGTTTTGGTTTTCCACACAACATTATTACTGACAATGGCACCAACCTGTCCCAAGGAGCTATGGGAGAATTCTGTCAACGGAAACATATCCGGCTTGATGTTTCATCAGTAGCTCACCCCACTCCAATGGTCAAGCTGAAAGAGCCAATCAGGAAATCCTGAAAGGTCTAAAACCCCAGCTTATGGTCCCTTTACAATGGACGCCGGGTTGTTGGGTGGAAGAGTTACCCTCTGTGATATGGAGCATCAATACTACCCCTAACAGGTCTACGGGTTATACGCCTTTCTTCATGGTTTATGGAGCAGAGGCAGTCTTGCCCAGTGACATCCGTCATGACTCGCCCCGAGTAGCGGCTTACATTGAAGCTGATAACGAACAAGCCCATCAGGATGCACTTGACCTATTAGATGAAGATTGTGACTTAGAAGCAGCCCGCTCAGCGATTTACCAACAGGACCTGCGCCGTTATCATAGCCGCCGGGTTAAGTCAAGAACCTTTCAAGAAGGTGATTTGGTGCTCCGGCTCATCCAGGATCAGTCCTATGCGCACAAGCTATCCCCACCTTGGGAAGGACCCTTTGTGTTTAGCAAGAACTTGAATAACGGGTCATACTACCTTATCGATGTCCGAGAGCACAAAGACTCACGTAAGTCAGAGGAGGAGACCCGGCTGGCCATGGAATATTGCTCATCTTCGGCCTTACTACACTTGAGCCACCGGCTCTCATAATGTACATACTTTGACGTTGTATATATTATGATAAGTAATAAAGCAGGACCCCTGTCCTTTTTTCCTTAATGATCACATGTCTTTGTTATCTTAAGTATAAGACGACCAATTGGAGGCTGATCATATTCGAATCTAGCTTAACCCTCTTGGTCCAGCTCATGATCGTATTTGAATCTAGCCATTAAAACCTCATGGTCACTAGGGGGCTTCCTGTTCAAACATAGGTCGTATTCGAACCAAAGAGAACATACCTGTCGTTACCCTCTTGATCGGCGCAAAGACAAACTCACTAGGGGGCTTCTTGATCGTATCCGAATCATAGATTAACCCCTTTTGAGTTCGACTTGGATCGTATTTGAATCAGGGTGGTTAAAAACCTCTCAAGGTCATTTGGGGGCTTCCTGTTCAAACATAGGTCGTATTTAAACCAAAGAGAACATAGTTGTCAGTACCCTCTTGATCGGCGCAACGCCAAAGCCACTGGGGGCTACATGATCGTATTCGAATCCTAGCTTAACCCCTTTGGTCTGGTTTACTGATCGTATTCGAATTAGAAGCCTCCAAATTTTTCTTCATGCTTGATTTACATTGTTTGAAATATACTCTTTTGTTTTACTGGTTTTTGTTGTCTAGAATCTAACTGTAAGTATGGTTTCAATTTAAACCGGCTTGGTTCTTTGACAATGAGTTGCCAATGTATAACAGTCATCATGCATATGGAAGTATTGACTTCTAAAAATATTGGGTTGTCACCCTTACTGTCTGGGTCACATAAGCCGGCAGTCCAGATTCAAAGAACACAGGTATGATATTGTCGTTTAAAATTCATAAATAGACTTATCTGTGTTTTTCTTTAATTAAAGGCTTGCCAGCCTTATTTATCTTTACATCTAGCCTTGATTATTCCGTTATGGTAATTTCATAGTTATGTATTGGGTGTTTTGACCCGTCCAGCGACAAACCGCCAGGACAGTTTCTCATCTTTTACATACAGGAACAGATTTAAACACTACATATATGATAAAGGATATAAAGCATATATTGACAGGACGGATAAAAATGCCGTACGCAGTATGATATGCATGATGGCATAGGCAGAACATGCAGTTTTAAGCTAGCCTATTACAAGGCGTTGGGAGCCCAAAAGGTTAAAACTGTTTTTTCTCCTAAGAAGATGTTAAGCTAAGGCCGGTTCATTGAATCTTAGCCGGATTATTTGGATGGTTACGACTCCTCCCTCGCCGGTTCATCTTCCTCCACTATTTGGAAACTGCGCTTGGACCAATCAAAGCCATGACGAACTCAGCTTCATCATCAATTAGACCAGACGGGTCAATTTCTGGGGTAAAGGTGTGTTGGCGAACCGGCGGGATTAGATCTGTCACTTTGTATGAAGGAGTCGCCATCTTTTTATTCTCAACATCAAACCCCGACTGATACTTATCAATATTGGTCTCGTCGCTAAGGATGGTAGCGTGAGGACGAACTCCCCTCACACAAGCAGCAAAATCTTCTTGATCAAACAGAGTCCCATCTTCTTTAAAGATGGGATACCCCTTGGCTACATCCGCCGGGTCTAGCTCTGGCACCCAGGCTTTGGGGTGGCTTAGAGCAGTTAGGGCTCCGGCTCTTGCACAAGACCGCTTGACTTCTTGGAATTTGGCGGGTAGGATAGATAACTTCTTCAAGACATCACTCAAGAGGTTTGGTCCTTGGTTGGCTGGGGAAATAATGGCAAGTGCCCGTTGAGCTCCAGTGTACAGTTGCTCCACCAGGGTGTAAACCGCCTTGAGTTTTATCAAGCTGTTTTGGCTCATATTGTTGCTCCTTGGACCTATGAGTATTTTAAAAAGGTTAAGCAGGTGGCTTATATTCATGGCAAAAATAGAGTTTAAGTAAATAATACAATGACTCACCGAAGATTGCAGAGGCCATCTGAGACACACAGTTCTATAAACCGGTGAGTTCCATGGTAACCTCCTTGAGAGCCGCCTTGGCTGTCTCAGCACGCTATATCAGCAAGGTTTTTTCATCGGCCTAGGATTTTTTCTCTACATCAAAACTAGTCTTCAGTTTCTCTGCTTCTGATAGGCTCAACTGGAGTTTGGAGTCAGCATTCTTTATCTCAATCTCTTGAGCCGCCAACCGGGGTTTCGCATCAGTCAGTTGAGAATCCAAGTCAGTTATGGCGGTCTACAGACATGCACTGGTGTGTTAAAATTTATTCCAATAAAGGTCATAATGATTAAAGTCCCAAGTGCTTTGCAATGCAACACCACTCGGCACTTGGGGGCTAATGTCTGCCAAAGCAATTTTTAAATGCAAAAATGACTCTTCTATGATTAAAGTCCCAAGTGTTTTACAAAGTAACAACGCTTGGCACTTGGGGGCTAATGCATGATATTTAGAAAGTTTTTCCTCTTGAGCCGGATAACAATATTAGTTTGGACTGATTCAAGACAGCTATGAAGTTAAGTACTGGTTCATTCATGATGAATTAAGCCATCCCTTGGGGACTACAGGTGAAATTATGCTAATCAGATAACTCCGGTTAAACATTTTAAACCGGACTTCGAAAAATCTAGGTCAGAACGTCAACATATATCACAAGTCTACAGATCATTCGAGTTCATCATAATCAGGAGACTTGGGGGCTGGCAGAGCATATAAGTTAATGAAAGCTGGAGACCATACCTCATATTTCAATTGCAGTTGTTTGACCATCTCAATTTTGGAGTCACGGCTAGAATGCACGTGACTAAGGTAGCCAGATAGCACATCACTTATGCTCAGGTGAGCATAGTGAGAGATGTCAAAGCGAACTTTCTGCTTTTCCAAAGCCTCTTGCTTGGCGGAGTGTCTGGCTGGTACCGTTGGATTGCCCGGTTCAACAAATCTACTACCAATGATTAAAATGTCACTGTCGTAAGTCGCCGGCGGGTTAGCTGAGCTTGACGGTTCAACAGTAGATGGGTTGAGAATAGTTTCGTCAATGGACGGTTCAGGAGGATCTATTCGAACATTGACAGCGGGGTCTTTTGGTGCTTCATGTTGTCCCGGGGCAGGAGTTGGCAGTGCCGATTCAGCGCGTCCGGGTTTTCAGTCGGCTTAATCACCCTGGCTTTCTTGGGTATTGCTTGACCGCTAAGAGGAATTTCATGAGTCAGTATAATGATACGGACATAAAGATACAAAAGAAGGATAATTATCTTTACCTAGGGGCAGTCTTCGAAGTCGGAAGTTGGGTTTGTGAGCAATCACCAGAAGAACGAGAGACCTCCTGTAAAAGTGAAATCACAATTTAAAAAGAGCAAGGAAGTAGATTCATTGACAAAAGCAAAAGTCAAAGGTAAAAGAAACCTCATTCTGGTGTTTCCGAGGAGTTTTTGGTAAGCTGGAGGGTAGTTCATTGTCGTCACTGGTCTGGGTCTGACAGCGGCTTTCATGGTGCTGTTTTTTCAAAAGAAAATGAGGATCCAAATAAGCCAAAAGGGTGTGAAGACCTTACTTTTCGGGTTACCAGTCGAGGTTTCTGTCTTGGCAAAGGTTCTGAGTCGGAGCAAATAGTTACCTCTTCTTCTACTACCTTGCTGGCCCCCGTGTCATCCTGGAAATGATCAGTGTCAATAAGGTTGTTAAAAAGCAGGCCAAGAGAGTCAAGGTCTACCTCCGACTCAGAAACATCATCCAGCTTGAACATATCAGAAGCAGTTTGTTTCTTCTTGGATTTTCAGGTTGTCTTCTTGGCGGCGGCTCTAGCCTTCTTGGCGGCTTCATGATCATATTTGGCCTTCCAAAAGTCAGATTTGGCATGTAGGCAGATAACAGGTTAAAAGTCATGCAAGTACTTAACTCCCGAAGGAAAAACGGAGGAAAGGGGATTTACCTCTGGAGCCGGGTTAAGTTTGCAGAAAGGATTCAATCCAACTTTACTGCAGTCCTCGTATTTACTGTTTACAAGGGTGGTTGACATTTCAACAATGGCCTCTTCAGTCAGTTGTAGAGAACTATAACACAGAGGGTCATCTGGTCCTCCAGCATAGTTATACATCAAGTCAGAGCGGCGGCTCAGAGGGATGACCCGCCATGCGATCCAACAACGGATCAAGTCAATTCCGGTTAAGCCGTTTCCCAACAAGGCTGAACCCTTTTAATGGTTGGGATGAGCTTCTTATGTTCAGCGGCAGTAAGCTTGTCAGGGAGTGAAAACTTAGCATCAAGACGCTCCGCGCGATAACCCGGCATTGGTTTTTCATTAGCTGGCAACGTGTCTTTGCAATAAAACCAAGTTTGGTTCCAATCCTTGGGATGTCTTGGTAGGACTACTAAGGGAAAGACAACCTCTCGTCGGTGTTGAATTGAAATACCACCAAGTTCCAAGCCAGGGCCGTTGGTGTATTCATTCTGGCGGTTCAAATAGAAATACTCTCTGAAGAGTTCAACAGCGGGTTCTTCTTGAAGATAAACCTCGCAGAGAACTTGAAAATTGCAGATATTTGATATAGAATTGGGTCCAAGATCTTGTGGATGAAGCTTGAAAAAGTGCAAAACATCTCTGAAGAATTTTGAGCCGGGCGGTGAAAAACCCCGGTTCATATGGTCAGTAAAGACGATGATTTCGCCATCTTTGGGCTGAGGTTGTTCTTCGGCCGGGTCAGGGGTGCGATAGGACATAATGTTCTTCTCTGGTAAATATTCGATGGTGAAAAAATCCTTCAAAGTGTCATCAGTGACTGTGGAAGGGACCCAGTTGCAGAATGTTGGCGTCTTTGGCGGCATAATGAAAAAGAGCTGAAAAGAAAGTAATTTGCCGGTTCAAATTAATTGGTGGAATTACAGGTTAATGATTGTAATACAGATGAGTAATGGCGGCTTAGGTAAGGGCTAATGATATATGAAGGAAAAATGAGTCGGTGTGACAAGCCACCCTGACTAAAGGTATTCAAAGGTTGCCAGCGACAAAGAATTGGCTCAGTACTGAGATAAACAAGTTTCACAAGCTATTGCTACTATTTTGGATCAAGATTGTTCAAAAAAGGAAAATAAATCTAGGCCTAAAAACCAGTACAGAGGAGTTCATCAGTTCTAAGGAGGCCTTTGTACAAGAAAAGGGGATCTACTAGCATCTGAAATGGATGCAAAACAGCTACCGCATGAGTTCCATACTTCTTTTAGATCAAAAGGGGATGCGGTAGAGAAACTATGAAGAATCCGTGATGAACAGCAAAGAACACAGAAGAATTTGCAAACCCTAATGCGGATTTAAGGTGCGGAAGGGCAAAAATTTACGGACGCAGTTCTACTATGGAGGGTCGCCGCCGTTCTCGGGCAAGGTTGAGGACGATGGTGAGCGCTGCAGCGGCGGCGGAGCTCAAGCAATAGAGGGGTTGCGAGAGAAGGAAGAAGAAGAATGAGGAAGACCAGCCGTGCCTATTTATGAGATAGGTGAATAGGCAGGTGCGAAAAACGAGGAAGGCTAAAATGATGATTATCCAACTAATTAGATGCCTCGATTTTCGGAAGGCATTTAAGATAAGGATCCGTTAAGATGACATCATGGCGGGTTTCCAAATTTTCTGAAGGTGACGTCATGGTGGTCTATAAAGCTTTTACAAGTAGTGGAAGATGGATTTCTTCTAAGTGTTGAAGATTGACATGAACAAAGTTCAAATCAACCTGGGGCCTAATGTTGGGGATATGACTACCAGACATGACCCGCTCAGGAGGGGCTGGTCAACCACAATGGCGGGTTGCTTAAGTGGAGCCCGAAGAGTATACAGGGTGATGGTTTACGATAAGGTTTATAATAGGCCCAAGCCCAGAGGAGGCTTAAGGCCCGTAAGTATAAACTGCCATGTATGAATAAGACTTGTAAAGTAAGGCATGTAAGAGATGTCACCGAGCCGGACACGTTGTATGAGCCGGCCGGGACAATGTAGGCCGCAGGGTGTCAACCCGTGTATATAAGGGGACGACCCGGTGGCGGCTTAGGGCAAGAAACAACAGATCGAGAGCCAAGCTAGCGTATTCACTCCTTGGTCATCGAAACCTACCAATACCACATCAACTGGACTAGGCTTTACCTTCACCGCAAGGGGCCGAACCAGTATAAACCTCTCGTGTCCTTTGTCCCGATTCACCCGTTTAAGCTTCCTAGTTGCGATGGATCCACGACTAAGTCCTTTCACTAGGACATCTGCCGTGACAATTCCACGACACTTCCTCTTTCGGTCTACGAGGGTACGTAGACACACTCTCCCCTCTTGTTGCTATGCATCTCCTAGATAGATCTTGCGTGATCACAGGAAATTTTTGAAATACTGCGTTCCCCAATAGTGGCATCCGATCCAGGTCTATGCGTAGATGTTATATGCACGAGTAGAACACAAAGAGTTGTGGGCGATAATAGTCATACTGCTTACCAACAATGTCTTACTTTCATTAGGCGGTATTTTTGGATGAAGCGGCCTAGACCGACATTACATGACCATGTTCATGAGACTGCCATTGAGAAAGAGAATTAACGAACCTAAGGCAAAGGGGCGAGAAACTCAAGGCCACTCTTCCTCCGGGCTTTCTTTCCGCACTATTATGGATGGTCAAATAATGGGAAAATTTGGATTCAATTTTCAACTGGTCCTATCGAAAGTAGGATTGACTATGGATTCGAGCCATTGCACATGGTTTCATAAACCGACGTGCTTCACACACACAGGTGGCAAGTGGGTGTCTATTTCTCCAGCTTTTGTTGAATCGAGTTTGACTACGCCCGGTCCTTGTTGAAGGTTAAAACAGCATACTTGACGAAAAATCATTGTGGTTTTGATGCGTAGGTAGGAATGGTTCTTGCTAGAAGCTCGTAGCATCCACGTAAAACTTGCAATAGCAAAGTAGAGGACGTCTAACTTGTTTTTGCTGGGCTTGATGTGATATCATATGGACAAGACATGATGATATATAAATTGTTGTATGAGATGATCATGTTTTGTAACAGTTATCGGCAATTGGCAGGAGCCATATGGTTGATGCTTTATTGTATGAAATGCAATTGCCATGTAATTGCTTTACTTTATCACTAAGCGGTAGCGATAGTCGTAGAAGCAATAGTTGGTGAGACGACAATGATGCTACGATGAAGATCAAGGTGTCAAGCCGGTGACGATGGTGATCATGATGGTGCTTTGGAGATGGATATCAAAGGCATAAGATGATGATGGCCATATCATATCACTTATTTTGATTGCATGTGATGTTTATCCTTTATGCATCTTATTTTGCTTAGTACGGCGGTAGCATTATAAGATGATCTCTCACTAAATTTCAAGGTATAAGTGTTTTCCTTGAGTATGCACCGTTGCTACAGTTCGTCATGCCGAGACACCACGTGATGATCGGGTGTGACAAGCTCTACATTCACAGACAATGGGTGCATGGTAGTTTTGCGCACATAGAATACTTGGGTTAAACTTGACGAGCCTAGCATATGCAGATATGGCCTTGGAACACTGAGACCCAAAGGTCGAGCGTGAATCATATAGTAGATATGATCAACATAGTGATGTTCACCATTGAAAACTACTCCATCTCACGTATGATCGGACATGGTTTAGTTGATATGGATCACGTGAGCATTTAGATGACTAGAGGGATGTCTATCTAAGTGGGAGTTCTTAAGTAATATGATTAATTGAACCTTAATTTATCATGAACATAGTACCTGAGAGTGTTTTGCGTGTCTATGTTTTTGTAGATAAATGGCCCATGCTACTGTTCCTTTGAATTTTCATGTGTTCCTAGAGAAAGCTAAGTTGAAAGACGATGGTTGCAACTACACGGACTGGGTCCATAACTTGAGGATTATCCTCATTGCTGCACAGGAGAATTACACCCTGGAAGCACTGCTAGGTGCAAAGCCCGTTGTAGGAGCAACACCAGAGGTTATGAACGTCTGGCAGAGCAAATCTGATGACTACCCGATAGTTCAGTGTGCCATGCTTTATGGCTTGGAATCGGGACTTCAACGGTGTTTTGAATGTCATGGAGTATATGAGATGTTCCAGGAGTTGAAGTTAATATTTCAAGCAAATGCCCGAATTGAGAGATATGAAGTCTCCAATAAGTTCTACAGCTGCAAGATGGAGGAGAATAGTTCTGTCAGTGAACATATACTCAGAATGTTTGGGTACCACAACCACTTGACTCAACTGGGAGTTAATATTCCACATGATTGTGTCATTAACAAAGTTCTTCAATCACTGCCACCAGGCTACAAAAGCTTCGTGTTGAACTATAATATGCAAGGGATGGACAAGACAATTCCCGAGCTCTTTGCGATGCTAAAGGCTGCGGAGGAAGAATTCAAGAAGGAGCATCAAGTGTTGATGGTTAATAACACCACTAGTTTCAAGAAAAAGGGCAAAGGGAAGAAGGGGAACTGCAAGAAGAATGGCAAGCAAGTTGCTGCTCAAGTGAAGAAGCCCAAGTCTGGACCTAAGCCTGAGACTGAGTGCTTCTACTGCAAAGGGACTGGTCACTGGAAGCGGAAGTGCCCCAAGTATTTGGCGGATAATAAGGATGGCAAAGTGAAAGGTATATTTGATATACATGTTATTGATGTGTACCTTACTAATGCTCGTAGTAGCGGCTGGGTATTTGATACTGGTTCTCTTGCTCATATTTGCAACTTGAAACAGGGGCTATGGATTAAACAAAGATTGGGTCCGGACGAGGTGACGATGCGCGTGGGAAATGGTTCCAAAGTCGATGTGATCGCCGTCGGCACGCTACCTCTACATCTACCTTCGGGATTAGTTTTAGACCTAAATAATTGTTATTTGGTGCCAGCTTTAAGCATGAACATTATATTCGGATCTTGTTTGATGCGAGACGGTTATTCATTTAAATCAGAGAATAATGGTTGTTCCACTTATATGAGTAATATCTTTTATGGTCATGCACCCTTGTTGAGTGGTCTATTTTTATTGAATCTTGATAGTAGTGATACACATATTCAAAGTATTGAAGCCAAAAGATACAAGTTTCATAACGACAGTGCAACTTATTTGTGGCACGGCCGTTTAGGTCATATTGGTGTAAAGCGCATGAAGAAACTCCATGCTGATGGGCTTTTGGAATCACTTGATTATGAATCACTTGATACTTGCAAACCGTGCCTCATGGGCAAGATGACTAAGACTCCATTCTCCGGAACAATGGAGCGAGCAACAGACTTATTGGAAATAATACATACTGATGTATGTGGTCCGATGAGTGTTGATGCTCGCGGCGGGTATCATTATTTTCTGACCATGACAGATGATTTAAGCAGATATGGGTATATCTACTTGATGAAACATAAGTCTGAAACATTTGAAAAGTTCAAAGAATTTTAGAGTGAAGTGAAAAATCATCGTAACAAGAAAATATAGTTTCTACGATCTGATCGTGGAGGTGAATTTTTGAGTTACGAGTTTGGTCTTCATTTGAAACAATGTGGAGTAGTTTCACAACTTACACCACCTGGAACACTACAGCGTAATGGTGTGTCCGAACATCGTAATCGTACTTTATTAGATATGGTGCGATCGATGATGTCTCTTACTGATTTACCGCTATCTTTTTGGGGTTATGCTTTAGAGACGGCTGCATTCACGTTAAATAGGGCACCATCGAAATCCATTGAGATGACACCATACGAACTATGGTTTGGCAACAAACCAAAGTTGTCGTTTCTTAAAGTTTGGGGTTGCGATGCTTATGTGAAAAATCTTCAACCTGATAAGCTTGAACCAAAATCAGAGAAATGTGTCTTCATAGGATACCTAAAGGAGACTGTTGGGTACACCTTCTATCACAGATCCAAAGGGAAGATATTCATTGCTAAGAATGGATCCTTTCTAGAGAAGGAGTTTCACTCGAAAGAAGTGAGTGGGAGGAAAGTAGAGCTTGATGAGGTAATTGTACCTTCTCCCTTATTGGAAGTAGTTCATCATAGAAATCAGTTCCAGTGATTACTTCACCAATTAGTGAGGAAGCTAATGATGATGATCATGAAACTTCTGATCAAGTTACTACCGAACCTCGTAGGTCAACCAGAGCAAGATCTGCACCAGAGTGGTACGGTAATCCTGTTCTGGAGGTCATGTTACTTGACCATGACGAACCTACGAACTATGAGGAAGCAATGATGAGCCCAGATTCTGCAAAATGGCTTGAGGCCAAGAAACTGAGATGGGATCCATGTATGAGAACAAAGTGTGGAATTCGGTTGACTTGCGCGATGATCGACAAGCAATAGAGAATAAATGGATCTTCAAGAAGAAGACTGAAGTTGACGGTAATGTTACTGTCTACAAAGCTCAACTTGTTGCAAAAGGTTTTCGACAAGTTCAAGGAGTTGACTATGATGAGACCTTCTCCACGTAGCGATGCTTAAGTTTGTCTGAATCATGTGTGCAAGCTCCAGTGATCCATTTATGGACTGGTGCAAGCCTCTCGGAGTTGGAATATACGCTTTGATAGTGTGATCAAAGCGAATGGTTTTATACAGACTTTTGGAGAAGCATGTATTTACAAGAAAGTGAGTGGGAGCTCTGTAGCATTTCTGTTATTATATGTGGATGACATATTTTTGATCAAAAATGGTACTGGATTTTTGAATGGCATAAAAGGATACTTGAATAAGAATTTTTCAATGAAAGACCTCGGTGAAGCTACTTATATATTGGGCATCAAGATCTATAGAGAGAGATCAAGACGCTTAATTGGAATTTCACAAAGCACATACCTTGATAATGTTTTGAAGAAGTTCAAAATAGGTCAGGCAAACAATGGGTTCTTCCCTGTGTGACAAGGTGTGAAGTTGAGTCAGACTCAATGCCCGACCACTTTAGAAGATAGAGAGAAAATCAAATTCATTCCCTATGCCACAGCCATAGGTTCTATCATGTATGCAATGATGTGTACCAGACCTGGTGTGCACTACAGAAAAAAAGACACATCCGTGACATTTTGGGCCGAACGAAAAAAAATTATGTCATGCTTATGACACTTCTATGACGATAATTGTGACAAAACCCGGTATAATAAAAGATGTGGTGGGGTCCAACTTCTATGACTAAAAATCATGACAGAAAATGGGCTTTTCATCCTGGGCGGTCCGGAGACGCAGCTGCATGAAATTCTTTGGGCCGTCCATGACGGAAAAAACCGTGGTAGAAGTGAGGGAGAGGAAAATATCAGGGAGTTCCAGGTTACGGTGGGTGATCGGGGGCCGAGCGATGCGCGTTTCTCTCATACATACATGCATGTGTGCGAGGTGTTGGGCTCTAACTGAACCCGAGCAAGGCGTTGGGCTCTAACTGAACCCGAGCGATTGCACTGCAAGCTACGTGTTACTCAACCCGAGCGATCAATCGATCCCTTGCCGTTAACTAAACCCAAGTGATTCCTTCGCTACTTCTGCTAACTGAACAGTGAGGATTGTTGGGGGTGGATGAATAGTTCCTCGTGGGGGTTGGATGAACAGGACCCCATGGTAGTAGAGGTCGTTGTCGTTGGATGAACAGTACCCCGATCGATCGAGCCAGTGGATGAATAGGACCCCGTGGAGGGCTGGATGAACAGGACCCCATGGAGGGCTGGATGAACAGGACCCCATGGAGGGCTGGTTGAACAGTAGCCGGTGGAGGGTTGGATGAACAGTAGCAGGTGGAGGGGTGGTTGAACAGGACCCCATGGAGACGGCTGGTTGAACAGTAGCCGGTGGAGGAGCGTGCGGTGGAAGCTGGATGAACAGGAGTCCGTGGATGAACAGTGCAGGTGGAGGCTGGAGGAGGTCGACGGTGGATGAACAGTAGCCCGTGGAGGCAGTCGACGGTGGAGATGAACAATATCCCGTGGAGTCCCGTTTTGCGGTACGCCACACCCCTCCCAATGAACAGGACCCCCGTTTCGACCGTAGCACTCCAACACAAGTCTGTTTCCTCCGTTTTGCGGTACGCCACACCCCTCCCGATCAACAGGACCCCGTTTCCACTGTAGGAGGTCTATTTCCTTGGATTTGCGATACGTCAGACCCCTCCCGATGAACAGGATCCCGTTTTGATCGTGGTTGGTCGAACACAAGGCCGTTTCCTCTGTTCTGCTGTACGCCAGGCCTCGTTTCCATCGACTGTTCCGTCCAAGCCGGTTAGCTCCCGATGAACAACACGCGTTTCGTTGCCTCCCGATGAACACGACGATGTTTCTCCATTTCGACTTAGACGGTTCGCTGCCTGATGAACAGGACACCGTTGCTCCCGCCCGTTGCCTCTCCATGTACACAATCCCTGGCCGTCCACAAGTACACGCTCGAGACCCCGCCCGTATGTACGTACATGGCCGTATTTTTTGCCCTGTGGCTATACTTACGTGTACAAGACTTAGACGGGACTACGTGAACTGCTATGTCGGGTGCTCTACAATGACACACGTGCCGCTACTTACTCGGC
The DNA here is from genome assembly GCF_002162155.2 of Triticum dicoccoides. Taxonomy (NCBI): domain Eukaryota; kingdom Viridiplantae; phylum Streptophyta; class Magnoliopsida; order Poales; family Poaceae; genus Triticum; species Triticum dicoccoides. The sequence continues at coordinate 342,595,955 of NC_041382.1, forward strand.
CACGGTTCATACTTGCAGAGAGACCGATCGACCAGTATGTACGTACACGTTCGCGACCAGAATGACAACACTACGTACACTTCGACCAGGTGGGTCCCGACTGTCAGGCACTTCCTTGCGTGCGAAGATGTAGCTGGTGGGTCCCAGCAGTCAGGGGGCGAATCATTTCTTTTGCTAGTAATATGGACGCACTTCCTTATGTGCGAAGATATAGCTGGTGGGTCCCAGCAGTCAGGGGGAAATGTTTTCTTTTCATGGAATACGGTGGCCCGTCTGGTGGGTCCCTGCTGTTAGGTGGAGGAATCATTATTTTACGCGTAATAAGGAGGCACTTCTTGTTGCGGCCGTGGACCCAGCTGTCAGCCTCTCCACGTACAGTACTCTTCCGATGGAAGTCGTTCCTTGACCACGTTGACCGGGCCACGCCGGGAGCACCATGGCGATGAACGACGGAGAGGCCTAGGAAGGGGACGACACAAAGCACGGGAAGACACGACAGTGGAAGCTCAGATGGACAGGAGTACGAGGGTTCACTAGTTCGGTTGCGGTGTGAGCCCGCCGTCGCCGTAGGGCCTAGCCAGCGGTGGGAGTAGTAGGGGCGGTGAGGCCTCCGCGGCAGCACAGCCGGCCATGGGAGGCAGGAGCAGGCGACACGACCGGCGCTGCTTTGGGCGGCTGGAGCAAGAAGAACAGAGGTTGAACAAGCACTACGGTCGTTGGATGGACATCGTACGGTCGCTGGAGCTAGAACCGTTCATATTGACTAAGTTGACAAAGCCCCCCGTCCCCGTTAACTTAGTAGGCCCACAAGTCAGCCTCCCATTATGTTGGGTCCCAGCTAGCAAGGGGAGTATTCATTTTTTGCGTAATAAGTGGCACTTCCTTGCGTGCGAAGATATAGCTGGTGGGTCCGAGCTGTCAGCGGCGGGAACATTTTGTCGCGAAATATAGAGGTCCTTTCGGTGGGTCCTAGATGTTAGGTGGAGGAATCATTATTTTTTGCATAATAAGGAGGCATTTCCTTGCGTGCGGCCATGGACCCAGCTGTCAACCTCTCCACGTACAGTCCACTTCAGATGCATGTCGGTCGTTGATCATGTTGACCACGCCACGTTGAGAGCACCATGGCGGTGGAAGACGGCGAGGCCTAGGAAGGGAACAACACGGAGCCAGGGAAGACTCGGCAGTTGTTTCCCACGTGGTGGGTAGTACGAGGGTTTACTGGTTCTTCTGCCATTTCCGGAGAATAACAACAGGTGTGGGTGAGTAGAGGGATGGCTAGGCCAGCGATGGGAGTACGATGGTGCAGTGAGGCCTGCGCAGCAGCATAGTCAGCTGCGGGAGGAGGGAGCAGGCAGTCCCGCCGGCACTTGTTTGAGCGGCTGGAGCAGGAAGAGCAGAGATTGAAGAAGAACGACAGCCGTTGGATGGACATCCAACAGTCACTGCTTGTGCGTCAACCTTTTTTCGGAAAGCCTCAAATCTGTGGAAAACAGCATACCTTCCATCTGCCATTATTTATAATAATTTACATACCATTTGCTAGTTCTTAAGGTTTTTTGGAGCCCATATTCTTTTTGTTAGCATTACAGCCCACATTGTGTCCACGGTTAAAAAATTATACGAAATTTTCATATTTCGGAGCGGTCCGAACTGTTTTTAATCCCGAAATTTCGAGTCACATTCAAACTGAGCTATTTTTAATCCTGTGGAGGCAGGAGGGGGGCGGCGGTGGAGATGAACAATATCCCGTGGAGTCCCGTTTTGCGGTACGCCACACCCCTCCTGATGAACAGGACCTCGGTTTCGACCGTAGCGCTCCAGCACAAGTCTGTTTCCTCCGTTTTGCGGTAGCCACACCCCACCCATGAACAGGACTGCCGTTTCGACTGTAGGAGGTCTGTTTCCTCCGTTTTGCGGTATGCCAGACCCCTCCCGATGAACAGGATCCCGTTTCGACTGTGGCCGGTTGAACACAAGGTTGTTTCCTCCATTCTGCGGTACGCCAGGCCTCGTTTCCATCGGCTGTTCCGTCCAAGCCCTCCCGATGAACACGTCGACGCATTCCGTTCCCACCCAGCCGGTTGGCTCCCCATGAACACGACGACGACGCTGTTTCTCTGTTCCGACCCAGCCATGTACACGAGCCCTGGCCGTACGTATGCGCGAGTAGGCGTTTGAGACCCTGCCCGTATGTACGTACATGGCTGTATTTTCTTTCTTGCACACTGGTCGCTGTACGTACATGTACATGCTACGTGCGCACCTCTACTACGACATGTGCGTGCCTCTACATTGACCAGTATGTACGTACACGTTCGCGACTAGAATGACAACGCTATGTACGCTTTGACCAGGTGGGTCCCAACTGTCAGGCACTTCCTTGCGTGCGGAGATGTAGCTGGTGGGTCCCAGCAGTCAGGGGGACGAATCGTATTTTTTGCCCGGACACACTTCCTTGTGTGCGAAGATGCACCTGGTAGGTCCCAGCAGTAAGGGGGAAAATGTTTTTTTCACGAAATATGGTCGCCCGTCCGGTGGGTCCCCGCTGTTAGTTGGAGGAATCATTATTTTCCGCGTAATAAGGAGGCACTTCCTTGCTGCGGCTATGGACCCAACTGTCAGCCTCTCCACGTACAGTCCATGTCCGCTGGAAGTCGTTCCTTGACCATGTTGACCACGCCACCAAGAGCACCAGGGTGGTGGACGACGGCGAGGCCTAGGAAGGGGACGACGCAGAGCCGGGGAAGATGCCGCAGTGGATGCCCATGCGTAGAGGAGTATGAGGGTTCACTGGTTCGTTGCGGTGTGAGGTTGCTGTCGCCGCAGAATAACTGGGGTTGTGTGTGAGTAGAGGGATGGCCTGGCCAGCGGTGGGAGAAGTAGGGGGCGGTGAGGCCTCCGCGGCATCGCAGCCGGCCACGGGAGGCAGGAGCACGAGGCACGACCGGCGCTGGTTTGGGTGGCTGGGGCAAGAAGACCAGAGGTTGAAGAAGCACTACAACTGTTGGATGGACATTGTACGGTCACTAGAGCAAGAATCGTGCATATTGACTAAGTTGACAAAGCCCTCCGTCCCTGTCAACTTAGTAGGCACACAAGTCAGCCTCCCACTATACTAGGTCCCAGCTAGCAGGGGGAGTATTCATTTTTTGTGCGTAATAAGTGGCACTTCCATGCATGCGAAGATATAGCTGGTGGGTTCGAGCTGTGAGTGGTGGTAACTTTTTTTGCGAAAGACAGAGGCCCTTTTGGTGGGTCCTAGATGTCAAGTGGAGGAATCATTATTTTGCACGTAATAAGGAGGCATTTCCTTGCGTGCGGCCATGGACCCAGCTGTCAACCTCTCCACGTACAGTCCACTTCAGATGCATGTCGGTCGTTTTCCACATTGACCAGGCCGCGCCGAGAGGACCTGGGCGGTGGACGATGGCGAGGCCTAGGAAGGGAATGACACAGAGCCAGGGAAGACTCGGCAGTTGTTTTCCACGCGGAGGGGAGTACGATTGTATGAGGGTTTACTTGTTCGTTTGCCATCGCCGGAAAATAACAACAGGTGTGGGTGAGTAGAGGGATGGCTAGGCAAGCGAAGGGAGTACGGTGGGGTGGTGAGGCCTATGCGGCAGCATAGCCGACCGCGAGGAGGAGGGAGCAGGCTCCCGACGGCGCTTGTTTGAGCGGCTGGAGCAGGAAGAGCATAGATTGAAGAAGCACGACGGCCGTTGGATGGACATCCAACAGCCACTGCTTGTGCGTCAACCTTTTTCTAGGAAAGCCTCAAATCTGTGCAAAACAGCATATAGCCCATCTTCCATTATTTCTAATAATTTACAGCCCATTTGCTAATTCTTAAGGTTATTTTGGAGCCCATATTCTTTTTGTTAGCATTACAACCCTATTGTGGCCACGGTTAAAAAATTATATGAAATTTTGCATATTTCGGTGCGGCCCGAACTGTTTTTAATCGCGAAATTTCGAGTCACATTCAAACTGATTTTAAAAATAAATGTATATCAATATAATATCCAACAAATTGTCAATGCATAAAAATCAATGCAATTTAAAATCTCGAAACGAAAAAAAAGAAATTTGAAACTAATTGCCGGTCTGATGTGTTTTAAAAATGTACGACCCATTTCTCATTACTGATAGACCATTTTCTCGGCCAGCCCAATGAAGCTCTCCTCGTCTTGAAAGATTTGCAGCCCAATAGGCCTGACAAAGCGACTTACTTGGCAAATCACCAAAAAACAGGGATATGGCCGTGGACCAGCTGCGGCCATGGACCCAGCTGTCAGCCTCTCCACGTACAGTACTCTTCCGATGGAAGTTGGTCATCGAACACATTGACCACGCCGCGCCGAGAGCACCAAGGCGGTAGACGACGGGGAGGCCTAGGAAGGGGATGACGAGGAGCCCGGGAAGACGCGGTAGTGGATACCCATGCAGAGAGGAGTACGAGGGTTCACTGGTTCGGCTGCGGTGTGAGGCTACCGTCGCCGCAGAATAACAGGGGGTGTGGATGAGTAGAGGGATGGCCTAGCCAGCAGCGGGAGTAGTAGGGGGCGGTGAGGCCTCCGCGACATCGCAGCCGGCCACGGGAGGCAGGAGCACGAGGTACGACCGGCGCTGGTTTGGGCGGCTAGAGCAAGAAGACCAGAGGTTGAAGAAGCACTACGGCCGTTGGATGGACATTGTACGGTCACTGGAGCTAGAATCGTTCATATTGACTAAGTTGACAAAACCCTCCGTCCCCGTCAACTTAGTTGGCCCACAAGTCAGCCTCCCACTATTGTGGGTCCCAGCTAGCAGGGGGTATTCATTTTTTTTGTGCGTAATAAGGAGGCACTTCCTTGCATGCGAAGATATAGCTGGTGGGTCCGACCTATCAGCGATGGGAACGTTTTTTTGTGAAATACAGAGGCCCTTCCGATGGGTCCTAGCTGTCAGGTGGAGGAATCATTATTTTGCGCGTAATAAGGAGGCATTTCCTTGCGTGCGGCCGTGGACCCAGCTGTCAGCCTCTCCACGCATAGTCTACTTCTGATGGTGTCGTTTGTTGACCATGTTGACCACTCCGTGCCGAGCGCATCCAAGGTGGTGGACGACGGCGAGGCCTAGGAAGGGGACGACGTGTAGCTGGGGAAGACGCGGCAGTGGATGCCCACGCAGAGAGGAGTACGAGGGTTCACTGGTTCGGCTGCGGTGTGAGGCTGCCGTCGCCGCAGGGCCTGGCTAGCGGTGGGAGTAGTAGAGGGCAGTGAGGCCTCAACGGCAGCATAGCCGGCCATTGGAGGCAAGAGCAGGCGGTCTCGCAGGCGCTGGTTTGGCCGGCTGGAGCAGGAAGATCAGAGATTGAAGAAGCACGTCGGCCATTGGATGGACATCCAACAGTCATTGCTGCTAGAATCGTATGCTGACTGACAAAGCCTTGCGTAAACAAAGTCAGCCTCGAAATCTGTGGCGTGTACAGCCCATTTGCTATTATTTTTATAATTTTTACTCATTTTCTAATTTATATGGAATTTATTGCAGCCCGTTTTCCATTTTTAGAATTGCTGCCCATTTTCTAGTGAGTGCCAGGGTTAAAAAATTAACTAAATATGTGGGAAATTTTGAAAATTCGCAATTTTTTGCTCGGGAACAAAATATTCTTAATCCAAAAATTAGTAGCCATACTAAAAAAATAAAAAAATTGTACTATGTCATGTTAAATCCAATGAAATATAGTATAAGATATCAGTGAAGAACAAAAACAAAAAAAGAAACTAATATCCAAATTGCTATAATTTTTTTGGAATTTTCAACCCCTTTTGATATTACTTTTAACAGACACTGACCATACTCTTTGGCCAGGCCAGAATGCATCTTGCAGCCCAGTAAGTCGGAGAAAACAAATAGGCCTAGCTTGGGTATTCTTCAAAACGAAATACTGGGCTACCTATTTTCCCGAAGAAAAAACTGTTGGGCTGGTCATGTTGTTAGACGGGCCACAGAGACCGCACAACCCAGTTTATAGCCTGCTCCTCCGAATTACTACTCAAAAAAAAATTGTGCAATTCTGTCGTTTTTTTGACTGTGCACTGTAGGGGAAAACCCCACAGCCTATCATTTTATTCCAATTTATAAAGTTACAATATGTACAAGGTTATGAAAAATAACCCCAAAGAAAAAGCCTAAACTAAGGTACAACAAGGAGAAAGAAAATTTTATGTGCAATTCTATCGTTAATTGACTATACATTGAAAATGATGTGGGTCCCAGATATCAGCAAGGTGGATTAGAGTAAAAAACGAGGGGTTCATCTGAGTAGTAAAAGAGGCGCTTGCTTGTGTTCGGGAGTGGACCTGGTGGGTCCATACTGTCATACTCACAACTATAGTCCTCTCCTGATTCACTATGTTGACAGGGACCGTTTCAAAAAAAACTATGTTGATAGGGCCTGACGGCGGCGCCGCGGCGAGCGCACCAAGGCAGAGGATAAAGTGTTGTCGCCAATGTGCTGGGCTGGGTTGCACATTCTTATTGAAAAATAAAAATGGACCGGAACTATTTACGACGTTGACTACGATTTGCATGGGTCCGCTGGTTGCAGGAAGAAAATGTTGGGAGAAAGAGGATTGGTCGCTATCTTTGCCTAAGAATAATATCGACTGAATGTAACGACGCTATCATAGGAAAATAATATCCTCATGTTAAATCATGAATTTAAAGAACTGGTGCATGAGCATTTAGCTTTATTTATTTATATACTTATTTATGTTTAGGGGACCATGAGCATGTACCTGGGCCTGATTCATGTGAGAGCCTCCCTTCCAGTTAATTATGGGCTTCTCTATTGGGCCTTCATCAGTGGGCTGCATGTTATCAACAAGTGAAAAATGTGTTCCATACGAAAAATAGTATGCGCTACGTACGGTACTGGGCACTAAAGGATCGAACCGTGCAAGGACTTCCAAAACATTGTGTTTGTTGTTCTAACAACACATTTATTCAACCAACAGACGAAATATACTACTAATTGTACATTGAAAACAACAGCAGCAACCAGGGCTGGGGGTGCAACAGAAGCAGTAAGCAGGCCAGAAGAGTGAAGACGCAGCTATCTCTTCCAAACCAAACATCAGCCATCATTACAAAAGGGCTACCAAAAAAGAACAAGTGTATGCATCAAACTAAATAAAGATCCTACTACACCGAGTGTACACATCTAACTATCTGGCTCAGCTAGACGTTACTAGCTGTAGAGGTTAGCTGACGGCTTGAACCAGATGGGTGCCTGACGGGGGAAACTCCAGCCAATAGGTCGAAGTCTGATACTTGTGACCCTCTCTCCTACTTTGGGTTGCAGAGCGTGGCGGCACATATCAGGGTATGGTGCATGCAGAGACGCATGGTATGCTGTGTACACACAGTTTTGCCTGATGAACGAAACCGCGCTGCCATCATGATCCTTGCCGTCGGTTATCTCCTAGTTAATCGGATAATTCAGTCCGACAAACAAAGAGCTTGTACCAAGGCTACTGACCAACCTCCAGTCAAAAATTCCTGAAGGTCCAGAGAAGCTAGGATCCTGCTCAAATACCTTGCACTGCCTATGATTGTATTCCGCGAAACAACACATTCGGTACGTGCGACCGATCATCAATCGTTCGCCATCGTCTGATCGAGCCAGGAACCACCTGCACTACCATGCCGCTTTTCTTTGAAAGGTTCTGTGATTAGGAAGGGTAGGGACACCAGGCAGCCTACAACATCATATCAAGTTGGAGTCAAATAACCCTAAAAAAGTTGGAGTTAAATAAAAAAGGGCTCTTGATGTAGTCAATCTTAAGAACAACATGTTATGAGCATGAATTATTTTTTAGTAAATATTGACAGTAATATAAGCAAGGCATCATGATATCATAGGAAAGTAACATACTATTGTAACAGTCGTTTGTAGCGATGACTGGAGTAGGCCAGCAATACGTCCAGCCATAGAAGGAGTTGATAGCGTAAATGAAGCCCTTGTGTTCAATGGCATCAGAGAACCATGGAGGATGTATGATCCTGTGATGGACGTGCAGATTTATCCACTTAACGAAGTGACCTGTCAGATAGGCGAGACCGCGGTTGAAGAATGCAATTAGCCTGAAGTCTTTATAATTCGCAGATCTTGTGGGCACTTGGCAGATTACAACCTTGAGCAAATCAAACTTGGTGTCATGTTGGCTACTGTAAGATTCCAAGTATTCTGGGCTGCGGTGCCAAAGCAGTGCAGTGTTAATCGAAGGAAGGGGGATCAATCGTCGGGTGTAGACCTCCACGAGCATCCAACTGCCGCGGCCGTCGATGAGCACCATCCAAGACGTGTTCATGCCGACCCAGTACATATCATTAATGTAGTTGAGGGTGATGGGGATCGGATCGCAGTCAAGGGGGTTGATGCTCGCCACCCTATGATTGTTATGCCGCATGACACGCCGTTTCTGAAGATCAGGCGGCATCAGCAAGCAAGGAGCTGGCTTAAAAAGCTCCGGCCTGATGGCTTTGAGTAAACGATACAGCCCCGACGAGCACGCGGCGAGCGGCATGATACTGAGATTGTCCACACGCGAAATAATGAGCTTGATTACCTCTATGGGGAGCGAATTCCAGCCACTCTTTCGGCGGATGCTGCTTGGTTCTGCCATTGTTAGTGCTTGGGTTTCGGATGAGGGGGGAGGCGCCTTAGTGGGGATGGAAGACTGGACGAGATTATGTGCGGACAAAGATGGAGAAGCGAATATGTGTTGCGAGAAGTGGATAGGTGATGATGACTAGCACGCCGCTTGACTTACAAGACACATACCAGTAGCGTAGGGTCATACCGATGCCAGACAACTTGCTTGGGTGATCACAGTACTGGTACTCCCTACAGTACCTACTACTATGCCCTAACTTGCTTGAGTAGAGTAGTAGTGGAGTAGGACTGGAGGAGTAGTATATTCTAATCTAAAAATAGTTACAAAGTTCAATGCCCGAGAGTGGAACGACTACGAACCGACATCGGTGCTAACTCCAGTCCCTAGCAAACGTTCGCTGGGAGACATGGCAGTTGCAAACGACCGGGACGCAGTTACAGTACGTGTGTAAGGGTGGCAGTTTTGTCAAATACTATGGCTTAAAAACTGGCCACCGTCGGATGGAAATCTGACGGTTATGTCGGATTCGCCAGGATTGAGCTCGTGGCGAACAATCGCCAGATATCATTACTAAAAAAAGGTGAAAACACCCGGGGCTATAACTTGCACCGACTGACCACTAACAATGATACTAACATAGTTGTAAAATGGTCAAAGACCGTGTCTACGTGGTGTTTGGAATTATATGCAAAAAAATTAGCAAGATGCCCGTGCATTGCATGGAACATCAAGATGCATTTTTTTACAAAACGCCTGTTGTGATTGACCCATGCAGGAGTAATCGCATGTGTAAAAACTAATGATGTCTTGAGAATTTTATCAGAAAATGGTGTGTCGACCATTTCATCAAAAAAATGATATCTCGAGAAAGATGATAGAGGTGAGGAGGAGTGGGGCGTGGTGGTGACTGGTGGCCGGACTGGGCGGAGGCATGGGGATGGACGGCGCCGGCAGCGGCCACCATGCCAGATTGTTCCAGAGACTTCCTTTTTCAATTGCTAAGCAACGAGGTTGTGGGAGATGAGGATGAACGAGGCAAGGCCTTATCTGTAATTGTGGAGAGAGGTGTGGGTATCTTTTGTAAAATTGTCATAGTTTGCTTTCAATCCGTCAGATATAGATCGGACAGTCTATATTATAAGATGTCAGGCACACCATCATCACCAACTCGGTTTTTTCTCTACTCCTACTCCTATAGAAGACTCAGTTGGTGATGATGGTGTGTCTGCCATCCACCATTACTGACCATAAGATCTGCATCTAATGGCTGTGATGTAAGTTGTGGCCTTTTGCAACAATTCCCACTTCTCTGCTCTAGTTTACACAAAACCCCTTAGTATCTTGAAACCAACCACATTCCTCCCTTACTTCATCAAAACAGCCCAAAGAATATATTTGGAGTGAAACATAAGATATTTTTAGTGATATGTATATCAAAAGTAAACTGTTTTCTTTCAAATTTGTGAATATGTATTATTCTACTTTGGATCCGTTGCAACGGACGGGCTCGTTGTTATAAAGGTTTATCTCTTGCATTCTCCCCAACCAGCACCTAGTGTACTAGTCCGGGCCGGATGCTTGCAGTGCGATGACCTAAGTTCGAATTATGTCCTAAACGTTAGCTTTTCATATATTTTTAATATATACTTCTTTCGCTACTATACTCGCAGTGGAACCCACAGAGTACTTAGAATACAAGATTAAGGATGGATTTATTTCTTTTAAACTTTCTGTACGAATCTGTAGCCAACCTGCAAGTCATGTACAAAGGTTTAACAAAGGGGTTTGATGGAGGCGAGGAGGCGTGTTCAGCCGGGCGTGAAGCGGACGTCGTAGTACTATTCGATTTGACAGCTACAACTAGTATATTATAAAAACAAAGAAGAGTAGTAAAGATAGAGATAAGAATAGAGACTAGGGAGGAGCACCATCTACTGCTTCGTGGGCTACTCCTGCAATCCATTCGGCGGCCTCAACGTCCCCTACAGCCACTCCCTCTTGTGCTCCATTCAGCGGGCGCTGTTGAAATTTCGGGAGTGCACTCTCGCGACTGGTAGCAGCGATGACTTCACCGACGACGACTTCTTCCCCGACCTCAGCAACCTCTTCCTCAACGACATGGGCGACAACCTGAACGCCAATGGTGCTGCTCCCGTTGCACCATATGTGTTTCTGTCCTTCCTATTCGAAATCGTGGTAGAATTCATGTTTCTAGTCTGTGTCCTAGATTCGATCTATTCATCTACTATGCTAGTCCGGATGATTAGTTTAATATCTGTTATAGTCTTCATGATTTATTTTGTGCTTATTCGGACTAAATCTCGTAGTAACTTGCTCATATATTCAACTGGCAGAACGTCCCCTACAGCCACTCCCGTTTCATGGACGGCCTGGTCGATGACTCTAAGGAGCCCTTCGTCTACTGCTATGAGTGCCCGATGCCGTCTTGGGGCTCGCCGGCGGACATCGTGCATCACCTCACGCAGGCGTGTGGTGATCACTACTGGCCCTTGGCGAAGAACATCAAGTACGAGAGGTGCTACCCGTTCACCGTGCCGGAGTGGCTAGAGGATCACCGCCGCCTGCTAGTCTCGGACGAGGATGGCAGCGTCTTCCTCTTGATCGTGGGCACCGGCGAGGCCCGCGTAGGCCGCCGCCCCGTCTCTGTAGTGTGCGTCAGGGGCGACGCCGCTGACGCTGACACTGACACGAGGCCGATGTACGGGTGCATGCTCACTATTACTACCCCTCGGAGGTACATGGGCGGCGACACTGGCTACGTCAAGCTGAGTAGGACTGTGCCGAGTTGGGACCTTCCCGCCGATGTGGACATGGAAGACGCATGGCATGATTTGACCCCCAACAATGTGGACGGGGACTCCAAGGAGGTTCACCTGGACATCTGCATTACCAAGTTAAATGTTGATCATTAGTCTTCGCTCAATGTAATCCGCTGTCTAAGCATGTGGAGACTTCCATGCGTGAACTTGCTCTATTGGAGTATCGCGCATGAATAAAAGTGTATCCATTTATGGTTTAGTCTAGAATCTTCCATCTATGAATTTTTACTACAGTACTGGTGAAAGACTTATGATGAACCATTTCTTACATATCCTCTGCCCCCTTCCAAGTCATCCTGATTTAATCCCTCCGTCTAGGTGTATAAGGGCATGGTTAATACTTAAATAGTATAGCCAACTGTTGACTATAAGAAAGTGCCATGTCATCTGTAGCCAACATGTATAACATGGATACTCAAAAAATAATGCTTGAAGACCATTTCTTGCAAAGCACAATAAGAGTTATTTCTTCACAAGTTTTGGATGCAGGTTGAATAGTTGAACGCCTTTGTTTGCAAAAGATACTTTTTATCTATTTCACCTGGATGTTTGTGAGCTCTAGAGATGAAATAATATCCAAAGAAACCAATCGATACCCGTTACACATGAGATGACCCCCACATCCTTTGTCAAAATAAACAACTGCCCGATCAATGCATTTCACTCTTCCGTGCAATGCATGGGCACCTTACTATAGATTAGTACGACCAAAATTGAACTAACATTATATATAGTACGATAATTGATGATGCATGTCACCTAAAATTATATCATTGAAAACTATGTTCAAATATGAATCCAACGATATTGTTTTTGTTGACATGCACTAACATTTTGTTAGTTAAATCTTTAGTCAAATTCAATGGGTGATAAACCATGACCGATGTAGTACTAGTGTAGAGGCAGCGCTGCACGGGAGTCTCACCCCGCTCGTGGCGCGGCAGTAAAGCCGTCATATCGCAAAACCCAACCACTCCGAGTAATAAGTGGCCTGGTAAAATAAACGGACAAGCAACCATCACATCCCTCCGTCTTTTTTGCATTTCACCTCTCTGCATTTACTTTCTCTGGTTCATCTCGCGCACTCGATCCCTAGCTACTACTCCTAGTATCCCTAGCTACTACTCCTAGGGCCAGTTCTTTTGGCGGCTTCCCCAGCTTTTCCCATAAGACTAGTCACAGTGGAGAGTAACGTTAAGGCGCCTCACTCATTTATTTGGGCTTCTAAACTACTACTAGTACCTATGTCCTGGTTTATTCGTCACCATTGCAATTTGTGCTAAATTTTTACCAAAGATTTAACTGATAAAATGTTAGTGCATGTGACATGCACTAACATTTCATTAGTTAAATTTATGATCAAAATTTGACATAGATTACAATGGGGACAAATAAACCAGGACGGAGGTAGTAGTTATGGGATTACTAATCTAGAAGCCTAAAAGAACTATCCCCTAGTACTCCTACTAGTAGTAGTACTCAAGTTGGAATTCCAATTGCACGCCACAACTTGTTAGGCAAAAAATTCGATACAGGGTGTAGGAAGCGGTTTGGGAATTTGCATGCCTTTCCGACCAGTGAGATACTCCGTACAAAGTACGACAGAGAAATAACCACAGAGAAGGAAGCTAAAAGTAAACAATCAAATGAGCATTTTTGCATTTGTTTTGCATTGAATCGTTTCACAAGCTTGACTAGTGATGTTTTTCTACTTTTACAAAAACCACATCGTAATGTTAAAACGTGCATTTGCACGTACATAAGTCATAGTATTACTCCCTCCGTCTAGGTGTATAAGTCTTCCCTCCTTCTTGGTCATGGTGCACAACCAAAGATGACTTATTGACCTGGACGGAGGGAGTAGCACAGTCTGCAAGCATATAGAGAGAGAGAGACGTGTAGTGCGATAGTATATAGTAAAGTTTGTGCTATATGCATGTACTTGCAAAATGCGTACGAATACACAAGGTTTCCAAACTTTCCCTTTTACATACTTAATTAAGGACGCTAATAATTCCTGAATGTTCGGGATTTATCATTTGCATCCCAAAACTAATGAGATCGCCTTACGAAACAAAAATTATACTCCTACTAAAAGCCACGGCGCTCGTAGGAGCGCTTGCGGCGCGCCAAGAGTGCCCTGGTGCGCGGTTGTTTCCCAGCGTGCCGACACAACGCCTCTTCCTCAGCCTCGCAACTCGTGAGGTGCTGATTGGCGGCCTGCCGTCGGGCGAGCGCAATCTCACCGGTGTGGTGATCCGGCGCCAACAGGTACTCCTCCTCGTTGGAAGCGTGCACCCGGTCCACGTACCGCCAAGCGTAGATGAGGCACTTGGGCCCGACTGCACTCAGGGCTTTGGCACGGGCGTCCTCCGCCACCCTCACGGCCCTTGCACGAGCCTTCTGCCAAAGAGCCAATTGCCTGACTCTCTCGGACGTGACATAGACCTGCCAGGCAGCTTGCCCCGCAGTGCGCTTCTCTTCATCGGCCTTCTTCTCCGCGTCTATTTTGGCTTTGTCTGCTGGCGGCAAAGCCTCCCACATGGCGACATCCATTTCTTTCCAAAGCTCCTGAAGGTTGGGGGGGCTCGGCGGGCGGCGTGGCGTTCTGCTCATAGTGGGGAGCCAACATGAACTCCGACGCGCATGCTGGTGAGATTGGGAACGCCGATGCATCCACCTCGACGCGTCGCGGTGAGGAGTGGAACACCGACGCGTCCTCCTTGACTAGTGGAGGGGAGGTACAGAACGGCGACGCGTGACCGTCCAGGCGGTGCAGCGAGGGGCGCCTAGGGCTTGGGAGTGGCGATGCCATGGTGGTCGATGTGAGAGGGATGGGAGGAGATAGCGATGAACGTGAGCGTTCTTCCGAATGACGTGGGAGGTGCAGTATTTATAGCGAGCAATGGCACACCAATGTAAGATATGGACTGAGCTGCACTGACTTAACTGCAGGTCCAGTTGCGTCACTGACATGTGGGCCAGACCCCTGTTGGGCCCATATGTCAGTGACCCAATGCACCTACAATTAAGTAACTGAAGCAGCGTCCCGGAAGATATGTTGCGTGATTAACGTAATAGCTACTCCCATCACATGCTCAGAATTCAAGGTGCATTAATTCATTGTATGCGAGGATTATGAGAAACTTGACCAATGCATGTACTTCATGCATGCATGCATTGCAATTAATGTATTGGTAAACACAATTCTTTGAGAAAAACAAGCGCATTGATTGAGTGCTTTTACAAACCATGAAAATTATTCCACCACTCATCATCTAGCTTGGTTGGTGAGATTTTTGAATTGAGCCCTATAAACCGGAAAGGAGGTAGTACGTGGGCATATTTGTTGGAGTAAATTACGGGGGAGGGAAGGGGTGGAAATATTGCTGGTCACAATGGATTGGAC
>NC_041382.1:342611193-342639256 GCF_002162155.2 Triticum dicoccoides
AGTCATGCATGCATATTTTTTCCACACGGGGTGGAGTGGTGGGACCACCGGAGGGAGAAGGAGAGTCTGGCAGGCATATTGTTTCCACACAAGGAGAGGAAAAGATTTGGAGATGAACGGGCTTCCTGCAGGTATGGGGAACGGTGCATAATAAGTCTCATCTTGCATGTCGGGCTAGGTATAGTCTCAAGTCATTAAAAACATACACGCCCCACACATGTTCATATTTCAAGGTGCACTAAATTATTGCATGCGATGATTAAGGCTGGCCATAATGGTGGTATCTTAGCTGGCATCATTCACACGGGAATAGCAAACATGCTGATGTTGCAAAGAATTAAAGAAGAGAGTGGGGTTAGAGTAACTAGTGTTCATGCATGCATTGGTAAACACATTTTTTTGTGAAGAACGACATCATTAGTTGAGTACTTTTGCAGACTACAAAAACTATTCCACCGCCTCTATCTTGCTAAGAGTAGGTGAAATTTTTGAATTGAGCCCTTTAAACTAGAAGGGAGGTAGTAGTACTCTAATAGCTCTTGTTGTGATGACAATATAGGACATGGCACACACCTGGAAGGAGGAACAAGTCTGCATTGTGCATTTAAGTTTTGTCCGAAGTCAATGTACCTCTACTTTGACCAAACTTATATAAAAATGCATCAACATTCACAATGTCAAATCAATATTTTTATACTCATTATAAAATGTAGTTCTTATACTCATTATAATTAGTATTGTAGATATTGATATTTTTAGTATAAACTTGGTCAAACACTTTGCAAACGGTTGACGGAAGTAAAAAGGACCAGAGGGAGTATCATGCATGCGGAGTAGGCAAAAAGATTGCTCATTTATAGCCGGTCGAAGTCTCAAAGGGCGCGACCATGCGAGGGAGGCGAAGGTCATGGGAGGCGCGATGGTTGATGGAATTCAGTGAAGTTACCCATGCGCCGGCATGGCGTGCGAACAGGCAGAAGCTATATCGTCAGGCCTACGATATGGGTCTAGTAGACATGACATCTAGTGGGTCCCGCATAGTTCACTAGAACTCTTGGGGGCTTGCAGCCGTTTATCCACCAGGCAAGCCAGCAACCCCACGCCATTCGCACGCCCTACTCGTCCCCGTCTTCTACTTACACGTGGATCCGCGATAGTGAAAGCATGCCTTGCTCGCTTCCTACGCATGTTCAATATTTCAACGGATGAGTGGGTCGTTGGGCTAGATGTTGACTACACCACAGTCCTGCAAAGAGAGAAGATTCTAAAGGAGGCAGAGAAGAAGAAGCCCGCCGTGATCCAGGTTTGCGTACATAACGTGTGCTTGGTCTACCACATATGCCATGCTGACGTTGAGTGCCAGGATTTTAAGAACTTCCTCAAGGACGAAAGAGTGAAATTCGTTATTGTAGACTTTAGGAACGACAGGGATGTCATGGGTCGGATAGGCCTCGTTGTAGGTTAGCCCTTCGATCTCCAGAAGGCAAGCCTGGTGTCCTCCTCTCAACCTTCAATGATGACCCTGGCAGCAGCCATGATTGATCCTTCGTACACTAAACTTAAGAAGCCTCACCATGAGTTTCATCATGCATGGGAGTCAAATACATTAGATGAAGATCACATCATGTACGCAGCAATGGATGCCTACCTTTGTTTAAATATCTACAAGGGTTGGATGAAGAAGCAGAGCCCAGTGTCCGGTTCAAGCAAAGAAGCGTCGGCAAAGAGGAAGATGAAGAGGGACGAGGATGAAGTCGAGGACATGGACTCGGACTCCGAGTAGGTGGCAGTGCCGTCGCTCATGCTGGTTCTACTGCAGTGTCAAGCGGACTAGTTGCTTAGTTTATGTTCAAGGTTGTGTGGTGTTGAGGCCCTAGCAGAACTATGTTTATGTTCTTTCTCGTTATTTGAACTCTTTAGTACATACAGTAGTACTAGTACTATGTCTCCCTCTGTTCCTATATGTAGTGCGTATATTTTTTTTAGAAAAATTCCGATTTATAGTGCGCATTGGCAGCCATCTTGTACTTTGGACCCAAATAGCCTTGCATAGCAGCACACATGCAGCCTCCTCACTTGTCGCTTCTGCCGAACTGCAACAACACATGGCCTGGGTGGGGGTATTCTGCGTCCAAGCTGCAACCTCCAGCTCATGTGTTGGTATGTGTGCCTATAACTATGCGCACTAAATATTGGACTGTTCTTGCAGTTGGCACTACTTCTCGTATCTTTATGTTCCTACTGTACTTAATACGTTCGTACTAGTATTATAAGTTGGGTCAGTCGATTTGTGAAAGAAGTTCGATGGAGTGAAGGAAGAAGACGGAAGAGAAGCTACCCCAGTATCTATATTAGGGTGGCAGGGTGCCCATGATCTATCTTATGAGTGTTGGGTGTGGAATGCAGTCCGCCGGAAAAAAAGGATCATGCCCGGGGTTAAACGGATGGCGGGGGTGGGGGGAGCATGGCGGTGGCAGGCGGTTCAGGGGAGGGCCCGGCGGGGGTGGCAGACGGTTAGGCATGTGGCGGGCTGAGAAGATGAACCGTGCATCAATTTCAGAGGTTGAAGAAGCCCTTCTAGCCATGCATGTTGCATCAAACGGCTCACAAGAGTTGACTGACCCAAATTGCTCCTTCAGATTGCAGGATCCACGTGGCATTCAAGGTCTCGAAGGTAGATTCTGCGTCCGCACCCGGTTTGCGGGCTCGACGAGCGCGCGATTGGCTTCCGCCGCGACAGCCACCATGCGCGCCTCCTCCGCACGGGCGCAGACGACAATGACACGCTAGTTCCTCCTTGCTGGCGATGCTGCATGCATAGACACGGCTCCACCAGCTTCTCGCGTGCTTTGCAGTGCGGCGGCATCGCGAGGAGGGACTACAGGCGACGTGAGCGGGCGAGCCTTCGGCTTCATGGCACAGGGATGGCGGTGAGATGGCGGTGATGGGCGAGAAATTGTTGGCCGGAGTAGGCGGGTTCCGGCATGCGCAACGGCGGCGGCATATTGATGAGTGTGTGTATGCGAGCTTAGTTTAGTTTTATATAGGGTTGGTCAAACTTAAAAGAAAACCATACTAGTACACGTAAACATTAGACTAGGCAGCATTTTTATTAGTTACCACAGCCACGATACGGAATCCTGTGCAAGCGCGTGAACCGCAGCCACGCGGTCGATCGAACGGTGCGTCACCGTGTCGCGCTCGAAGGACATCCACTGAACCTTTTTGTGTGTGTGAAAACAATCCTCGAATATTACTCAACTTTTTTTCCTGGAAAAGTTCTTGATGCTACAATATTTCCATATATTTGAATTTAGCTCCAGTTCGTGTTTATTTTGATTTGGATGTTTTAGGTGCGCCCTAGTTTTTTTAATACTGATTTTGTGTGTGTGACTGAGAGAGAACATGTGTACGTGTCCATATGTGTGTTGTGGCAGAAGGGCAATGTGGAGACGGTGTGCGTGCGATAGAGACATAGAGAGGTGTGAATGTGCAAATGATCATGCATGAGTGAGACATAGATAGATGCCGATACGTTGTGTATACATGAGAGAACGGTCTTCTATTTTGCTTGTGTGTGTGAGAGAGAGAGAGAGGAGCATCCGTAACACAAAAACCATCTCTCTCGATTCGTCCATCCCTCGCACGATCGCATGTAACACATGCATCAACGCGCACATTTTGACACCCTCACCCGGCCCCTGCCCACCTCAAGGCCCGCACATCGCTGTCTATCTCGCACGCACAATCTCTTCGTGAATACCCTATTTAGCATGTAGCTTTCCGTCACATACACACACATTTCTCTCCTTAGGTTTGTTTTCTCTCAATATCTAACACACACACACACAACACACAGCACACACACACACACACACACACACACACACACACACACAGCACACAGCACACACACACCCCCTCCCCCGAGCAAACAATTCATCCCCATCCAAGGTTATATGGCGACCACTCTCGCTTGTGCTTCTCTGCACCCCAGCATGCACAACACCTCAATCTTCAAAGAGGGCATCGAGGAGACCGAAGACGGCGACCACACTGCGCTAGAGAATGCGGGGCCATTTGGAAGCAGGATGATGTGACGACGACTGACTGACTCCTCCTCCCACCCTCTCTCTGTCTCGCACAAAATTACCAATCCCTCTCTCCCCCGCACAAATTTATCAATCCCTCAACCCACGAGATCCTTCCCCTCTCGTCCATGTTTCTCCAGCTCTCTCATCAAACCTGTTGTCTCTTCTCCTTCCACGTGTACGGAATCTGGATGCACACGCATCTCACGTATATTACATGTCTCCATCTTTCTCACAGACCTAACTTCTTCCTTTCTCTTTCTCTCTCTATCTCTCTCTCTATTTCATTAGGTTTGTCTCCTAATCTCTCGTCCACATACATACAATCTTTCCCGCCCTATCTGCTCCATCTTCGCAAGCTCTCTCTGCACGTTTCATTCACACATTGGGATATGTTCAAAATGTTGCTTTTATAATGGCTGATGTAGAGTTATTGTTGGTTTTGTTGCATCCTACAAAGTAATAACTATGAAATGCATTTTGATTGTCATTTGACTGGGATTATGTGAATTTGAGCATGTTGTGAAGTACTATAGACCTCATATACATCTTGGAATTCGACAATGATTGTAACTATTGAATTGTATAGACCATTACATTCGAAGTCAGTAGCCTAATATATTTATTTCACAATTTCAACAAATGATTAATTCACTACATACTAAGAAAACAAATGTGTACACCCTTCTTAAGTTTGCGTATTAGCATTGGTCAAAGTCAAGTTTTGTAAACTCTCAGAAAGTTTATAACAAAAAATATTAACATATACAATAACAAATAAATACCATTAGATTCATTATTGAATGTACTTTCACATCATACATATCTGTTATGGTAAATGTTTATATTTTTCTATAAACTTGGTCAAACTTTAGGAAGTTTGACTTTGGTCAAACCTAATATGTAGAGTTTACTAGTACTACTCGCTAGTTGCTTAGCCGAATCGCCCAACACGCCACACGGGGAGTTAAGTGTCACAAAATTTTGAGGTCGGCGGGAAAATCTCCCGCGACCCTGATTCGAGCAGTGGGAAGTTACCATCATAGCCTTCGGAATAGGCCTATGGATGACGGTTGGTAGGGGGCTGTTTTCGTAACTTCAGGTTCACCCTACCCAGTCAACCCTACCCCGGCACCCAGAGTAGTACACCGGAATACTCCCCATTTTCTATCCCCACCGCAAAATAGACTTCTCCACGGCACCACAGCCTTCGTGCTCCTTCCCTTCTACATCGGCGCACTCGTCCACCACAGTGCATCTGCCTCATCGACGACCTCGTACGCCGCACTGGAGCCGGTCCACCGTCGTCGTCGTACACGGAGCCTCTTCCCCGGCACCATCTTCCACGGTCTCTGCTCTACTTCCCGGAAGCCGATGCCAAGCGCAGAAGCACCACCTCCATGGACAATGAACTGACTCCCATTGCCGACCATGACTCACAGAGGCCGCGGTGACCATCGTTCTCCTCCTCAATTGGTAATGTGTGTATTGAATCACTTAGCAGTACATGTGCAGTTCCAATTTTGTTCATACCTACCCTTCAAATTTCCTGGGTGCTATTGTTCTCGTAAAAGTAATTGGTTATAGCCTCCATTGTCTAATAGAATATCAGCTTGTAATTGTGTGTCGCTCCTGTATCGCACTGTGCTTGGGGTAGGTTTTTCATCTGCAACCAGTAGTGTGGCAAATGATGGAATGTTTTTTAGAACTAGCAAGATGCATTTGTATGAGTAGTTTATCTTGTGGGAGAAAAGGATGAACGAGGGAAGGCCTTATTTGCAAATCTGGAGAGGGGTGTGGGTATCTTTTTGTAAAATTGCCATTGTTTCTTTCCTATCTGTCAGATATAAATCAGACGACCTATATTGCAGGATGGCAGGCACACCATCATCACCAACTTCGTTTTTTTATAAGAGTAGAGAAAGGAAAAAAAGTAGAGAGTAGAGAAGTAGAGATAAATATTAAATATAAAATAAATATAACAGTAGAGAAGAGAGTAGAGATAGCAGAGGCATCGGGAAAGGATTGCGCGCGCGGGGGAAAAGCAGCTGGGCGTGCGCTAGTTTTGGCGCGCGGCGTCTGGCGCGCTTTATAAAATCCAACGCCCTCCCACCATTGTGTGCCTTGCCACCGCTCTCTCCCCGCTCTGTGCCTCGCCACCTCTCTTTCTCGCCTCGCCGCCGTCGCTCCACCATGCCACCTCGTCGCTGGGAAACTTGGGGATACCGCAGCGTCCGCGCGCGCCCCTCCGGCGGCTTCTCCGCCGAGATCCGGTTCCGTGGGATGCGCCTCGGCCTCGCCAATTTCGACACCGCCAATGAGGCCGCCCGCGCGTACGGCGTGGCGGCGTGGCGCCTCTGGTGGCCTCATAGAACATTGAACTTCCCCAACATGTCGACGTGGGAGCGGGCACAGGAGCTCGCGCCTCTGCCGTGGTTTATCACCTACTAGGATCGTCGCGACAACCGGAGGCGGGAGCACCGTCTCCGCATCGACGAGATGGACGAGGAAGCCATGGCGCTGTGGTGCCAACGCTTCCCGCAGGACATCATCAACGAGCGCGAGTTCTACGCACAAAGGAGGGCGGAGAGGGATAAGAGGAGGGTGGAGCAAGCCGCCTATCGCGAGGACAAGCGTAGGCGAAAAGCAGACACTCAATTCAACTTGAGGCTAGGAGCAGCGTCGCCCTGGATATCCGACGACGATCGGTATCTTCACACCTACAGTCAGACGTCGAAGAAGGACATCACCGAGGAGGAGTCGGATGACGAGGAGTAGTTGAATAATCTATTTTTTATCTATCTATGCTGAGAACTATCCTCTACTCTCTAGTATCTACTCTCTATCTCTACTTCTCGATCTCAGCACTGTAAATGCTTTTTTAAAGCGTCGCACGTTGCGATTCTGTTGGAGATGATCTAACATGGTAGACGAGTGCTTTAATGTTGCCCACAAGATGCGCGAGTATTACTAGTAGTATATTTTTCTTGCCATGTTGAGATTTTAAAACCACGAGTGCGAACATGCAAAGGAGCAATGAAGACCAAACATGGGATATTGGGGACATCTTCAAGGAGTGTGACAAGTTAAAGAGGAGCTGCACTGAACCTGTAAAACGAGCTTTGGTAAGTAACACCCTTTTAATTACTTTCGTTTAGCCTTGTGTTCTTTGATGTGTATATGTTGTAGTTTCTGTTTCTCTTAAGCCTCGTGTTCTTCGATGTGTAATAAGAAGAGTCTTAATCGTCCTAATGTTTTCTTTTTTAGCTTGATGTAGGAAGTGGGTGTTCTCACCTTGTAGTCTGTTTTTATATTTTTTTCCTTTTGAATTCACTTCTCCCAGTTATGTTTATCTGGCTTCTACTAAATGGATCTGGGTTGCTAGTATTGATCTAAAAAAGAAGTACTCCCTCTGTTTCTTTTTAGTCTGCATATAAGATTTGGCCAAAGTCGAGCATTGTAAAGTTTGACCAATTTTTAGTAAAAAATATCAACATCTACAATACTAAAGTTATATATTATGAAAATTAATTTCATCATGCATATAGTAATATTGATTTCATAGTATGAATATTGATATTTTCTCCTACAAAGCTAGTCAAACTTTACATAGTTTTACTTTGACCAAATCTTATAAGCGAACCAAAAAGAAACGGAGGGAGTAACTTCATGTCAGGATGCAGTTCCTGCGAGGAGGGAAGTATGGTCAACCTCGAGAACATGTTTCCAAAATGAGGCTGGATTACACACAAGGTGCCAGTTCCCTAATGATGTTGGATTAGACACAAGGTGCAAATTCCTAGATGATGCTGGATTACAGACAAGCCAGGTGGAGTCGTTAGTTGTTCGTGTCCTTGTGGCTCTAGTAAAGGCTGAAAGAAAGTGTGCAGCAGCCCTTGAGAATGTAGCTGATTTCCTGAAGAAGCGAAAAGAGCAATCAGATGCTCTCTTCACCCATGCCAAAGAAGAGATGGAAGAAGCCAGAATTAAGCCAGTAGAGGCAGAGTAGGCTGGGCATCTCCTGCTATCTAAAACTATTGTCAATACAAAATTTCCTTCATAGTAGCTAGGTCCAAATGTTTATCCAGTCAGCATGCCTGTTGTGATGTCCGTGCATCTACTGATGTGGCACAAAATATTTTTTTTGGGTCATGTAATAACAACAATTACTTTCCAAACAATAATAGACGAAGCATTGGACATGGTATAGTTCACGTGCAAGCCCGACATTCCAAGTTCAACTTCCACATAAAACTCATGTTCACAGATATCTGCACATTGATACATAATGTCCACAACCATGATTCGCTTCAAAGCCAAAAAAATTGAGGAGAGTTATGAATAAAGAAAAACCTTAGTTCCTGCTACCATTGCGAGCACAACAAGTCAAACCATGCGTAATTAATTATATTTTGGTCATTTTTTGTGTTCTAAAATGCCGATCGGCTAGCGGAAGGACGTGTTGCCGGTACACACGCAGATTCAATGAAGGCGGGCGGGGCAGTCTGAAGCCGGTTGCATGCGGCGAGGAGGCGTCTTCAGCCGGGCCTGCAGCGAGTGGGGCCCTCTTGGCCGGCGCGCCGCTTCAATGCCTGCGCTATGAGAGGTCGCGTCTGTGTCAGAGCAATCACTTCCTCCAGTCCTTTTTTGTTTGGGTATAACAAAATCTCATTTTCCATTCACATTTTACAAGTAAAATTCATGGACAAACTTTGACCCAAAATACGATGGAGACTAGTAAACCAGAACGGAGGTAGTAGTTTTTTTAATCAAAGAAGGGTTCCCCCCTTCCGATTTTCATTACTGAAAACCCACATCTAAATCTAAACCATAATATTTGCCCTAGAACTACCAGGTTCAACATCTTGCAACATAAACCCATACAACCATACGCCAAGGAGGTACGTAGTACTATGAATTCCATTTTTGCTCCATACCAATCATTCTAAAAACTACTTAGTACTTATAACGCGCCGTTGAAAATCGGAACTCTTAACCCCGCTAAAAATGATATTTTAAACGTGGCTACTCGATCTGTGGCAACTGGCGAGCCACCTCCTCCAAGTCGTTCACCTGTGGTCCGGACCATCAACTCCTATGGATCAAATTATCACGCGAGTTGACTATTCCTACAAAGGTGCGCTCCACCACATACCCGGTACCCGCGAATGCAGCAATCATGCACCTAGGGTTTTAGGGTTTATTTGTTAACGTTGCCTTTACGTAACACTCATGTATGCGAGGCAGCGAGAGACCGACTGCGTGCGTGCGCCTCTTCTCTTTGTATATGTACTCCACCGTTTGTCTGGTGTCCAAAAAATTATAATAACTACTAGCAATGTGCCCATGCGTTGCCACACGATCAGAGTAGATTAATACATATTCACCGATTTGATAGAAAAAAGTCTAGTTTTGAAATACGTATATCACTAAAAATATGTTATGTTTCACTCAAAATATAGTCCTTTGGCGGGTTTGATGAGATAAGGGAGGAATGTTGTTGGTTTCAAGATTCGAGAAGAGGTATATGTCTATTTTCTACTCTTACTAGCAAGATGCCCGTGCGTTGCACGGAACATCAAGATCTTGTGGGAGAAAAGGATGAACGAGGGAAGGCCTTATCTGCAAATGTGGAGAGGAGTGCTGGTAAATTGCCATAGTTTCCTTCCTATCCGTCAGATATAAATCGGACGGCCTATATTGTAGGATGGCAGGCCCACCATCATCACCAACTCGGTTTTTATCCCTACTCTTATAAAAAGCATAGTCGGTGATGATCGTGTGCCTGCCATCACCGTCCGATCTATATCTGACGGATAGGGAGGAAACTATGGCAATTTTGCAAAAAGATACCCACACCCCTCTCCACACTTGCAAATAAGGCCTTCCCTTGTTCATCATTTTCTCCCACAAGATAAGCTACTCATACAATGCATCTTGATGTTCCGTGCAACGCATGGGCATCTTGCTAGTTGTTGCAAAAAGCCCATGTGAGAGAGAGAGAGGGAGAGAGGAGGAGGATGGAGTGCATGTGTGACAAAGACACAAAGAGTGTGTGTGCGAGAGGTATCAGCTTAAAATGAGGCGATAGTGTGTGTGTGCATGATCGAGAGGGCGTGTCTCAAGAAGGGAAGAAAAATCTACATAGATACAAGGAGCGGGAGAGAGACATGTATGCGATAGTGGAAGCACGAGTGTGCGGGTGTATAAACCTATCTAGAGGCTAGTCGATAAATGTTTGTGAGAGAAATATGAGTCGGGGTGCGAAAGCGAGAGTTTTGTGTGTGAGAGAGAGACGGTAGTCGGGAAGGGAAGTGGAAGCAGGAGTGGTGTGTGTGTGTGTGTGTGAGAGAGGGGGGATTTTGTCTGAGCGGTAAACAAATGAATAATGTCAGTCTGGGATGGAGACGAAAAGGAGACCGCAACAAATGTTTTGTCTACATGAGAGAGAGAGAGTAATTTTAGTGGTATGATTCATCTCTAGAGACATATAGGGTGTGTGAGAGAACCCCATAGAGAGAAAGACAAAGTGAAAGACGAGTTGAGACTATGTGTGTGGCAGTGAAAAAGAAAGCTTAGGTACCTAGTGATACGAGAGAACGGTAGAGACGTGAAAGATAATGAAAACCGTGTAATGTATAATGATAGGGAGAGTGTGACACTTCTCAAGGGAGACGTCGAGAGACCATGTTTGCGAGGATAGGAGAAACATGAAGTGAGCGTGCGGGTGAGCTAGAGAAAAGAGAGTGATAGCTACATGAAGGAGCATGCATGCGAGAGAGATGGGCGTGAAAGGAGTGAACATAAAAGGGATTCAAATATTTGAATTCGAGATGATGATACATGTAATCCATACTCGAACCAAAATTGATCTATCAAACATGCATACTCATATGAATTCACGCGCATCTATGTTATTTAATATGTAGATATTACTGATCCATACATTTTAGTAGAACATAATTTGGTTTAATTTTTTGAATTCAACCTTATGATTTTGAGATCATTGTATTTGTAAATCATATTATACATATAAAGGAGCAGAATTCTTTGTTGTGCTTTTGAAAGTATATATAAAAAATGATGTATATAGAATTTTATTCCAATCGAAAATGGATCCCGCCCAAAAAAATAGAATACAAACAGGATTCAAATTGAGTTGGCATGGTAAACATGCACTCTGCAAAATTTGAACGAAGCGGGGAAAGTCGCAGTAACCGCCCGAAACCAAAATCTATGAGATGGAAATTACTACTGCCTATCCCTGCCACGCAAAGCCTATCTGCTCGATTTCTATAGGTTTCGATAGGGGTAGGTTTGTAATTTCACTCAAACATGACATAACCGCCTCTCACCCAGATTCATACACGGTGGGCACTAAAACACAGTGTGTCCTCGGCCGAAATCGACTCCCTCCCCCATTCATACACGGTGGGCGCCAAAAACAAACTCTCATCGGCAAATATTCGGTGTATGCGAGATTACCGTCCTATCCCCAACCAACTAATATTGTTGTGATGTAGGAAATTTGAAACAGGGGCTAAGTTTTTAAATTTCCTCGTATTTGAGACAAGCGCGCCCTGAAGACATGGTTCCCCCCTTCCTCTCTACCTCCATTTCCCCATTCGTACTTCGTGAGCGCCAAAACACCCTCTCCACCCCAGCCTCCTCCGTCCGCCACCCCATCCACCACCGTCCTCCTCCACCATGCTGGAGCTGATACCCCGACGCCGCCGTCCATTACGAGAGATCGACCTCTCTCATCCACGGCTTTGGACCGGATCCTTGCATCCCGTCCTCTCGCTTCATCCCCGCTGTCGTCCACCTTGCCGGCGCCGCTCGACCATCTCTCCACCGCGCCCCGCCACCACCGTCTACCCTCCTAGATCTGCTTCCACACCGCCGACAGCCATCGCTACTACAGCACCGTCAAATTCTCAGCAGATGCATACACAGCGCCGCACCAGAGGCGGTACTCTTTCGTATCTTCTCAACTTATTTATCACAGCAAGAAAATAGATCGCCACTGCTTTACTCTGATTTCTTGTCCATCACTTACTTGCTAGTTGAAAGCAAACATTGGTTGCGAAGTTGCCTTTGTCCGGTTTGCACCTTCAGATCCGCCATGGCACGCTCAACACTATACTCCCAATGATTATGGTTTTCCCCTTTTATATTCCACACAAGTTAAATCACAATAGACTAAATTTAAAAATTGGGTCAGTCGATTTGTCAGAGCTCGCTGGAGTTCGCTGGTGCGAACGAAGGGTCTCGGGTGGGGACGGTGGTTGTGGGGGCGGTGGTGGGGCCTCACCGAACGAAGAAAACTCGACGCGGGTGGGGGCGAGGTGGGGGTGGGGGTGGCGGAGGAACACAGGCAGTGGGGGTCGGTGGTCCGGCCGGCGGCCCATGCGGTGTTCTGTATGGGAAGAATCAGAGATGAGGAAGAAGAAGGGTTAGGAGACGTAGGATCTTCATCCAACCGCCTGAAATGGTCGACTGACCCAAATGACAAAAGTCACGTGACTTGCATGCAGACATGCCTTTATATTAAGTACCATCATCATACCTTCTTAGCACTGCTCCTGAACCCATCAAGCTAAACAACGTGCCACTCATAATTCCAAACTTGTTGCTCAAGTATGAATCTGATATGATGCTGATATTACTAAAACAGATAACATTTAATTGGTCGGCTAATGGTACTACTTTACTTTCGAAAAAGCACGTGCACCACATATAGAGAGACAACAGGGAGTTGCTTTCTTAATGCGCACTGGTTCATCATGTGTGGGCACTGCGCAACGAACATTTTATTATCCAAAATATGCTTTCTCTTCTTTAGCATGTTCCTCTTCCGTTCTTCTTTAATAAGTACTCTCTCTGTTCCTAAATACAAGTCTTTGTATAGATTCCACCATGGACTACATATGGAGCAAAATGAGTGAATCTACACTCTAAAATGTATCTGGATACATATGTATGTGATCCATAGTGGAAATCTCTACCAAGACATATATTTTGGAACGGAGGGAGTATGATAGTAGTACAGAATGTTCCTTGTAGTGAAGATCAGCAGGGACATTTGCAGTGTAGAGGTCTATATGGTCGGTTGTGATGGACACTTTGAACTCTTCGGGCCTCTTTGATTCGTAGGATTTTGTAAACATGGGAATAGGATTTGTAGTGGCCTGTCCACTTGAATCCTATAAGAATAGCAAGGAAATGCGGGGAGCTGTGTCGCCTTTGAGAGTTACACTGATACTAATAGTACTGCACCTTCAACTGAAGAGAGCTGGTATCCGAAGCCTTTCTAGCTGTACCGGCAATACTAGCACATATATTTCAGCAAGGTCCACTTTGCTGATTTTACTCTGATGCTTATGGTTTTCCCGTTATATGTACACTATGATCTGTGTTGCTGCTTTGTGTCGCACTAGCAGCAGTCCACTCTTGAAGCTAAACACTCCAATGACTTACAAAATTGGCACCAAGGCATTGAGTGCCATTCTGGATGCAATGAAACTCATATCCTCCCCCTGTTGATTCTTGTTCAGAATATGATCCTAATGACTATTCTAACCTCGAGGAGTCAAAGGAAGATGGCATGTCCTGTTCACCCATCAAGGTGCATGTTCTAATTTGGCAAGGTTTTATTGATTGCGCGTATCTTGCATATGTTGTCTTGCATTTCTTCTACTTTGTTGCACCGCCATCTGCTTAGTTTACTCATCATATATGTCGAGATGCCATGCCCATCCATTATCAATACATATTCCATCTGTCACCGTACCATGTTTTTTCACTCAAATGATCTTCTTGTGCATCAGACATCAAAAAGGAAGAGGGTGATTGCCGAACCTGAAGGAGCACCAGCAAAGTCCTTGAAAAATGTGGTTGTGCCGGAGAAATCAGACATCACCCCACTTATATTGGTTGTACAACCAGTGACACAAAACGTAGGACCGACTCCAGCAGACTGTACACATACTTCACTGGCCACACCACTAGCCCCACCACACAGGACCTGCACTCTAGCAAAAGGTATGCCGATTTCAGTTGCCATAGCACCAGCCGTATCACAGAAAAATCCCACTCCAGCAAAAAGTATAGCAAGTCCACCGGCCGAAGACCTATCCCAACTGCAGAGACGGCCAAATCCTGTAGATTGGAACCCCATTCCAGTTATTCCCTGTTTAAAAGACAATGCTTTCAATGCTGTTAGGGACTACGTGCATATATTCCCATCATGGGAAGATTATAGTGAAGAAAAACACCATTTTCACATCTTCTTGTCCCACTTAAGTGTAAGTGCTATTATTCATGGTGATTATTTTCTTGTTTTCTGCTGATTGAACACATCAATGATTTACATTAAATTGTTGCAAGTGGGCGAGGGTTAATCTGGATAGTCATGACGAACAAAGCTTGCTTGCGCTTTTCAAGGAAGCATTGCAGCAGTATCGGTGTTACCTGAGGAAATCACACTTTGATGGCAAGTCCATGAACGAATTTCTGGTGAAGTCTCCTATGCTAAATTTAGAAGACATTGAATGGAAAAACCATGTTATGCACTGGTCTCGTTCCGAGGATGAGGTACTGTCTATGATATCGCATGAAAATTTGAACTTCTACTTTTCTGCATGTGCCTTACGGATCTTTTTTGCAGGAAATCTGCTCGAAAAGGAATTCCAGTTTGAAAAGAATGACGGGATATCACAAATATGCTGCCCGCTGCTTTGCTCTTCTTAGTACCTGTTGTCATGTATCACTATACTTGCATACATACCTGGTTCATTATGTGACAGTGGTATGCATGATAACTTGCTTAGCAATTGTTCGCTCCAAATTATCTGATCTATATGAATGGTTACATTAGTGTAGAATATATCCAATGTCAATTAAATTTTTTAGCTCTGCATTGTTCTTGTAAGTACCTGTTGTCCTTTATTAGTGTACTTATATTGACAGGTAGTTGTTCATGTACCATCACTCTGCAACTTATTTTCCTTTGCCCTCCATTTTCTACACATAAGATCTATATTTACTCTTACCATAAGGTTGGATAACACCGATGGTACTAAAGAAGTTTAGCTCTGCATTGCTCTTGGCTGTACCTTTTGCCTGTATCATTGTACTTACATTTATAGCTACTTGGTTATGTAGCATCCTCTTCATCTTATCTTAAATATTCTCCATTTTTTCTTATATTGTCACATCTATATTTGCTCTTAACAAAATGTAGAATAAAGGCAATGGTTATGAAGAAGATTATGTGGTAAACTTCTTGAATTGCCCCCCATCAGCATGGACAAGGGCTTTATAGAGCCTGCCTTCACCAATAATGTAAGTTTGACATTCTCAAGCCCTCAAACTTTGTTGTGTGTATTTGGATAGGCATGACTGCAACAGCTGTTTATTTTTGGTGTTTGCATCAAATTGCATGTTTAAAGTTTATTATGTACTTCATAAACAAAAGTTTGTCCTTCTCAATTTAAGTTTTCAGTTGTACAACCAAGTTCCTTCTTCATACCATATAAATTAAACTATACAGAGCAAGTGATCTTATTTTGCCAATCTGAAATGGGATAAATTGACAACACACTAACCATTGATACTTATGAGTTCTTGATCTGTAATCTAGTGGTGTTGTGAAGCTGCCAACTCCTTCACAATGCCATTTCCTGCCATGCCTTGACCTGAACAATACCATATTGTGTTAATGCTATTTTAAACTGTGTCACTTTATTCATTAGTAAGAAATGTGATGAATTGGCAGCACTGATACTTATAGAGAAGGACCGGTTTTCGAAACTCAAGATGAGGTAACCTGTGCTAATACCTCTGCTATCTTCAAGAATGCTTGGTGGAAGTATCGGAATTACTTGAAGAAAACATACTTCACCGGCAAAGAAACTCATCAAATTCCCATACGTTCTCCTAAGACACATTTACTGGACGATCACTGGGAATGCCTTGTTCTGTACTGGTCCGGAACCAAGAATGTGGTAAGGTCTATGAGCTCATTTTCTATTTTTTAAGTACTATATTCTTGCGTCTTATTGTACTCTGTTCATGTAGAACAAGTGCCTAAACCTGAAGAACAACTGTTCTAATTTAAGATTCCATTGCTATCATAGTTCAAAAAAGCGCTAGGCGTTAATTGTGTTTTTTGCATTGCGCTTTACTAACCAAAGCGCATGCTTATGCGCAGTTATGCACAGATTAAGCGTAGTTATGCGCAATGCGTTTTGCCAATGCCTAGAGCCTAGGCGCGCTTAAGCACTCGCTTAGGCGCGCCTTTTTTAACTATGATTGTTATCGTGCATACTGCTTTGCTCTTGTATCACTGTATTTACTCATACAAACTTATTTTTAAATTGAAGGATCCAATCGAAACTCCAATGGCACAGCAGGTATGTTCACGCATGTTTCTTTAACAGATTTGCTCTTATCAATAGCTCTGTTGATTTCAATTTCAATTGTGTATACATTTGACTTCTCATATCATGCACATTACTAGCATCACAACAGAGCCAATAGTGTTGTTATACATGTAGACCCGTGGTACCCATCTGAAATCTTGTTGTGTCGTGTAGTTTCCCATGCTTTGTATTCTTTCGCTGCTGCTTTGTCTTGAACTGATATGATTTGAACCGTGTCTCTATTTTGATTTGGCAAGACAATGCAGTGACCATAGGACACACACACATATATATATATATATATACATATATATATATGTTTGTTTGATGCTTTTATTATGTACTAGTACTTGGCAATAGAAGACTTGGTAGTTTAATTATGTCCACCTTACTAATGAACTGGTTCACCGAAATGAGTTTCATATAGTAGTACATGCTAAACATGTTATGCGTCTGCTTGTTTCTTCTTTTAGAATGCTGACAGAATATTGGGGAAGAGTGCCTTATTAAGCAATGGTAAAGGAAGTAATGCATATAAGGTTCAGGATAGTGACACATCCTTGTTAGTCTCCAACAAAGCTGATAAAACAACTAAGGAAGATGATCTCGAAGACAGTGAGACAACCCCAAAGTCCTTTCTTGGTTTAGTCTTCGAGTTACTGGCCACTACCGCTTGCACAAGCTATTCAAACTCACTATTTGAATCAGTTCGGTTTCTTGAGTCTCAACTACAAGCTGAAAGACATCGATCAGCTGTGCTGCGACAAGAAGCGGAAGGACTGCGGAAGTCCCTGGAGCATTCAGATGCATACTTTCTGGTGCAATAGCAAGCGTTGGAGGATTTTAGCGCCAAACAGGACAAAGCTAATAAGCTTGCTAAGCTTATTGCCAGCATGGTGGATACCCAGGATAATGTTTCTTGATCTCTTCTGAAGTTGTTTCAGTTATGCTCTTGTTTTGCTACCGCGTTTATTTGCATTGGTTGCCAATTTTGATGGCCAGTGTATGTAATATGCTGCTTTGTTCCCTATATTTGCACTGGTGGCGAACTTTGATGCCCAGTGGATATAATATGTGTAATAGCGGTAATAGGCTAGCGTTAATTGCTTGCTTATTTATTTCCTTATTGTCTTGTTTAGTTGTTTGCTTGCAGTCATTGCAGTTCTTTTTCTGTGTTTTTCTAGTGGCCACAATAACCTATTTTTGGAAACTAGACCAAAATAATCATGGCAACACACGGACTGTTGTAACCATGGGCATCCTGTGGGCCATATGCTCCATGGGCCTTCTATGGGTCGTAGGATCCATTGGCCTTCTATACGGGCCATAGGATCCATGGGCCTTCTACGGGCCATACGATCCATGGGCCTTCTACGGGCCGTACGATCCATGGGCCTTTTACGGGCCGTACGATCCATGGGCCTTCTACGGGGCGTATCATCTTTTCGCCAATCATGGGTCGTACTATTCGTGGACCATAACGGGCCGTTAATAGGCCGTATTTGATAACTCTATGAAAACAGCCCAACGGTTTTTTTTACATGAAAACGGCCCAACGTATTAACGGGCCACAAACGGGCCGACGGTAACCATGGGCTGAATTTGGCCCACAAGCAGAAAATGACGGTAACGGGCCGTAAGTAACCGAATGCTGGAAACGAGCCCAAGAATAAATGGTCCCTGAGAAGGCTGAAAGATAACCTGGGCTGGAAATGGCCCAATGGAATAATGGGCCGTTAATGGGTATGAAGTGATACACTGTTCATTACGAGCCAGTTTCACCACGGGTTGTTAATGGGCCAAGAGTTACAAAGGGCCTCATATGGGACGAAAGACGTCATGGGCCATGCATGGGCCGGAAGTTAAAACGGGCTGTAATCATATTGGACGGCCCAAATGACGGTACTGGGCCTAATTCGGAGAGGTCTCAACGGGCCTTGGGTTAGCGGGCTGTAAATGCGCTATATGCGAACAAATAGTTAACAGGCTTTCCGTGGGCCGACCTGCCACCTTTTGACCAAGTCAAACGGGCCGGCCTTTTCACATGAATGGGCCTCTATTGGGTCGTGCCATGTGTCAACGTATCATAGGCGCCTTGGGTCCAATGAGTGGATGACATCTGTCCCAACGGTGAGCCGACACGTGTTTCCTCCAGCCAATGATGATTTTACACATGGAAAATCCACATTGGTAGGGGCTGTTAACGGGTTATCGGATCCAAAACCAGACCCGATAGCTTAACGGCGTTCCATTACAGTGGATGCCACGTGTCGGTCACCCTTGATGAAAGCACTTCTGTGACGCGTGATTTATCGTCATGGAAGTGGACACTTCCATGATGATAATTTTGGTAATGTCATGGAACACTTCTATGACAGCACAGGTATGACTATCTTGATTCTGTCATAAAATCGTCATGGATGTACATGCATGACAAAAAATGTGACCTACTGTGACAAACACGTATCATCGCAGAAGTGTATTTTTTGTAGTGAACATTACTACCATTTATGAGAAGCAACTTTATCTATACCTCGGACATTGCTATGGTTCCCTGTCGTGGCTATCACAATATGCGTCTTGACATAGGCCGCTTTCAGCCTGGATGATCGGTCCTAAGTTGGTCTCGAGATTAACAGTAGCCGCCCCTTCCCAGAGAATCACTTCTGGTTCATAGCAAGTGTTTCCAACGTCGAGGATTGGTTGAGCTGAAGTTCATTTCATTGCTTGTTATTTGTTGTGTGATGAAAACTTTAGTATTTACTAGAATGTTTTGTTGGAACTAATCTATAGTCCAACATCTATCCTCGTTGTCGTTGTGTGTTGATGACTTGTTGTATGTAATGAATGGTACATTTGCATATGCATTTCATAAACTCAATTTATAAATGGTTTTCGGCTCACTTCTTGGAGTGTTAGTGCCGTAGTAGTATAACCAACATCCGTAGTAGTATGAAGTTGCCACATCACATAGAGCCAACCAATAGTTAGTTCTAGTTAGATCAACTAGAGCTAGGTGTCGCACAGAGGCCAAGAAATATGGTGATAGCATGACTGCATGTGGTGGGTTTGTACGTAGTATGATGTAGGCACAGGGCTTGCCGTGTTTCCTACTCCTCCGGTCTAAATGTGGAGAAGATTTGGTCGAGTTCTTCCTCCTTTTGCCGACACATGGGACATCCAGCATCCAGGTCTTGTCATGCAAGAAAATGGAGTGGTAGTTGAAGCCACGTGATGTGCATCTTGGGTTAAATTGCAAATAGAATCTTACTACTCTTGAGTAACTCCAAAAACGGCCACCGAAGATCTTTATTGGATTGGTTTTTCATCACCAGCATGTCGAGGTGAAAGATGTGCAGGTTCAGTGGGTCATCTTGCATTTTCACTGACATGTGGGACCGCATCCGAGCAAACAGACGATGGGCTCCACGCGTTTGCTGGCTGGCTGAGAAGAGAGATAGAGGAGGGCTGAGCACGGACTCCAGGATATTTGTTCTACATAACCAGCACCTCGATATAGACTTGATATAGTGGGGTGGCATGGGCCATAACTAGCATTCACGTCTAGCAGTACGACACACGCCACCCACACGAGTCCCATCCGACACCAATTTTCTTGGAGTCCATGCTATAGCCATCTCTTATCCCTCCTATTTTCTCAGCCATCGCATGGTGGGAGGGGTGGGGGTTTGCCGATAGTCGGTTTGCTCAACTACGATCCCACTTGTAAGTGAAAATGCAACACAGCACGCATTCCCCCTTGAGCGCCCTGCCAGACCAACCATGTAGGTGTGCGACGCGAACACGGCAGGCTTTTCCTTTTGAACTTGTAACTTGTAAAATTTGGTTCTGCTCCATGGTGTGACCGATAGATAGAAATAACGATTTTCCCTAGAGTAATGAGAAGTTTGGTTCTGGCGTGGTTCATGCATGGAGTACGTACGAAAATTATGAAGTTGATGTGAAAGGTAAGATAATTATTAGTAGTACCATATACTACTACATGGATTTGACGAAAAGACAAATATACATATGGATCCATCAACGACATCCTCACGCCCTAGTGCGCCAGGTCACCAACCGACGTGTGAGGAGCAGCGGCATTGGCGGCGAGCTCAACGTGCTTCTGAACAATGCCGTCGAAGGTTGCCCTGTGGGTCAACAAGGCCAACGACCTATCGTCCTCCTCTGGCATGTAGTAGTCCTTGTGGATGATTTGCGCGTAGACATGGGTGATTATGTCGACGGTGTCTTTCTGCGCCAGGCGCTGTGCGGCGAGCATGGCAGACATCGCAGAGCCTAGGCGTGTGGGCTGGAGGCGTACGCCAAGGTTGTCCGTGAGCTTCTTGACGATGGTGAACTTGTCGAGGAAGCCGACGAGGACCTTATCAAACAAGGAGACGAAGCTATCGTCCAAGCGGCCTCTCGCCCTGGCAGCCTCAAGCATGACCTGGAGACGTTTCGCAGTGCCAGGCCGCAGGCCGGCGTCGTGGACCATCTGGCACAGGCGGCTAATGCTCGCGCTCATCGCCTCCATGGGTCTGGCTTCTAGTCAACTGATCTTGCGACTGGAGTGATGACTCTTGCCCTTGGTTAGGGTGCATAGGTGCGTAGGATTTCGTAGATTGGACTGGCGGGGAGCCTTTATATGAGAAGTGCAGACTACGTTGCATTCACATGTGTGTTGGCCATCTAATCCTCGGCCCTCTACTGCACCTGCCTTTGGCCGTATGACAGGTGGGCCAGCCACCTATTGGGCCCACGAGTCATTCACCCAAACGCATGTGCAGTAAGTCAATGAAGCTGCTTCCCCCTCCTTCCCAAAACACTTAGGCATGGTACATTAACTCCACCCTCGTTTCTTATTTCGTGTTATATCAACCAATGAGAGATGTGGGCCGTGCATGCTTTCAATGACTTGAGACTACCAAACATGACATGCAGTGGTTAGTTCATTGCATGTAATCCTATTAATTAGCAAAAAATATTAAGTTCTCTCGCTTTCCCCTTCGTCTTGGTCACGGTGCACAAGAGCATGGTTAATAGTATAGCCAGCTACTGGCTATATGATGTTGCCATGTCATATAGAGCCATCACTTGTAGCCACTCATACAATAAGGTTAGCTATAAGGCTGGCTATAAGAGTACTACTTTTTCTCATCTTCTCTCTCTCTTTCTTCATATTTATTGTATATTGGCCTAGGAATCCGCATATAGCGGCTCTTGCATGAGAGCCCACTCCTCTTTTTCACTTGCTCTAAGATGACTTAGACTAGCCACAGTGGGAGTAACTTTAGCAGTAACATCGAGTCCAACTCAACAAATTTGCTTATGTGGTAATGATTTAATGAGGAGAGAGGTAGTTTGAGTAACTTAGCTAGTTACTATAACATCACATGTCCCAATGCAATATGAGTCTATAACCTAACAAATGAGGCTTTGCATGTTACCATACTTATGTTACTACCCACTATGAAAGGTAGTAACATAGTTAAGGGATATGTGTATGTTACTAGTGTATGTTACTCTTCATTGTGGCTAGTCATACACCTAGACGGAGGGAGTAGTCTCAAGTCATTGGATGCATACGCACCCCACGTCTCGTATTGGGTGATTTCTTTTTTCGCGGCAAAAAACAAGGAACGATGTGGGTACTTAATACACCGCGCCTAAAAGTTTTGGGATTACTATTTGGTTTTCTTAACGTGACTAATGCACCAGTACGGAGGGAGTACAATAGTAGTCTTTGATTGCAATTTTTTGTTGGTATCTTACAAAGCTGAGCGCTCGGTGAGTACAATAGTAGTCTGATTGATGAGACTTCATATTTGAGCCATCTATCGGAAGGAATAAAACAATACACCATGTATTTATTTATAGAGGGAGTAGTGTTGTGGTTCTAAGACTGACAGTAGAGTAGGGGGCTAGGAATTTAGAGGCAAGATCCTAGCTATGGAGGAGTTGTACACACGAGTTTTACGAGTTCAGGCCCTTCTCGGAGGAAGTAACAGCCCTACGTCTTGGAGCCCTGAGGCGGTCGACTGAATATATGTGTGTGAATTACAGAAAGTGCGAACCCCTGTCCCAGAGGAGGAGGTGGCTTATATAGAGTGCGCCAGGACCCCAGCTCCTCTCCGTTACACAGGGTTCAATGCTCATAAAGGTGGGGCGTTACTGGTAACATCTACAATAAAATGTTATAAATGCCCATAAAGCTATGGTTTAAGTCATGACCGTTGCAGAGTGGAGGGTTTCTCATCTTCTGGTGGTCGAGTGTCTTCAAGGTGGTCGAGTGAGCACATCTTCATGGTCGAGTGGATGATGCTTTCTCTTCCACTGCTTCTGATTCTTTGTAGAAATGTCCTTGGGGAGGGTATCTTGGATAGGTCCATGACCCTACCATAGGTACATAGCTTCATCATTAGCCCCCGAATGGATCAGGGTTTGAGTGGGGAAGGAGTTGGGAACACTTCCGACCAATTATTTGTGCTATGAGTATATCTCGTTCTGGAACAATGAGTTGAGGTGAGGACGTCGACTCCTTTCTCAGTCGCCTTGGTCCATTCTTGGTTTTTCTCGAGTGAATTTTCACGGTATGATTCTGAATGATAATGTAGAGGATGTTTGTCTTCAGTCTGACAGGTTGTTTTGCTCTCCGCGGATCTCGCGGGATTCGAATTTTGGGAAGCCGCCAGACGGACGGAACCGAGGTTATCGGGACGGATTAGGCAAGTCTCCTCGATCCCCGCGCCACCTTTTTATCCACGTACTGCATGCGCGACTGCTGCGGGATTTGTTTAGATCGCCTGGGTCCACCAGTCAGTCACTCGAGTGACGACCTTATAAAAGGCCCCGGACCAGGCCTCTGCCCCGTGCGCTCCCATTCTCTCTTCTTCTTCTCCTAATCTCTCTGCCGCACTCGCTTCCGCCCTCGTCACCGGACCTTTGCTCGAGCTCGACCCGTCGCCATGGGGAAGGAGAGGACGGTGGCACTGGAACGCATGAAGAAGACGATAGCGAAGGCGAAGGTCAAGCGGACCAGCCGGGGCGGATCCTCGTCGAGATCTGGCCTGCCGGCGGGCTGGATCCAGGGCGACTGGATCCGCTCGACAATCACCTAGGACGACCTCGACGACCTGGTGGAGGGGGACTGATCCCCCACAAGTCGGCACGGCTCCCAAGGAACGAAACCGAGCCGCAGCCGAGGGAGGGTGAGTGTGTTCTCCTCGCCACCCACGTAGATCACGGATTCTCACTCCCCCCCCCCCCATCCTTTCTTCCGGGTTTTTTTGAACTTCTTTGGGGCTCAACTCCACCATTTCACTCCAAACACCATAGTCTATCTGGCCGCTTTTGTGTCGATGTGCGAAAACTTCTTGGGTTGTCGACCGCACTGGGGCCTTTTCAAACACATCTTCACCTGCCGATCCCAGTTGGTCAAAAAGGCAAAGTCGAGTGACGAGAAGACACAAGTGATCCAGATGTGCGGGGTCTCGGGATCCAGATGAGGAGCAAGAGTACTTTCCCAGCCATGATTCTTCCCGACTCGGTCCGAGGCTGGTAGTCGACTTGGTTCTCCTGCAAGGATCAGCCGACCCCGGGTCAGTCTACTGGACTTCCTCCCTTTTCCTTGGCTTGAGTGGAGAAGCCCGCCCCGCTGAAGGTAGTTCCAGAAGAGAAGGCACAGGTCAAGGTGCTGGTCAAGCGGGTCGTCCAACTTGTCCGCGACGGGGTGACCGGGATGGACCTACTGGAGGTCTTTCTCGGTCGATGCATCCAACCTCTTTAGGCACGTGATCATCTGATGTGGATGTACTCTGGGCTCGAGGATTCCACTCGGATCCACCCGGAGGACGTCAGCGAGGATACCTTGGAGAAGTGGTTGATGGGGGTCACCAGCAACAAAGACAACCCTCGGGGGTCTAGGAGGGTGATTCCATTCGACAACTCGCACCAGCCGGAGCAGGTATAATTCTGTCTTATCAAGTATCTTTTCAATTCACCGAGTGATATCTTGTTTATGGTCAATTGAATTTCCTTTGATCGTTGTCCTTTCGGGCCCTCATCGACATGTACTCAATGCCTAACGGAGTGCAGGACCAAGAGGCCGAGGAAGAAGGGAGCGGTGGCAAGAGAGGCGAGGAGCATTCAGAGGCTGAGGAAGACGAGGAGAGCGACGAATCGACTCATGATCAAGAATTCGACTCGCCTCCTCGCAGGGAAAGGAGATCCAAACATGCCCACGACCCGGCGAGCGCTCCGGACTTGGTGGCAGCGCCGACTGGTCGGTCTTCGGAGCATCCTAGGACGTCTTCCCCGACGCCGACTGAAAAGGCTCCAAAGCAGTCCAAAGTTGCGCCGCCTCCAGCGCCGAAAGCTACCTCCTCCAAGCCGCCAAAAGCTTTGCCCAGGATCAAAGTGACCGTTCCCACTATCTCCGGGTAACCATCTGACTTGTCCTTCTCGTCGACTCAATTAACCGGACGTAACCGATTGAATGCGGGTCTTTGCAGTGCTGCTACGTCAGGAACCTCTTCTCTCCAATACCGGGACGAGGAAATGGAAGATGCGGTAACCTCCAACCCAGGTATAAACTCTTGCGATTTTGTACTTGATTCTTTGGTCGATTGCGTTCGAGTGGCTCACTTGGGGTCGAATGGTCTGCCTTGCAGCTCCACCCAACGTCATCGATCTTCCAGATGACAATGAAGATGTGGCTCTTAAGCCCAGGAAAAGCAAGAGGGTAACCGCTGGTAGGATGTCTCGGCAAGAACCCACTACGACACCTCTCGTCCGTCATCCTAAAGCCGCGGGCAGGGCTTCTGTGACCTTCGCCGCACCTCTGTCAAGTGGGCCTCCCGCACCGTCGACTGCACCTGTGATTCCTTCAGCTGTCCAACTCCACGCCACGGAGCTCCAAGCCGCTGCACCTGGGTCGCCTGCCCACTTTTTCACCAGCTACCCCATCCTGGACAACCAGTCGGAAGCGGCTGCGGAAGCCATCCGACAAGCTGACATGATGATGGAGCAGGTGAAGACAGTGCATGAGAATAGCCAGGCTGCCTACGACGCCAGTGCTGCTCTTTGGGCCAATGTCCAGGTAAGTAAACTTTCCGACTGTTTTTGCTCTATGAGGAAATGTTACTCGAAAAATCTTCTTCTACACAATCTCATGTTGTTTGCGTCGAATTAGAGTACCCACTGGGTGTTTTGTTGATTTTGGTGGTTTCGCTCTTCTACTCGGTCTGGGCGAGTGGAATCAGAACCGGTGGGGGCACGCTAAGTGCACCCACTGGGTGTAGTCCCCGAGACCGCGGTCGACTGCTGGCAGTCGACTGGGGGTCTGAGTTCTTCTTTTCTTTCTTTTTACTCCTTACACTCGACTCAGGCGGACCGGTCAAATAGTTTCCCTCTTCCACTCGGTCTGGGCGAGTGGGATCTGAACCGGTGGGGGCACGCCAAGTGCACCTACTAGGTGTAGTCCCCGAGACCGCAGTCGACTGCTGGCAGTCGGCTGGGGTCTGAGCAGTTTTTTTTGAGTTGAGTCTTAGTCAGCGGGGGCACGCCAAGTGCACCCGCTAGGTGTAGCCCCTGAGACCGCAGTCGATCGTGTGCAGTCGGCTGGGGTCTAAGCGAACTTCTTTAGGTTTTATTGACTCGGAAGTAAACAACCTTTGATCTTATCGACTGGTCCATCTTTTGCCTTCTGCAGAAGTCTTGCGCTCTTATTTCTAAGTTTGCTGAGCTTGAGGAGAAGCAAAGGCAACTCAACCTCGACTTGGAATTAGCCCAGCAGAATCTGAAGAAAGCTCAAGACAAAGCCGTTGGTATGGAAGGTAACTGACAATCGACTGACTTTCAATACATTTCTTTGATCTCTTCTTTGATTCGATTGCTTCTTTTGCAGAGAAAATGAAGTTGGATCTGGAGAAGGACTCGGACCTCGCCGCCGCGCAAAAAGCAGCTCAAGATAAAGCTGCCCTCGCGGACCAGAAGCTTGCTTCAATCGGAACGCTGGAAGGAGAGGTGACCAAACTGAAATCTTGTCTTAATGAAGCTAACCGCGAAGTGACCAGTCTGAAGAAGGACAAGGTCGCCCTGAATGAAAAGCTAGAGTCTGCGATCCGCAAGAGGAATGACACGGAAGCTTATCTGAGGACTCTTGCCAAGAAGCTTTATCTCATGCTGGAAGGTATTTCTTTTAATCCGACTGTGTTATTGCTTGCGATCGGATCTTGCTCGGTCGATTGACTAATTTTTGCTGCAGAATTCTGTCAAGACTTCGACGAGGAAACTGGAAGGGTCAAGACGGGTCTGGACCCTATCTCTTCTCTAGTCTGCGACGAAACTGCAATGAACATGCTCCGACTGGAGTCCCGTATCACCAACGCCATAAGCTACCTCGCGCGCCTAAAGGAGGTAGTCTCCCGAATCGACTCATCGCTTTGGCCGAGGGCGACGCTTCAGAATGACCTGGAATCCTTGATGACTCGACTGAATGAGATCCCTGACCGAGTGCAAGAATGGAAGAAATCCTCCGCCCGGTGTGGTGCTGATGTGGCGCTGTCCTTGGTGCGAGTCCATTGCAAGGAAGCTCGTGAAGACAAGCTGGTTGTGATCAAAGTTGCTAACACCAAAAAGCATGAATTCCAGTCCTTCATGGAGACTTTCATTGCTGCCGCCACTCGGATCGCTGATGCGATCGGCCTGGACTCATTTGTGGCGCCTGCCAGCCCTCCTCCGGCCGAGTGAACAAACTTATGAAACTTGAATCTGCTTTAAATTTGCCTCAGAATGCCGACTGATTGTTGTAACCATTGAACTCCTTCGGGCTTGATACCCGAGCACTTTTGATTTGCTGCTTGGAACTTTTCGGATTTATCTGAATTTGGTTTATCTCCGAACGTGCTTGTGTTTGCCTTCGAATGGACTTTGTTCACTGCTTGGAATAGTCTTTGTGCTGGAGACGCAGCTCTAAGGGGGCAGCTCTAGTCGACCCGCGCTTCGCCGTCCTCGCGGATAGGGATGGAGCGGACGTTGTACTTGTGTCGTAGCTCCGAAGGAGAAGGTTGCAGCCGACCTACACCTCGTCGTCCTTGCGGATAGGGATGGAGCGGACATTGTACTTGTGTCGTAGCTCCAAAGGAGATGGTTGCAGTCAACCTGCACCTCATCATCCTTATGGATAGGGATGCAACGGACGTTGTACTTGTGTCGTAGCTCCGAAGGAGAAGATTGTAGTTGACCTGCACCTCGTCATCCTTGCGGATGGGGATGGAGCGGACGTTGTATTTGTGCCGCAGCTCCGAAGGAGAAGGTTGCAGTCGACCTGCACCTCGTCATCCTTGCGGATAGGGATGGAGCGGACGTTGTACTTGTGCCGCAGCTCTGAAGGAGAAGGTTGCAGTCGACCTGCACCTCGTCATCCTTGCAGATGGGGATGGAGCGGACGTTGTACTTGTGCCGCAGCTCCGAATGAGAAGGTTGCAGTCGACCTGCACCTCATCGTCCTTACGGATAGGGATGGAGCAGAGTTGTACTTGTGCC
>NC_041382.1:342639575-342640075 GCF_002162155.2 Triticum dicoccoides
GTCATCCTTGCGGATGGGGATGGAGCGGACGTTGTACTTGTGCTGCAGCTCCGATGGAGAAGGTTGCAGTCGACCTGCACCTCATCATCCTTGCGGATAGGGATGGAGTGGACGTTGTACTTGTGTCGCAGCTCCAAAGGTGAAGGTTGCAGTCGACCTGCACCTCGTTGTCCCCGTGGATAGGGATATGTTTCAAACTTAGGCGAGTACTGGACTGTAGCTAAGTCTCCTAGTGAGAGAACTTAGGCTAGTGCTGGACTGCAGCTAAGCCCCTGAGTGGGAGGGTTGCTCTCCACGCGGTAGGATTTTTTCAAACTTAGGCGAGTACTGGACTGCAGCTAAGTCTCCTAGTGGGAGAACTTAGGCGAGTGCTGGACTACAGCTAAGCTCCCGAGTGGGAGGGTTGCTCTCCACTCGGTAGGATTTTTTCAAACTTAGGTGAGTACTGGACCGCAGCTAAGTCTCCTAGTGGGAGAACTTAGGCGAGTGCTGGACTGCAG
>NC_041382.1:342640311-342677201 GCF_002162155.2 Triticum dicoccoides
GAGTGGGAGGGTTGCTCTCCACTCGGTAGGATTTTTTCAAACTTAGGCGAGTACTGGACTGCAGCTAAGTCTCATAGTGGGAGAACTTAGGCGAGTGCTGGACTGCAGCTAAGCCCCCGAGTGGGAGGGTTGCTCTCCATTCGGTAGGATTTTTTCAAACTTAGGCGAGTACTGGACTGCAGCTAAGTCTCCTAGTGGGAGAACTTAGGCGAGTGCTGGACTGCAGCTAAGCCCTCGAGTGGGAGGGTTGCTCTCCACTCGATAGGATTTTCTTTCGAACTTAGGCGAAACGGATTCGCGACTAAGCCCCACCCACTGGGGGATTTCAGAAATAAATAAGAACACAACAATCGAATGATAGGACCATAAGCTCTTGTCTTTGATAAACAAATTACAAAGGTGTTTCTTATTACATTTTATTCGAACGAGTGCTTAAGTATAAAAGGGGCGGAGCAGCTCCGCATTCCAAGCCCGTGGCTCGTCTTTCTGATGCTCAATACTATAAAGATGGTATGCTCAATTGTGGAGAACTTTGGTGATGATGAAGGGGCCCTCCCAGGTCGGGGCAAGCTTGTGTGGTTTCTGTTGATCCACTCGAAGGACCAGGTCTCCTTCTTGAAAGGCTCGACCCCTCACATTTCTGGCGTGGAATCGACGCGGGTCTTGCTGATAAATGGTCGAGCGGATCAAGGCCATCTCTCTTTCCTCCTCTAAGAGATCGACTGAATCTTGCCGGGCCTGCTCTGCTTACTCTTCAGAGAAGAGCTCAACTCGGGCTGCATTGTGGAGCACATCACTTGGCAAAACAACTTCGGCTCCATAGACTAAGAAGAAAGGAGTTTGTCCGGTCGACCGATTAGGAGTTGTCCTTAATCCCCACAGAACTGACGGAAGTTCATCAACCCAAGTGCCTGCTGCGTGTTTGAGATCGCGCATCAGCCGGGGTTTCAGTCCTTTGAGAATTAGGCCATTGGCTCTTTCTTCTTGTCCGTTCGACTGCGGGTGAGCGACAGAAGCATAGTCGACTCGAGTGCCCTGAGAGGCGCAGAAAGCTCTGAACTCATCGGAATCGAAGT
This sequence comes from Triticum dicoccoides, assembly GCF_002162155.2. Taxonomy (NCBI): domain Eukaryota; kingdom Viridiplantae; phylum Streptophyta; class Magnoliopsida; order Poales; family Poaceae; genus Triticum; species Triticum dicoccoides. The sequence goes on from NC_041382.1 coordinate 342,641,388, forward strand.
TTGATCCGTTGTCCGTGATGATGTTGTATGGGACTCCATATCTGAATGTCAATTCTCTGATAAAACTGACAGCGGTGCTAGCATCAAGGTTCTTGACAGGTTTAGCTTCAATCCATTTGGTAAACTTGTCGACTGCAACGAGCACATGAGTGAAGCCGCTCCTGCCAATTCTCAACGGTCCAACCATATCCAGTCCCCAAACAGCAAAGGGCTGGATGAGGGGGGTGGTCTTCAGGGCTGACGCTGGCTTGTGAGACATGTCAGAGTAAAACTGGCAGCCTTCACATCTGTCGACTATATCTTTCGCCATTTCATTTGCTCGTGGCCAATAGAATCCAGCTCGGTATGCTTTAGCCACGCTGGCCCGAGAGGACGCATGATGACCACAGGTCCCCGAGTGGATGTCATTGAGGATCATTCGACCTTCTTCTGGTGTTATGCATTTCTGACCGACTCCAGTCATGCTTTCCCTGAACAGCTGCCCTCTTATCACAGTAAAGGCCTTGGATCAATGGACGATCTGTCGAGCCTCTTCTTCATCCTCTGGGAGTTCTTTCTTGAGGATGTACGCAATGTAGGGTACCATCCAGTCGGGAGTAATGGCTAGAACCTCCATGATCAGGTCGACCACGGCTGGGACCTCAACTTCAGTCAGATTTGTGGCGCTCTTAGGTTGCGGGGGCTCTTCAGTAAAAGGATCTTCCTGAACTGTCGGCGAGTGAATATGCTCCAAAAATACATTGCTAGGAATAGCTTCTCTCTTGGAACCTATCTTTGCCAAATCGTCGGCTGCTTGATTTTTCAGTCGGGGTATGTGGTGGAGTTCTAACCCCTCAAACTTCTTCTCAAGCTTTCTCACTATGTTGCAGTAACCAGTCATGGCTGGGCTTCTGACGTCCCACTCCTTCATCACTTGATTCACTACCAAATCTGAGTCACCATAGACCATGAGGCGACGGACGCCGAGTGAGATGGCCATGCGCAACCCATACAGGAGTGCTTCATATTCTGCTTCATTGTTGGAGGAATCAAAGTGAATCTGGAGGACATATCTGAGCTTGTCTCCTCAGGGGGATACCAGAACTACTCCAGCACCAGAATCGTTCAGCATCTTGGATCCGTCAAAGAACATGGTCCAGTGCTCAGAGTGAACTTGAGTCGGCAGTTGATGTTCGATCCACTCGGCGAGGAAATCTGCTATTGCTTGGGACTTGATAGCTTTCTTTGCCTCAAACTTGATATCCAAGGGTAGGAGTTCAATTGCCCATTTGGCCACTCGACCAGTTGCATCTCTGTTGTGCATAATCTCTGACAATGGAGCGTCGCTGACGACTGTAATAGAGTGATCCAAGAAATAGTGTGCAACCTTCTTCGTGGTCATGTAAATCCCATAGACAAGCTTCTGATAATGAGGATATCTCTGCTTTGACGGGGCCAGGACTTCAGAAATATATTAAACTGGGTGTTGAACCTTATAAGCTTTTCCTTCTTCTTCCCGCTCGACCATAAGTAATGTACTGACGACTTGTCTAGTGGCTGCTATATAAAGCAGTAGAGGCTCTTTGCTGATTGGAGCAGCAAGCACCGGCTGGGTGGAAAGCAGGGCTTTTAGCTCTGCAAACGTTGCATCAGCTTCTGGGGTCCACTCGAACTTGTCTAATTTCTTCATCAGTCGGTAAAGAGGCAGCGCCTTTTCACCGAGGCGAGAAATGAATCGACTTAGGGCGGCCAAGCAACCAGTAAGCTTCTGGACATCATGCACACGCACAGGGTGCTTCATTCGGAGTATAGCGCCTACTTTCTCTGGGTTAGCATCAATTCCTTGTCCGGAAACAAGAAAACCGAGTAACTTTCCGCCTGGAACTCCAAACGTGCACTTTGATGGATTGAGCTTGATATCATACCTTCTGAGGTTGGCAAAGGTTTTAGTAAGGTCAGTCAGTAGGTCGGAACCTTTACGTGAATTGACTACAATGTCATCCATGTATGCTTCCACATTCCGACTGATCTGAGTGAGCAGGCACTTCTGAATCATCCTCATGAATGTGGCTCCAGCGTTCTTCAAACCGAATGGCATTGTCGGCGTTCTGGGAACGGGGGTCCCCAGACTTGCCTGCCTGCGGCCTGCGGCGTGGCTCAAAGGGGGGCCCAGCATGGCCTATCTTCACCAACACAGACCCAAGACCCTCGCGAGGGGCCAAGCCTCACGGGGCGGACGACGCAGAGCTTCCTCAGGCACGGCCTCATCAGGCTGGCTCGCGAGGAGGCGGAGAGATCAAGGCAGGGTACCTCACGAGGTGCCCGTGACGCAAGCCATGACGACCAAAGGCGCCAGGCGGGTGCCAGCCCGCGCAGCGTCCTCCGTTCCTCTTTGGTGGAAAGGGAGCAAGCGCAAGCGCGGAGTACCGAGGCATCAGGCAAAGGTTGCCATTTCGGTGCAACAAGACCAAGACCAGGAGGACTGCAAGACGGAGGTCATTGTGGAGCCCAATACGGTGTCACCACCAGAGCTTTGTGCAGGCGAAGACTACTTTTGTCAGGATAGTTGGTACTAGCTGTCCCCCTTCAAATTAGCCCGCCATTGTTGGCTCCCTTCCTGCTCGATATTTGGGAAGAGGACCAGGGCCTCTATAAATAGGACCAGCCACCCACAGAATAAAAGAGAGGGACGAGGGAAGAGAAAAAAGATGAGAGAAGGAAAAGAGAGGGACGAGGGAAGAGAAAAAGACGAGAGAAGGAAAAGAGAAGGAGGGAGAGAGAGAGAGAAGGGTGACTGAACTCCTCCCAGCAGTTCATCGCCCCAGCCAAGAGCAGACCCTCGCGAGGCTGTTCTTCCTTGTATTGTTCATCATCATCAGCCCAAGAGGCAATCCACCACGCCACACACTGGAGTAGGGTATTACACCACAACGGTGGCCCGAACTAGTATAAACCCTGTGTCATTCGTGTTGTTCTTTCCATTGCTTAGATCTAAGCGAGGCGGAGGGGTGCAGGTAGGTAGGAGGCGAAATCTCTGCACGCACCCCAGTGTTCGAACCTCAAGGGTCTGCCGGAACCCGAAATCCGACATTTGGCGCGCCAGGTAGGGGTGCACCGGAATTCGTCTTCCACCGCCCCGTTCTCCTCCGACCATCACGCCCATGTCTGACGCTCATCGGGCCCGCGCCGAGCGCCGGGCCACTCTCGCTTCCCGCGTCGCCCAGACGGCTCCTGTCGGCGGGCGTCCTCTCCGTTCCCCGTCACCTGCCGTCAATGCCGCCACCGGCCCGGCGGGGGACGAGCAGCAAGCATCGTCTCAGCATCTGTCCGTGCGGTAAGACGGCCGCACCACTACTCCCTCGCTCACCCCAGCTGGTTCTTCATCCCGCGCGCTCCGCGCACCCATGGAGGCTCGAGCTGCGCTCATTGCGGCAAACGAGCTCCTGCGCTACCGTCCTGACGACAACGTCTACGAAGAATGGCTCGACCGTGTTGCCGAGCTCGTCCACGCCGCAGGGGGCTCTCCTGCGCCGTCCGCTCCGCTGCACCGCACCCCGCCCCGCACGGGCGACGAAGCTCCGGCGGCACCCCGGCCACCTCCTCCACAAGAAGGCGCCATGGCTCCAAGGCGCGTGGCCCCTAGGCGGAACCCGCTCCGTCAGGTGCCAGCGCGGCAAGAGCAGTGCTGCCAAGAAGTCCCTCGCCCGCAAGAAGCTGCCCGGGCGCTCCCTGCTCCAGCACGTCGCGACCATGCTCCTGCTCCCGCACGTCAAGACCCAGCTGCAGCGCATGGGGACATGCAAGACCAAGCTCTCCGTCACCCAAGGCCTCCCGTGGCCACAACAGGCTGTCGTTCCTTCACCACCTAGCTACGCAGCATCGCGTGGCCCGGCAAGTTCAAGCCGGACCTGCCTCCTCGTTACGACGGCACGGCTGACCCTGCGGAGTTCCTCTAGCTCTACGAGCTGGGCACCGAAGCTGCCAACGGAGACGAGAAGGTCATGGCGAACTGGTTTCCCATGGCGCTCAAGGACGGGGCCCGCACCTGGCTCCTGAACCTGGCTCCAGACACGATCTCCTCCTGGGACGAGATGCGCACCCGCTTCATCGCCAACTTCCAAGGTACTCGCGACCGGCCACCCGCCGTGAGCGACATGCGCCGCATCAAGCAACAACCCGGGGAGACCCTGCAGAAGTACATCCAGTGCTTCAACAACGCATGCCTCAAGATTCCCAAGGTGACTGAGGAGGCCATCATCTCAGCCTTCTCCGACGGCGTGCGTGATGTCAAGATGAAGGAGGAGCTGGTGATGCATGAAGACCTATGCACTTCCTTGGAGCTGTTCAACTTGGCGACCAAGTGCGCCAGGGCTGAGGAAGGGCGTCTCTCCCTCCTCGAGCTGCCTGCCGCAGACCCAAAAGAGAAGAAGCCCAAGGCCAAGGACGTGAAGCGCAAGGGGACTGCCGTGCTCGCGGCAGAACCAGACACCAAGCAGGGAAGAGATCAGCCCGAACCTTCCAAGTGCAGCCGGTACTGTGTGTACCACGACCTCCACACCCACAACACCAACGAATGTCAAGAGCTCCGAGCCGTGCGAGAAGGAAGGATCGGCCGTCGCCCCGACCGCGGTGACCGGGGCTACGGTCGAGGAGGAGGAAGGAACGCAGGACGCTGGGAAGACCGTGGCCCGCGCCAAGGGTGGCGCGATCAACCTCGTGAGGATCGCTGGCAAGACCCGCCTCGCGAGGGAGACTGGAGGGATCAGCCTCACGAGGATCGCCCGCATGGCAATGCAGGCCTCCCTCCGCTGCCGCCGCAGCCAAGGAGAAACGAGGACCGCCACCAAGACGAGGGGGCTGGGGGCTTCCAGGAGCCGCGCGTGATCGCCTGCATCCTGGGCGGGGCTCAGGCCCCAGCCTCTCAACGCATCTTCAAGCAGTTCGCCCGCGAAGTGAATGCAGTCCTTCCCAGGCTTGAAGCCACGCGCCCTCTTAGGTGGTCAGCGTGCGCCATCACGTTCAGCTCAGCAGATCAGCTCAAGTGTGCGGCTACAGCCGGAGTCCTCCCGATGCTTTGTTCCCCAATCATCAGCAACGTGGTGGTCACCAGGACCCTCATCGATGGCGGGGCAGGGCTCAATGTCCTGTCCGTGGAAACATTCAACAATCTCCAAGTGCCCTACAGCCAGCTTCAGCCAACCAAGCCCTTCTCCGGAATCACCGACGGCTCCACGGTCCCGATTGGGCAGGTCCGCCTCCCTGTCACCTTCGGGGCACGCGACAACTACCGCACCGAGCTCATCGACTTGGATGTCGCTCACATTCGCATGCCGTACAACGCCATCCTTCGGTACCCGGCGCTGGCCAAGTTCATGGCCGTAACTCACCACGGCTACAACATCCTCAAGATGCCAGGAAGTGGCGGAGTCATCACAGTGCCCTATGAAGAGAAGGACGCGGTGTGTTCCATGGAACGAGCCTTTCAGGCCGCGTCACTGGAAGACCCGGATCGCGGAAGCAGGAGGCTTCCTGAGACCGCCCCCAAGAAGAAGACATTGTCCGTCCCGGTCCCTCAGGAGGCAGGCCCTTCTGGGCCCGTGCCTGCCCAGGGGGAACCTCCTTCCGTCGCATAGGAAAGCGCGCCCGGCGCCCTCCTCAGGCAGGGCTCGGGGGCTCTCCCCTGGAGGGCCACCGACCTGTCTAGGGTCACGAGGGAGGCGCTTGGGCACCACATGGAGGCGTGCTTCGAAGCACGTTTCCCTCAAGAAGGAGTAAGGCAAGGAGAGCCAGACCCTCAGGAGTTTGTCAGCAAGGCCATTCAGGAGCTACAGGAGTCAAGGGTCATGAAAGGCGGCCGCCGTCTACCAGCAGTGGCTCCCCATCCAGGCGAGGATGGTGGGCTGCGCGTCTGCATCGACATACCAGGGCTCAACCGAGTCGCCTCTCTGGAGCGCCTATGGCCCTCGCGAGTGGGGCACTGCGGAGGTCCACCCCACAACTGTGTTCGCATGCCTTACGGCTTGCCGAGCGCGGCTGTCACGTACCAGCGCCTCATGAGGGGCATCATGGAGGCACAAGAGGCCAGGCGTTCCGCAGCCTTGGCGGAGATGGAGATGCCCCGCAGGGAGCCACCAGCGCCTCCGGAGCCTCCTGAGGCCCCTGGGCCTGGGGGCTCGTGAGGATCGGCTTCCGCAGCCCACCGAGTCTGCTACACCAACACCCCTTCATCCTCAACGTCATCAAGTGACATCTTTCAAGTTTCACTTCTAGCTGGGAGCGCCCCCCCAGGGCTGCATTATTCCTAGGCCGCGTGGGTCCGTCCCTGCGGCATGTATCCCTTTTATTTCATGTTGTTAGCTTACCTTGTTGGCGGCGCCCCTCGGGCCGCACGATCCCCAAGTCGCTCGGGCCAGACCCAGCGGCGTGTATCTCATTTGCAGTTATTTCCGGTTATGCATCATACCCACCATGCTTGATTATTTGATGCCTGCCCACGGCACCTCTTCTTCTCCATGCCGACCGCTTGCACGTTAAAGGGGGGTACCTGAGCATCGCGACTCAGGGCTCTTACTGGCTCTCCAGCCCTCACCCTCTGGCCTTGTCCATGGCATCGCGACCTGGCATACCAGCGACAGCTGAGACCAGCTCGAGGGCCGGGACCCGAGGACGTAGAGTGCCGGCATCTAACCAAATTTGCAGGGACACATCACAAGATAAGGCCCAGTGCCAGGCGCAACCCGCCTAGAGGTAGGGCCCCGTGAGTCCCACGCTGGCCCATGGGTGCCCAGATACACCTCGCCAGGCCCTACCGTGCCAGCCACGTGTCAGGGCGGGGCTGTACACGCCCCGGGGACTCCTCCCGGAGGGGGGCCCCCTCCCACGTACTAGTGGAAGCACCATGCTCCGCGCTGGCTGACGACACTGCCGAGGAGCGGCTATGCCCATACACATACGAAAGCGCTATGCTCCGCGCTGGTGATAAACAACTGAGGGTGGCCCCCGGGCCACATCAACCTCAGGGAGCCCAGAGCTCAGTGTTTATCCTCATCGTAACGCCTCCCCTCGGGAGTGCCGCGCGAGAGGGCTTGGCACGGGGGCTGCGCCTGGGTCACGCCCAGACGCACGCCGCCCAGCCAGGCCCTCCCCCCGGGCCTGGTTCGTCGCGCGTCTCTCCCCGAGCGGAGCCAAGGTACGAAGGCCGTTTGAGCGTTAAGGGGGACTCCTGAGCATCGCGACTCAGGAGCCTGACTAGTCACGTAGCCCCTCACTCCTTAGTTCCGAAAGGCTAACATTGGGTGAGGTATGCACGCGGCCGGGCTCTGCAGACGTAGAACGGTAGATCCACCCACATCACACCTCCCTACTTGCTGTTCGTGCGCCAAGGGGGACTCCTGAGCATCGCGACTCAGGAGCCTAACTTGTCACGTAGCCCCTCACTCCTTGGCCCCGTCCTGGTTTCCGGTCGGGACTAACGCTGGGTGAGGTATGCGTGGGGCAGGGCTTTGCCGGCGTAGAACATAAGCAAGTAGGAAGGAAAAGCGCAAATTTCAAGGAATTCAAAAGCAAATATTACAGTCCACACTGTTATCTCAATGCCAAACGCAAGTTTAAACGCCTCCCCGAGGCATGATACATGTGCAGGAATTAAAGGCAGGACAGGAGCCACAACGGAGTCACTTGTCGGCGGTGGAGCATCGCGGAGTGGGTGCGCCTCATGGAGCAGTGGGGTCGGCAGTGCCTTGCTTCGGCTTGGTGCTGAAGGCCCGGAACTTCCCCAGCAGAGCCTCCGCGCGACCCTTCACGGCCTCGGCAGTGGCAGCGGCATGCTCGCCGCTTACTGGCTCCAGCAGGCTGTCGAGGTCGACGTCGGGATCGCGAAGGCAGATGTGGGTGAGCACCCGCGTCAGTGCTGCCGAAGACAGGACACGCGCCTCGGCCTCCGCCGTGGGGCCAAGGCCAAGGGCGACATCTTCAAGAGTGCGAACCAGGAAGGAGAGGCGCAAGAAAGGGGATCTGAGCAGCAACCGAAGAAAGCAAAAAGCAAAGCCTAGGAAGATGCCGCTCCTTTATCAACTCGCACGGTTTCTAAGGCGCTCACGTCCAATCAACCACCACGCGGCGCCCAAGGCCGCAGGCTGTTAGGGCCCGCGGCGCTTCGCTCTTGCCCTTCCGCCTCCCTGCACGGCCAAGTCTGGGCGCGCCTTGGGCCCGGGGGCTACTGTCGGCGTTCTGGGAACGGGGTTCCCCAGACTTGCCTGCCTGCGGCCTGCGGCGTGGCTCAAAGGGGGGCCCAGCACGGCCCATCTTCACCAACACAGACCCAAGACCCTCGCGAGGGGCCAAGCCTCGCGGGGCGGACAACGCGGAGCTTCCTCAGGCACGGCCTCATCAGGCTGGCTCGCGAGGAGGCGGAGAGATCAAGGCGGGGTACCTCACGAGGTGCCCGTGACGCAAGCCATGACGACCAAAGGTGCCAGGCGAGTGCCAGCCCGCGCAGCGTCCTCCTTTCCTCTTTGGTGCAAAGGGAGCAAGCGCAGCCGCGGAGTACCGAGGCATCAGGCAAAGGTTGCCATTTTGGTGCAATAAGACCAAGACCAGGAGGACTGCAAGAAGGAGGTCATTGTGGAGCCCAAGACAGCGTCACCACCAGATCTTTGTGCAGGCGAAGACTACTTTTGTCAGGATAGTTGGTACTAGCTGTCCCCCTTCAAATTAGCCCGCCATTGTTGGCTCCCTTCCCGCTCGATATTTGGGAAGAGGACCAGGGCCTCTATAAATAGGAGTCAGCCACCCACAGAACAGAAGAGAGGGACGAGGGAACAGAAAAAAGACGAGAGAAGGAAAAGAGAGGGACGAGGGAAGAGAAAAAGACGAGAGAAGGAAAAGAGAAGGAGGGGGAGAGAGAGAGAGAAGGGTGACTGAACTCCTCCCAGCAGTTCATCACCCCAGCCAAGAGCAGACCCTCGCGAGGCTGTTCTTCCTTGTATTGGTCATCATCATCAGCCCAAGAGGCAATCCACCACGCCACACACTGGAGTAGGGTATTACACCACAACAGTGGCCCGAACCAGTATAAACCCTGTGTCATTCGTGTTGTTCTTTCCATTGCTTAGATCTTAGCAAGGCGGAGGGGTGCAGGTAGGTAGGAGGCGAAATCTCCGCGCGCACTCCAATGTTCAAACCTCAAGGGTCTGCCGGAACCCCAAATCCGACAGGCATTGTGACATAACAGAAGCACCTAAACGGGGTGATAAAAGCTGTCTTTATTTCGTCGGGCCCGTACAGACGGATCTGGTGGTACCCAGAGTAGGCGTCCAAAAAGGACAAACGCTCGCACCCTACAGTCGAGTCGACTATCTGATCGATGCGAGGGAGAGGGAAGTGATCTTTCGGGCAGGCCCGATTGATATGCTTGAAATCAATACACATACGAAGTGAGTCGTCTTTCTTTGGGACCATGACAACATTGGCTAACCACTCGAAGTGATAAATCTCTCAGATAAACTCAGCTGCCAAAAGCCGAGCCACCTCTTCACCGATTGCCTTTCTTTTCTGGACGGTGGACCGTCGAAGATGCCCTTTAACTGGTTTCACCTTTGGGTCGACTCGCAAACGATGCTCAGCCAGTCCCCTGGGAACACCTGGCATGTCAGAAGGCTTCCATGCAAAGATGTCCCAGTTCTCACGGAGGAACTGGATCAGCGCTTCTTCCTATTTGGAGTCGAGTGAGGTTGAAATGTGAGTCGGAGCAGCATTGGGATCTGTCGGGTGAATGTGAATCGACTTCGTTTCACCAGACGACTGGAATGCTGAATCTGTGGCTGGCTTCTTGGCTCGTAGCAAGTCACTCGGATCTGCATTTTTCTGGTATTCTTGCAATTCTACCATGGCCATCTGGGCATCGGCGATCTTTGAGCCCTTCTGGAAGCACTCTTCTGCCTTCTTCCGATTACCAGAGATAGTGATCACTCCTTTGGGACCAGGCATCTTCAGTTTGAGGTACACGTAACATGGCTGAGCCATAAATCGTGCATAAGCTGGCCTGCCCAGAATTGCATCATAAGCACTCTAGAAATCCACAACTTCAAACGTCAACTTTTCTTTGCGGTAATTTTTAGAATCACCGAAAACCACGTTGAGTGCAATCTGACCGAGGGATGCAACCTTCATGCCTGGAATGACCCCATGGAAACTCATATGGCTTTCACTGAGTCTGGACATCAGAATGCCCATTCCCTTCAACGTTTCTGCATACAGTATGTTCAGGCCACTGCCACCGTCCATCAGGACCTTTGTCAGTCGAGTGCCTTCGACCACTGGGTCGACCACCAGTGCTTGCCTCATAGGGGTGGCGACGTGCGCTGGATGATTAGACTGGTCGAATGTAATGGCAATCTGCGACCACTTCAAGTAACTGGGTGTCGCCGGAGTGACCATGTTCACTTCCCTGTTGATGACTTTCAATCAACTTTTGCTCTCAACATCAGCAAAAATCATCAGAGTGGAATTCACGTGGGGATAACCATCATCATCCTCATCCTCATCCTCAGCCTTGTCTGCTTCCTTCTCCTTTTCCTTGGGTTGTTTCTCTCGGAACTGCTGGATTAGGAGGCGACACTGCCGAGTGGTGTGCTTTGGGTAAATGAAGTTGCCTTCTTCATCTTTTTTGGTGTGGATATGGCACGGAAAATCCAACACGTCATTCCCATCTTGATCTTTTACTTTCTTGGGGTTCCATGGCCCTTTGGGCTTCCCCTTGAACTTTCCTTGAACAACAGCCAAGGCTTCACCCGGAGCAGCTGGCTCGACCTTGTACTTCTATTTCCGACCGGAGTTTCCTCCTCCGGCTTCGTGGTTCTAAGACTGACAGTAGAGTAGAGGGTTAGGAATGTAGAGGCAAGATCCTAGCTATGGAGGAGTTGTACACACGAGTTTTACGAGTTCAGGCCCTTCTCGGAGGAAGTAACAGCCCTACGTCTCGGAACCCTGAGGCGGTCGATTGAATATATGTGTGTGAATTACAGAAAGTGCGAACCCCTGTCCCAGAGGAGGGGGGTGGTTTATATAGAGTGCGCCAGGACCCCAGCTCCCCTCCGTTACACAGGGTTCAATGCTCATAAAGGTGGGGCGTTACTAGTAACGTCTACAATAAAGTGTTATAAATGCCCATAAAGCTATGGTTTAAGTCATGACCGTTGTAGAGTGGAGGGTTTCTCATCTTCTGGTGGTCGAGTGTCTTCAAGGTGGTCGAGTAAGCACATCTTCATGGTCGAGTGGATGATGCTTTCTCTTCGACTGCTTCTGATTCTTTGTAGAAATGTCCTTGGGGAGGGTATGTTGGACAGGTCCATGACCCTACCCTAGGTACATAGCTTAATCAAGTAGTACATTTTTTGTGCAGTTTATCTAATTCACATCTAGATGTTTTCCAAGGATGTCACATCTAATCTCCCACAAATAACGTAGCAACAAGGAACAAAAAAAATCTGAGACAAGAAAAAACAGGCCACAAACATAGTGGACATCTGGTTAGATGTGACATAACTATGTCACATCTAGATGTGTCCTAGACAGACCTTTTTTGTGACATGCATTACTAGATATTGCTAGTCAAATACTAAATCCAGATGGATGTGGTAGTACTACTAAATCTAGACGGTGGTGCTAGTACTAGTAGTAGTACTACTGCCAATGTAGTAGCACTGTACTACCCGTTGGTCAAATTATTGCGTGCTGCTCCTCGCAGTGAAGTGACATGACCTTGTGCCGGAGATGATACCTGAGTATAGGCGTCGTGTTCGGAATAACATAGTCAGCCTCGACGTCTACAGTTACTATCATCATGGCTGTAGAGCTAGCCTGCTTACAACTAGCCGTGTTCGACATAATTTCCTGTGCGTAGATGCCCGTGCATTGCATGGAACACCAAGATTGGGGTGGACGGCGCCGGCAGCGGCCATCGCGCCAGATTTTTCCATGGCCTTCTAGATGTGGTGGGGAGGAGATAAGGCTGATTGTGAGAGACAAGGAGTTGTTTGTAAATAGGGAACAAGTGCATGCATCTTTTTGCAAAACTAGAGAAGTTTGGTTTGTATGCATCAGATCTAGATCCGACGGCTATTGGTGAAAGATGGCAAGCACAACATCATCACTAACTCAGGACCTCTTTGATTCGCAGGATTTTGAAAACGTAGGAATAGGACATGGCAATATTACAAGTTTCAAACTGATATTACAAATGTTAGGAGTAATGTTGCACCTACGAAGAGGGAATCTAGGAAGTTTACGTAAGAACTTTCGTTACTTTAGGTGGATGCAACATTATCGTACAAACTAAAATCCACTGCCCTGACAAGTCACTAATGGGAAAATAAATTTTCAAGTATCTGGCCACTTGATGTTTCAAAAACAAATTCAGCTTCTGCGGAGACTTTGTCATTTAGGCTTAGACGCTTGCGGTGACCAGCACGCCATTCATTATTGCGCCAGAGAACACCAAACCTCATTACCTTGAGCACACTTGCCTCTAGAACAAAGAACCTGGCTAATTTAATCTCAGATGTGCTGCCTGGGTAGTCAATCAAATCAATTTCTATAAGATGGAGATCAAGGCATTCGATGAGATTGTTATAGTCAAGCACATTTTTCACTTTCGGGTCTTTTTTATCTGCAAAAGAAGATAACATATTAGAGCAGCTGGTTTTATCAGATTGATGTGTCATCAAGAGGTACCAATATCATTCGCTCATATGATAGGGTTGGCTGGCTAGTGATATTTTTTTCACTCTCTCTCTCTCTCTCTCTCTCTCTCTCTCTCTTTCCTCTCATTTACTTAGGAGCACGTGAAGAGCTTGGGCATTTGTTTCCTTCCACTATGCGGCTGATGCCATATTTCTCAAAAGTATGCCACATAATACGCATCGATGTCAAATCAAAAGATTTTGGCACCGTTCTCGCGATGTGAGAGAGTTTGCACCGCTATGCACACAGACCCACATGTATAAACAAATCAATCAAACCAACTACACCAGCCTCTCACTCTCCCAAACAAGTGTTTTTTATTGCCTCGGTCCTCTCTCTCTCCCACGCAAGAGTTTTTTTATTGCGTGGGTTAATTTGGCACCGGAGCAAAGTAGGTGATCTAGATTGGGGCACCAGGTGAGAAATCGAGGGGCATCGATGCCAAATGCATCACAAGTGAATTTGGCACGTGTTTTGGCCTACATAGTGGAGGGCCGTTATAGCCCACTTTTGTACTACCTCGTATTTTTGTAAAATTTTGACCGTAGATTTACCTAAGAAAATGCCAATGCATGTCACCAAAAATTATACCATTTGAAATTATGTCCAAATACGAATCCAACAATATAATTTTTAGTGACATGCATTAACATTTTGTCAATTAAATCTATGGTCAAATTTTGATACTACAAAATAGGAAGAGTAAACCAAGATGGAGGTAGTACTTACTCTTAGGGTAATCATAGAGTTACTAGTCTAAGTTACTTTCCACTATGACTAGCCTAGACTACTATAGTAGTACAACAAAAAATGATGCAGGTGATCACGTGAGAAAAAATACTAAAAACATTTCTTTTGGTGCAGTGTGTAGATGCAGTTTTGAACACTACACTTGTCATCGTAATTTGGGGAAATTATGAAAACATTGAGCTACGTTGTGATTTCCGTTTACTAATAGGAAAGAAGTTTCACCTCGATGAGTAGCTTGTCCATGCGCGGAAAGCATGTAAGGAATCCAACAACTTGATCCAGATTGGGGCCGATAGATTTTATTGCCAAGATCTTCACTATGCGCATAGACTGGGTCAAGCTTGTGGGAATCATTTTCTGGAAGATGGTCGTAAATACATCAAGAAGAAATTTAAAAATGTGAATTTCAAGAAGACGGAGAAGAAGATGAGTGTTGTACCTAAACGATTATGGATCCAATAAAGAGCTCGGAGAATTTGGCAGACGAGTACACCAACACTGTCAATTTTGGCGCGTCAATGACCCTGATTTTTGTTGGACCTTCTAGATCAGATACAAGCAATCTCTCAAGGAAAGGCGCATTCTCAATGACCATTACGTGGAATAGCTAGAGTGATCTCTTCCCAATTGATGTATTGTTGCGGGGCCAGCAAGACACATAAATCCATCGGAGATTCATCGAGGCGATGTGGAGGCTAATGAACCCGTGGATCTGCTCACGATGAAGGTACTCGAGCGCAGTACAGCTGCGGAGCAGGTGCTCCATAGCCTTCTTCAAGATGCCAACGTCAGAGAGGTCGAGTTTCTTGAGTTGAGGGAGAAGAAGGGCGGGCGTGTCATTAATCTAGGGAAGATAGTAGGAGTTGAAGCTGGCGCGGCACAGAGTTGGCGTGAGGTGGAGCGCGGACCGCGGCAGAGAGCGACATCGTCCAGCTTCAAAGTTGAGCTCCTCGAGCTGATCTAGGGCGGGGGATAAGAACCACTCGTCGAACTTGGCTTGGATCTTGGAGTTGGTACTGAACATGCGGATCTCAAGGCGTCTGGCTGGCCCAGGGTGCGATGAAAGGATCTTGGAGACTGTGGCCATAAGTTTGCAATCCCCGTCGCAGAGGCAGCTGTCGACGGTGAGGTTGAGGGGGACGCGGCGCCAGAGGGGGCGCCACCGCCGGGAGAGAAGGGCGGTCCGCATGGAAGATTTGGTGGGGAGGAGGCCAATGATGACGAGCAGCATGTCATCGGGGAGGCTGCTAATGAAGTCCAGGCTCACCGGATGCGGTCTTGGCTCGAGCTGCCTCCGCTTGTTGGCTGCCTCGCCGTCCATCTCAACCGGCAGCGACGCTGGTGTACACGTGTCCTGGTGTGTGTTGTGTGTTGGCATGCTGGGTGTGTGCAAGTGCGTCCTTCTGTGCATGCCGCCGCGTAGTGGTGAATTGTGTGCGAGTGCGTCCTTCATGCGGAAGAAGTGTGTCCTCAATTCGCCCTCAATTTACTAGCGTGCGGGGTGCTACCCCGAGTGGTTTCAACTTTGTTTACTTCACCGCGTGTCAGATGGGCCTCTAGTTTACTTATTTTCACCCACTGCCACATGGGCCAGCACACGAAGATAGAGAACACAAGCTGACAAGGTAGCATGTGGAGTGGTTGATCGGTCAACTAAACAATATACGGAGTTATACGCTGACACAGTGAGTGTATAATCCGTCGGTATAGAGAGTTCGAGTGAGAGGGGAAGCCCATGAGAGATAGCAGAGAGAGAAAGAGCTACTCCCTCCGTTCAATAATGTAGTGCCAACATTTTTTTTAAAGTCAAACTTTTGAAACTTTGACTAGGTTTATAAACAGATTACTTATATCTACAATACCAAAGATAAATGATAGTATGAAGTAAGTACATGTTGTGATGAATCTAATGATCGTTCCAGATGTAATGTTTTTCTCCACATATACCTGGTCAAACTTTTCTGAGGTTTGACTTTTCAAAACATCCATATGCTTATGGACGTGAGAGAGTCCCTAACTAGAGAGAGAGAGTGTGAAATAGAAAGAGTGAGTGAAAAAAGTGTGTGTGCATGTGTGAAATAGACATGGGCAACACACGATAAAAGTAGAGAAAAGGTGTGTGTGTGTCTTATGCAAACATATCACACATGCATCTTCGATAACGGAAGCAAGGTGAGGAGATAGTGTGTGGTTGTTTGCAACCGAGAGAGAAAGACCCCTAGCACGTGGCCAAGAGGGGTCTGACAAACAAGGGAGAGAGGTCGAGAGAGACGTACGGAGAAAATGCAGACATGGGGAGGAGAGAGTGCATGTTTGTCATAGAGAGATCCCCTGGAGATCATGATGGGACTACATGGGTGGGAGATCGAGTGACAAGGTGTGTGCGTGATAGAAGATACCCCGAGAGATATCAAGATAGACGTATGGATGGAAGGAGACAATATGTGTGTTCCTGATGGCTAGTGAGAGATAATCATACTTAGGGGGGAGTGTGTGCGCCTATGATGGAGTGAGAGATTATGGTACTTAGGGGGGTGCGTGTCACATAGAGAGAGAACAAGGGCGGAGAGTGTTGGATGGGTCTATATGTAGCGCGAGCGAGACATGTGTATGTGTGAACCAGGGAGATATAAAGTTTGAGAGAGATAGAGGAGCCCCGATAAGGCTGAGTGGTGTGTTAGATAGCTTAGAGGGGGAAAGAGATATTCCATCCGCTCGATAATGCAGTGCATGTAATTTTTTTAGAAGTCAAACTTCGGAAACTTTTATCAGGTTTATGAAAATGTTATTTATATCTACAATACCAAAGATACATCATACGAAACTACATCTCATGATGAATCTAATGGTATATGTTTTCCATTCTAGATGTAAATGTTTTTCTCCACGTACATGGTCAAACTTTGTGACGTTTGACTTTTCAATAAATCTATATGCTATGGACCGAAGAGAGTGCCTAAGTCGAGAGAGATCAAGTGTGTGTGAAGGAGAATGAGTGAGTGTGCAAAAAGAGTATGTGTGTGAAAGAGAAAGGGACAACAAACGATAAATTAGAGAGAGAGAGTGTGTGTGTGTTTGTTTTTTCATTTCTTATGCAAACATATCACGCATGCATCTCCGAGATAGAAAAGCGAGGTGAGGAGATACACGAAGATAGCTAGTGTGTGATTGTTTGCAACGAAGAGAGACACCCCTAAAGCACATGTCCAATAGAGGTCTGGCCAACAAGGAACAAAGGTCGAGATGGACACATGGAGAACATGGACGCATGGGGAGGGAGAGAGGGTGTGTTTGTGATAGAGAGATCCCCTCGAGATCGTGAGGGGACTATATGGGTGGGAGATCGAGGGAGGTGCATGCGCGATAGAAAGCTGCCCCGAGAGAAATCGAGATAGACCATGCACATGTTTGTGATGGAGACTAAGATTAGCTAGTCATATAAATATAGGGGGGACTGCGTGTGCCTACATTTGAGTGAGAGACCATCATACTTGGATAGGCTTGAGATTGAGTGTGTGTGTGTGTGTGTGCGTGTGAGATGGAGAGAGAACGAGGGAGAGAGATAGAGTTTTAGATGGGTCTATCGAGTGCCAGTGAGATATGCATCTGTATGTGTGACCCAGGTAGATGGAGAGTTTGAGAGAGAGAGAGAGAGAGAGAGAGGAAAGAGCTCCAAGACGACAGAGTGGTGCGTGAGAGAGTTACGGGCAATGAGCCAAGGAATTTGTGTGCGTACGATGAGTGCACCCAAGATATTTAGCTTGGACTAGAGAACCATACATAGTGTGCGGGAGAGACCTATAGATGGAGTATATATGCATGCGAACTAGAAAGACCCCCCCCCCACACACACACAAAGAGAGAGAGAGAGAGAGAGAGAGAGAGAGAGACGGAGAGAGAGGGAGAGGGACCAACAAGGTTTGTGTGTTGGATGCGTGCGACAGAATTGAACATTGTCGGTTAGAGAGAGAGAGAGAGAGATCAGGAGTCCGGGAGAGGGGGGAGGTCGCGTTTCATGCATCAAAGACTGATATAAACCATGTTTCGATATAAACTTGCATTCAAATATTTAAATTGGAGAACATGTTGTTTGCAATCCACACATGAACGGAGATATGCGTATATCAAACAAGTACATCAATTTGACATTCAACATGTGTAACGCCCTCGATGCGGCTATATCTCCCACGTGTCGAAGCACAACTTAGAGGCATAACTGCATTTAAAGCAATGTCGCAAGTGAGGTAATCTTCACAACAACCCATGTAATAAATAATGGAAAGAGATACATAGTTGGCTTACAATCGCCACTTCACACAATACATGAATAAAGCATTACATCATCCAGATACAATCAAGGTCCGACTATGGAACCAAAATAAAAGAAGACTACCCTACACAGATCCCTGGTCGTCCCAACTGGGCTCCACTACTGATCAACTGGAAACGCAACAACATAGCAAACACAAACTTCATCGAACTCCTCCTTGAGCTTGGTTGCGTCACCTGCACGGTTCAACGGCACCTACAAGCTGGTTGTGGAAGTATCTGTGAGTCACGGGGACTCAGCAATCTCACACCCACGCGATCAAGACTATTTAAGCTTATAGGTAGGGTAAAAGGTATGAGGTGGAGCTGCAGCAAGCGACTAGCATATATGGTGGCTAACATACGCAAATGAGAGCGAGAAGAGAAGGCAAAAGCACGGTCGAGAATCTATGATCAAGAAGTGATCCTAGAACAACCTACGTCAAACATTACTCCAACACTGTGTTCACTTCCCGGACCCCGCCGAGAAGAGACCATCACGGCTACACACGCGGTTGATGTATTTTAATTAAGATAAACTTCAGGTTTTCTACAACCAGACATTAACAAATTCCCATCTGCCCATAACCACGAGCACGGCTTTCGAAAGTTCAAATCCCTGCAGGGGAGTCCCAACTTAGCCCATCACAAGCTCTCACGGTCAACGAAGGATATTCCTTCTCCCAAGACAATCCGATCAGACTCGGCATCCCGGTTACAAGACATCTCGACAATGGTAAAACAAGTCCAGCAACACCGCCCGAATGTGCCGACAAATCCCAATAGGAGCTGCACATATCTCGTTCTCAGGGCACACTCAGATGAGACATTCTACGAGTAAAACCAACCCTCAAGTTGCCCCGAGGTGGCCCCGCGGTCTACTCGATCGGACCAACACTCAGAGGAGCACTGGCCCAGGGGGGTTTAATAAAGATGACCCTTGGGCTCCGGAAACCCAAGGGAAAAAGAGGCTAGGTGGAGAATGGTAAAACCAAGGTTGGGCATTGCTGGAGGAGTTTTATTCAAGGCGAACTGTCAAGGGGTTCCCATTATAACCCAACCGTGTAAGCAACGCAAAATCCGGGAACATAACACTGATATGACGGAAACTAGGGCGGCAAGAGTGGAACGAAACACCAGGCATAAGGCCGAGCCTTCCACCCTTTACCAAGTATATAGGTGCATTAATATAAACAAGATAATATGGTGATATCCCAACAATAAACATGTTCCAACAAGGAACAAACTCCAATCTTCACCTGCAACTAGCAACGCTATAAGAGGGGCTGAGCAAAGCGGTAACATAGCCAAACAACGGTTTGCTAGGACATGGTGGGTTAGAGGTTTGACATGGCAATATGGGAGGCATGATAAGCAAGTGTTAGGTATCGTAGCATATGCATAGCAAAAGAGCGAGCATCTAGCAAAAAAAGATAGAAGTGATTTCGAGGGTATGGTCATCTTGCCTGCAAAGTTCTCTGAGTTGACTTGATCCTCGTAAGCGTACTCAATGGGCTCCTCGTTCACGTACTCGTCTCCCGGCTCTACCCAAGCAAGAACAACAAACAAAAAGGAACACAATCAACCACGTGCAATGCTCAAGCAACATGATGCAAACATGGTATGATATGCGGGATGTGATATGTGATGCATATGCATGATTTGGAAAGGAATGATTGAACCTGGCCTCAACTTGGAAATCCAAGAGTACCACTGGAAAGAGGAGTTGATTTCGGTCGAAATCGATATAAAGATCACCGGAATCGGATGCACGGTTTGAAAATGGCAAGCAAAACAAATATGGCAACGGTCTGCGATAATCAGCACGAGACCACCTAAATGCATCAAGAACAACATGCTATAGCACTCCAACATGACAACAAAATACATGTAAGGGATCCACTCATGATTCTTAACAAAAGATGAACACTGAGCTACGGCTAATTCACTCAATAGCAGGTTCAAACAAGCATGTCAAAAGTGCAAAAGATAACAGGTTACAGACTTAGTGAAACTAACAACATGTCAGGAATTTATCATCAGGAAGCAATCTTTAGAGCATGAAAACTACATACTACAGGAACATATCATGCGAAAGCAAGGCATGGCATGAAGCTACTCAAAGCATACAACAAAAGTCCCTTAGTGACCATGAGCCAAAAGGGTTCAAAAAATACAATTGCAAGCATGTGAACATAGCAAAAACATAAACAGATTCAGACTTAGCAGAAAAGTGGAACATGTCAAAACAGATATCAAGTAGGCATTATAGCGAGCTCAAAGCACTCACTACAATGCATTGCATGACAAACTAAGCATACACCAAACAAGTAGACATGTCATAGAAGCTAGACATGGCAAGAACAACAACATAGAATGCACGGATCAACAACAAGAAGCTCGGCAAAATCGCTAAACATGTTAACAATCTGCCAGGAACTTTTTATAGCAAAAGTAGAGCTCGACTGGCTCAAGCTAGGGTCGTCCATAATTGCAAACAAAGACATGGATGGATAGAGCACAACATTATCTACAAAACATCCTTACTGATCATGCTCAAAAGAGGCACGGGTCACTAGGAAACAACATGAATATATGGCATAAAAATAATGACAGGGCAAGGACTTAGTGAAATTCTAAGTCCCTGAAATCAGCATCATTGAGTAAGCTACTTTACATGCTTGTTCTAGTCACCACAAAGATCACAAAAATACATGGCATACACCCCTGTAAAGATGGCATGGCATACTTCAAAACTCATGTAGGGCTCAGGATCATAGCATGCACACATTAATCATGGCAAAAATGACAAAAGTGCATTTGCTGAAACAGATCTGAAACTATCATCACATAGCCCTCTTCCAACAGCATTTCGGGCATCACGATGAGCTCAAATAAAAATGATGCAATGAGATGAAATTTACAACTCTTCGAGACGAACATTTTGATATGCTACACGCACGAATTGGAGCCACGGTGACGAAGTTATGATGCGATGAAAAATGCACAAAATTACTAGGACTTGGTGGAAATTCAACCTCTCCGAGAAAGTCAATGGGATGGAGCGGTGCGGGATGGCTCGGTGCAGATCTGAGACAGGCGTTTGGATGCCGGGACTGGTGGATCTGATCCCGTTTGGCGCGGATGACGAGGACGGCCAGAACTTCGCCGGAGACAACGGGGATGGCGGCCGGAGACAGAGAAGGAGGCGCGGGGCTCGCTGGAGAACGACGCCGACGAGGTTTATAAATATTGATGGCGCCGGGTCATAATTGTTGTCGACACCGGGTCATGTAATTGATCTTCCTAATTTGCTCAAAACTAATAAAATGAAGATGTTCCTCCTTTATATGCATAATACCTGTAGCCCCCAAGTCTTAAGAGGAGAACATAATGATAACTTAAGACTTGCTCCAATAAGTGTTTCAACCTTGAAGAAATCCGGTTTGTTCATCTCAATCATATAAACTGAATACTCCATATATGTAGCCCCCAAGTGTCGGGTTGTCATGCTTGCAGCAACCTGGAACTTGCAATTGCTTATAAAAACTTCAATCAGTGTAGCCCCCAAGGGCCGGGTCATTATGCAATAATGAGCAGGGACTTTGTAAGTATAATCTTGTAAACTTTGAACAGCAACGTGTAGCCCCCAAGGGCCGGTTTAGTAAGATAATACTGAACTGGGACTTGATATATATACTTTAATGAAAATAACATATTATAATGTAGCTTCCATCGTAGGGCTTGAACCCACGTCCACAAGGTTAAGAGCTTTGTGCTTTACCAACTGAGCAATGGATTCTTCAATATTATGGACAAAAACTTGTGTACCTTGAATTGTTGACAGGAGCAATTGGTAGCCCCCAAGGGCCGGCTCATTATAATATGATGAGTCGGGTCTTCAATAAGACTAGTAAAAATGACTTTGCATTAGCCCCCAAGTGTCATGGTGCATGCTTGCAGCGACATGAGACTTGCATGTAATCTCAATTTGAATAATGTAGCCCCCAAGTGCCAGGTTGTAAGCCTGCAGCGACTCGGGACTATTCCTTCCATTGTAGAATAAATCATATCCTTTGACAAAAGAGTAGACATTGCGCTATAGCGACTTTGAAAACCTTAATAATAAAAATCCAGCCATGTTGGCTATTCAAGATAATATAATCCGGTATGAAAACCTTATTCATTCAACATCATAATGAAATTTCAGCCAAGTTTGGCTATTTGAATAATATAACCCAATGATTTATAAGCGCATGATTCCAATGGCGCAATCCAAATATATACTGGCGACTTGTTGTCCAAAGCCAGGCCGGTTTAACAAACCTGTTTCTGCATACAACAAGTTTAAAGTATCCTGGCGGTTTACCACCGGACGGGTCATAATACCCAACATATAACCCGGGTTTATAACCAAGGCTGCACTTAAGAATAATCAAATATGAAATATATCATACCTGTGACATTGAATCACATCGTCGGTTTTACCAACTTTTTGTAGTAAGGGTGATAACCCAAATCTTGAGTACTGATAACTCCTTCCATATTGTGCCGGTTTATAATAAAAATGTGTCGGGTTGTGATAAACACCGTGTTACTCCATAAGAGGATGTTAACAACAAGGATCAAACCGGGCAAATAGTCTCCGGATTGACGTGAACTGTGTCCCGTCAATTGATTGGTTAAAAAACTTTGTCGGTTTAAAAAACGCAATAAAAAGCAAAAAAACCCCTTCAAAGAAAAGTGTAAATCAAGTGCAATGACAAAACGTTGCAAAAAAAGGTTTATTTGAGCTGATCAGATGGTGTTACCATGGCCGAACACGACCAGGCTCCCGTTAGGTGTAACTATGGTTCTAGTCAGCCAGGTCCCCAAATGAAACCGTGGCATTTATGCCGATCAATTGGCATGGTCATGGTTCGGGTTCGACCAAGCCCCCAAGTGATTCTATGGCCTTAGGCCGATCAAAAGGCAAGGGATCTGGTGGCTCTCGCCTATCAAGAGGTATGGTATTGGTTCGGACACGACCAATCCTCCAAGTGATATAACACAATGCTTTTAAAAAGCAAACTCAAGGGGTAAACCGGAGGCCGCTTTAGAACAACTCCATGTAACCACACATGATGTAAAAGAATAGAGACCCCGCTTTATGAAGCAGAAGCCCCCTTATGATCAATAATATGCCAGGCCAGTAAGGCGGAATACCCATGTTTGAACCGCGCATCATGGTAGCAGGTCCTCTTCCGCAATTTTTAACTTTTGCAAGAGATAAATTCTTCTTGAACCAGGATCTTGATCCGGATATTGAGAGCTTCAAAGCTTTGTGGGAGACATCTTTCCCTTAAACCGGATTTTAAACCGGAATCTTCATTTTTAGCCGGAAATTTTTCTGACGGCCTTTAAACTCGAACTTGCGAGAAGTTAATTCCTTTTTGAACCGGAAATTCTTAAACCGGATTTGAGAGCTTTAGAGCTTTGTCGGAGAACAAATTACCCTTGTACTGGATTGTAAACCGAAATCCTTTTCTGATGACCTGAAACTTCTTTATTGAGCCGGGATTTTGTAACTATCATATACTTTCTAATCCGGAAATCTTCTAACAGCATGATGTGAATCCGGGACTGGGTTATCTTTCCCTCCAACGTATTGGGGTTCTTGACTTCACTGAAAACCGGCAACGTTTGCTAAGTCATATCATTGTAGCCCCCAAGTCTCAAGGTGACTCGAGGAGTTGGCTTGAGATTCTCCATATTTGACCGTGATATAAACCGGCATAACTTGTATATCATTGGTGTTGACAACACGATGTGAATCCACAGAAGGTTGAGGTGATTGCGGCGGGTTATAAATGATCTCGTATGAGCCGTGTCAGCAACTCGGCCAATGGTTCCTTCCAACTGGCTCCTTGAAGTTTAACCAAATTGTAGCAGCGGCGACCTGTGTGCATGTCCATTGAACCATCCAGTGCAGACGATGGTTGATGATAATTTGCCTCCAATTTGTGGGAAGAAAGGCGGGTTACCCATGTTCAGTTATGATGCAGTGGTCGAGACACTCTCCACTATCAATAATACAAGCCTGCCAAAATCGTCATCTAAATCTGTTCAGTTTCCTCTGTCTCGAATGCAACGAAAAAATATATGTTTGTGAACCAATTAATGGCTGAAGCAATGATGGAAATGGTGGAGGAATCAAAGCTGCACATTCGTGTGCAACAACAACTGATCAATGTTTTTAGAGACAGTGTAGCAAAGCAGCAAGAACTTGCCCACATGCTTATGGGCGTCATTCGCGCTGAGGTTGCAGATTGTGACATTGTAGATTGTTAGGTTCTGTTCATTTATTTGCACTGGCATCAATCTTTGATTGCTCGGTGGATGTAATTTCCAGTAATATATGCTAGATGTGCAACGTTTTTCCCTATATGTCATACCTTTGCTTGATCGGTTTTGGTCTTGTGCATAATTGCTCGTTGTAATGGGCTCAAATTATCTAATTGGGCCTAAAGACATGTACGAACTTTAGTGGGCCCGTTAAGTTAATGGGCCATTACCAGGCCGAAAGTTAATGGTCGGCTCTCTTACCTCCCGGGTCGTTAATAGGACGACATTGAAGCGAGCAACAGGCGGGCCCATTTGATTTCACGGCCCGTTAACAGGCCGTTACTAAGGTCGGGCTACATATGGCCCAACTATACTATGGGCCTTTAGCAAGCCGAAAGAGACAGCGGGCTCGTACTGGACCATAAAGAGCATGGGCCGCTAAGAGGCCGAAAGTCAGGTCGTACTGTAAATGGCCCAACTATGTTGTGGGCCTTTAGCAGGGCGAAAGAGAAACCGGGCTGGTATTGGACCATGAAGAGCATGGGCTATTAAAATGCCAAAACTTAGGTCTGACTACAAATGGCCCAACTCATTCATGGGCCATCAACAGGCTGAAAGATACACCGGGCCGGGAATTGGCCAAATGGGTCGCTAAAATGCAAAAGTAAGGTCCGACTACAAATGGTCCAACTCATTTATGGGCCGTCAACAGGCTGAAAGACACACCAGGCCAGAAATTGGCCCAACACTTAAATGGGTCGCTAAAAGGCCGAAAGATGTACATCCTAGAAATTGGCCCATCCCTTGAATGGGCCGTTAACCGGCCAAAATCATATTGGCCCGATATTGAGCCCAAATATCTAGCGGGCTGTTAACAGGCTCGAACTGACGATGGGCTGCAATGATGTCAAATCTTTAACGGGCCATTGACGGGCCGAATTGGCACATCTCGTATGGGTCGTGGGCTTAAATGGACCTGACACAAGTAGGCCTTATATGGGTCGGCCTGCTCATTTTTACTGGATCGGCCTTTTTCACCGGAATGGGCCACTGTTGGGCCGTGCCATGTGTCGACCTATCATAGGCGCCCCCTGTCCAATGAGTGGATGAGATCTGTCCCAATGGTGAGCCAACACGTGTTTCCTCCGGCCAATGAGAATTTTACACGTGGAAAATCCTCATTGGTCCGGGCTGTTAACGGGTTATCGGATCCAAAATCGGACTCGATAGCTTAACGGCGACCCGTTACGGTGGATGCCATGTGTCGGTCACCCTTGACGAAAGCACTTTCATGACGCACCATTTTGTTAATGTCATGGAACACTTCTACGATGGCACGTGTATGACTATCTTGATTCTATCATAAAATCGTCATGAATGTACATGCATGACAGAAAACGTGACCTACTGCGACAAACACGTATCATCACGAAAGTGTCTTTTTTGTAGTGGTGGGCCTTGCTATTAGTTTAGTAGGGAGGCACCAAAGTAATCCAGGAGTGGATCACTGGACAGCGGTCAAGAACATCCTGAAATACCTGAAAAGGACTAAGGATATGTTTCTCGTTTATGGAGGTGACAAAGAGCTCGTCGTAAATGGTTATGTCGATGCAAGCTTTAACACTGATTCGGATGACTCTAAGTCACAAACCGGATACGTATTTTTATTGAATGGTGGAGCTGTCAGTTGGTGTAGTTCTAAGCAGAGCGTCGTGGCGGGATCTACGTGTGAAATAGAGTACGTAGCTGCTTCGGAAGCAGCAAATGAAGGAGTCTGGATGAAGGAGTTCATATCCAATCTAGGTGTATGATATGTCTCCAACATATCTATAATTTTTTATTGTTCCATGCTATTATATTATCTGTTTTGGATGTTTAGTGGGCTTTAATATACCTTTTTATATTATTTTTGGGACTAACCTACTAACCAAAGGCCCAGTGCAAATTGCTATTTTTTTGCCTATTTCAGTGTTTCGCAGAAAAGGAATATCAAACGGAATCCAAACAGAATGAAACCTTCGGAAGAGTTATTTTTGGAACAAATGTGATCCAGGAGACTTGGAGTGGACGCCAAGAAAGAAGCGAGGAGGCCACGAGGCAGGAGGGTGCGCCCCCTGGGCGCGCCCAGGGGGCCAGGCGCGCCCCCCCACCCTCACAGCTCCATCGACGTACTTCTTCCTCCTATATATACACATATACCCCGAAAACATCCAGGAGCACCACGAAACCCTATTTCCACCGCCGCAACCTTCTATACCCGTGAGATCCCATCTTGGGGCCTTTTCCGGCGCTCTGCCGGAGGGGGAATCGATCACGGAGGGCTTCTACATCAACACCATAGCCTCTCTGATGATGTGTGAGTAGTTTACCACAGACCTTCGGGTCCATAGTTATTATCTAGATGGCTTCTTCTCTCTCTTTGGATCTCAATACAAAGTTCTCCTTGATTCTCTTGGAGATCTCTTTGATGTAATTCTTTTTGCGGTGTGTTTGTCGATATCCGATGAATTGTAGTTTATGATCAAGATTATCTATGAACAATATTTCATTCTTTTCCGAATTCTTTTATGCATGATTTAATATATTTGCAAGTCTCTTCAAATTATTAGTTTGGTTTGGCCTACTAGATTGATCTTTCTTGCAATGGGAGAAGTGCTTAGCTTTGGGTTCAATCTTCCGGTGTCCTTTCCCAGTGACAGCAGGGGAAGCAAGGCACGTATTGTATTGTTGCCATCGGGGATAAAAAGATGGGGTTTATATCATATTGCTTGAGTTTATCCCTCTACATCATGTCATCTTGCCTAACGCGTTACTCTGTTCTTATGAACTTAATACTCTAGATGCATGTTGGATAGCGATCGATGTGTGGAGTAATAGTAGTAGATGCATAATCGTTTCGGTCTACTTGTCACGGACGTGATGCCTACATACATGATCATGCCTAGATATTCTCATAACTATGAGCTTTTCTATCAATTGATCGATAGTAATTTGTTCACCCACCGTAGAATTTGCTATCTTGAGAGAAACCACTAGTGAAACCTATGGCCCCCGGGTCTATCTTCCATCATATTATTTTCCTATCTACTTGCTATTTATGTCGTCGTTTATTTTGCAATCTTTATTTTCCAATCTATACAACAAAAATACCAAAAATATTTATCTTATTATCTCTATCATATCTCACTTTCGTAAGTGACCGTGAAGGGATTGACAACCCCTTTATCATGTTGGTTGCGAGGTTCTTGTTTGTTTGTGCAGGTACGAGGGACTTGCGTGTAGTCTCCTACTGGATTGATACCTTGGTTCTCAAAAACTGAGGGAAATACTTACGCTACTTTGCTGCATCACCCTTTCCTCTTCAAGGGAAAACCAACGCATGCTCAAGAGGTAGCAAGAAGGATTTCTGGCGCCGTTGCTGGGGAGATCTACGCACAAGTCAAGACATACCAAGTACGCATCACAAACTCTTATCCCTCGCATTACATTATTTTCCATTTGCCTCTTGTTTTCCTCTCCCCCACTTCACCCTTGCCGTTTTATCCGCCCTCTTTTCCGTTCTCCCTTTTTCTTGCTTCTTGTGTGTCCGTGTGTTGGATAGTCCTTCTATCATTGTTAGTACTCCCGATCATGAAGTTCTCAATTTTAAACAAAGGGAGGGAGAAAACTTAAAAGATGCTTGGTATAGAATTTGCAATGCTCAGAATAGATCCACTAGGAAGCAATCCACTTCCGTTCATCTTCGCAATTTTTATGTAGGCATCACCCCTTGGAATAGATATATTCTTGATACCATTACCAGAGGGAATTTCTTCGGTAGCCATACTTTTGATTCTTATAATACTATGATAGATTTGTTTGGGCCACTACCTCTCTTGGTTAATGGAACTATTTTAACTTTCGAACATGTGATGCAAAGGCTTGAAATTATTGAAAATAAAGTTGCCATTGTAGAGTTCATTGAGAATTTGGATAAAAAGATCCACAACCAGATTACCCAATATGGATCTAAGGTAGGAGTTACTCTGAAAATATTTAAAGAAAAAGAACCCATAGTTAACGAAAAGATAGATCAAGATTCCACAAGAATTGATAAACTTGAGGATATTATTACCAACTTAGAGTCTGCCTTTTCTTCCGTGAAAAATACTCCAAATACTCCTACTACTAGATTCGCCACATTTATTTATGTGCCTAAATATAAAAAGGGTGAATCTTCTAGTAAGGAAAATGCGGATCTCAAAGCAATAAGTGTTCATCCCAACTTTTTCGCTATCATTAAGGAACCTTTTGCTACAAATGAATTTTCTTGATTTCTTGCCTAGGAGTTTGATCATTAATAAAAATAAGGAAACTCCTAAGGGTTATAAGTGCTCTGTTGAAGAATTGCCTCCCAAAGATGACAATATCTAGATCTATTCTTGTTTTTTATGCCTAGCTAGGGGCGTTAAACGATAGCGCTTGTTGGGAGGCAACCCAATTTTATTTTTGTTTCTTGTTTTTTGTTCCTGTTTAGTAATAAATAATTCATCTAGCTTCTGTTTAGATGTGGTTTTATGTTTTTAATTAGTGGTTGTGCCAAGTAGAACCTTTGGGAAGACTTGGGGGAAGTCTTTGCGATCTTGCTGTAAAAAACAGAAACTTTAGCGCTCACGAGATTTGCTGCCATTTTTTACTGGAGAGCTAGTTAGGTTGATTCTCTTTGCATATGATTAATAGGCAAATTACACACGTCCACCAATTTATTTCAGAATTTTTTGTGTTACATAAGTATTCGAAACCTACAGATTACTACAGACTATTCTGTTTTTGACATATTCTGTTTTTCGTCTGTTGTTTGCTTATTTTAATGAATCTATGGCTAGTATCGGGGGGTAAGAACCATAGAGAAGTTGGAATACAGTAGGTTTAACACCAATATAAATAAATAATGAGTTCACTACAGTACCTTGAAGCGGTGGTTTGTTTTCTTATACTAACGGAGCTCATGAGATTTTCTGTTGAGTTTTGTGTTGTGAAGTTTTCAAGTTTTGGGTAAAGATTTGATGGATTTTGGAATAAGGAGTGGCAAGAGCCTAAGATTGGGGATGCCCAAGGCAACCCAAGGTAAAATTCAAGGACAACCTAAAGCCTAAGCTTGGGGATGCCCCGGAAGGCATCCCCTCTTTCGTCTTCGTCCATCGGTAACTTTACTTGATGCTATATTTTTATTCACCACATGATATGTGTTTTGCTTGGAGCGTCTTGTATGATTTGAGTATTTGCTTTTTAGTTTACCACAATCATCCTTACTGTACACACCTTTTGGAGAAACACACATAAACCATAATTTATTATAACACTCTATGTGCTTCACTTATATCTTTTGAGCTAGAAAATTTTACTCTAGTGCTTCACTTATATCTTTAAGAGCACGGTGGTGGTTTTATTTTATAGAAATTATTGATCTCTAATGCTTCACTTATATTATTTTGAGAGCCTTTTAGAACAGCATGGTAATTTTCTTTGGCTATAAAATTAGTCCTAATATGATAGGCATCCAAGATGGGTATAATAAAAACTTTCATAAAATGTGCATTGAATACTATGAGAAGTTTGATACTTGATGATTGTTTTGAGATATGGAGATGGTGATATTAGAGTCATGCTAGTTGAGTAGTTGTGAATTTGAGAAATACTTGTTCTAAAGTTTGTGATTCCCGTAGCATGCATGTATGGTGAACCGTTATGTGATGAAGTCGGAGCATGATTTATTTATTGATTGTCTTCCTTATGAGTGGCGGTCGGGGACGAGCGATGGTCTTTTCCTACCAATCTATCCCCCTAGGAGCATGTGCGTAGTACTTTGTTTATATAACTAATAGATTTTTGCAATAAGTATGTGAGTTATTTATGACTAATGTTGAGTCCATGGATTATACGCACTCTCACCCTTCCACCATTGCTAGCCTCTCTAGTACCGCGCAACTTTCGCCGATACCATACACCCACCATATACCTTCCTCAAAACAGCCACCATACCTACCTATTATGGCATTTCCGTAGCCATTCCGAGATATATTTACATCCAACTTACCACCGTTCCGTGTGTTATGACACATTACATCATTGTCATATTGCTTTGCATGTTCATGTAGTTGACATCGTATTTGTAGCAAAGCCACCTTTATAATTCTTTCATACATGTCACTCTTGATTCATTGCACATCATGGTACACCGCTGGAGGCATTCACATAGAGTCATATTTTGTTCTAGTATCGAGTTGTAATTTTGGAGTTGTAAGTAAATAAAAGTGTGATGATCATCATTATTAGAGCATTGTCTCATGTGAGGAAAGGATGATGGAGACTATGACTCCCCCACAAGGCGGGATGAGACTCCGGACGAAAAGAAGAAAAAAAGAGACCATAAAAAAGAGAAAAAGGCCCAAATAAAAAATGAGAGAAAAAGAGAGAAGGGACAATGTTACTATCCTTTTACCACACTTGTGCTTCAAAGTAGCACCATGATCTTCATGATAGAGAGTCTCCTATGTTGTCACTTTCATATACTAGTGGGAATTTTACATTATAGAACTAGGCTTGTATATTCCAATGATGGGCTTCCTCAAAATGCCCTAGGTCTTCGTGAGCAAGCGAGTTGGATGCACACCCACTTAGTTTCTTTTGTTGAGCTTTCATACACTTATAGCTCTAGTGCATCTGTTGCATGGCAATCCCTACTCACTCACATTGATATCTATTGATGGACATCTCCATAGCCTGTTGATATGCCTAGTTGATGTGAGAGTATCTTCTCCTTTTTGTCTTCTCCACAACCACCATTCTATTCCACCTATAGTGCTATATCCATGGCTCACGCTCATGTATTGCGTGAAGATTGAAGAAGTTTGAGAGCATGAAAAGTATGAAACAATTGCTTGGCTTGTCATCGGGGTTGTGCATGATTAAATACTTTGTGTGATGAAGATAGAGCATAGCCAGATGAAAGCACAAGTTCTCCCTGAGTGATTTGGTAATTAATGTCAACATATCTCTTGTTGGACTAATGCTTTCATCTAGTATGTTTCAGATAAGTTCAACAATGGAGTGGCATGGACTAGAGGACGTGGAACCCTTTCGAGATGATAAGGACAAAGGATTGGCTCAAGCTCAAAGCTCAGGACTCTACATTTTCTATTTCAGTGATCCAAGATCACATTGAGTCCATAGGAAAGCCAATACTATTAAGAGGGGATGAGGTGTTGCTTAATGGCTTGCTTGCTCAAAAGTGCTTAGTGATATGCTCCACAGCCCTCAACTACTTTCTCAAATCCACATATGTCCCAAACCAAAAGCCAAACTCGGCCCTACCGAAATTTCCTATCAGGCGCCACCGAGTTCTCTTGACATAGCCACTACCAGAAACCCTAATAAATTCGGTATCACCGATGGGATCTCGGTCTCATCGAGATGGGCTTGCAAACTCTTTGTTGCCTATTGCATTAATTTCGGTTGCACCGAAATATGCAATCAGTCTCATCGAGTTTGCTTGGTCAACTCTCTGTTTTGTTTATTACGAAAATCGATCCCACCGAGTTTGTGTAATCGGTCCAACCGAGATGAGGCTTTACCCTAACCCTAGCACATCGGTCCCACCGAGTTGATCATGTCGGTCCCACCGAAATGCCTAATGGTCACATTATGAATCAAATCGGTCCGACTGAGTTTTATGATTCAGTCCCACCGAGTTTGGTGATTTGTGTGTAATGGTTAGATTTTGTGTGAAGGCTATATATACCCCTCCACCCACTCTTCATTCAAAAAGAGAGCCATCAGAATATGCCTACACTTCCAACATACATTTTCTGAGAGAGAACCACCTACACTTGTGTTGAGGTCAAGATATTCCATTCCAACCACATAAATCTTGATCTCTAGCCTTCCTCAAGTTGCTTTCCACTCAAATCATCTTTCTACCAAATCCTATCCTATGAGAGAGAGCTGACTGTTGGGCAGACTATCATTTGAAGGACAAGAGCAAGGAGTTCATCATCAACACACCATCTATTACCTTTTGGAGAGTGGTGTCTCCTAGATTGGTTAGGTGTCACTTGGGAGCCTCCGTCAAGATTGTGGAGTTGAACCAAGGAGTTTGTACGGGCAAGGAGATCACCTACTTCGTGAAGATCTACCCTAGTGAGGCAAGTCCTTCGTGGGCGATGGCCATGGTGGGATAGACAAGGTTGCTTCTTCGTGGACCCTTCATGGGTGGAGCCCTCCGTGGACTCGCGCAACCGTTACCCTTCGTGGGTTGAAGTCTCCATCAACGTGGATGTACGATAGCACCACCTATTGGAACCACGTCAAAAATCTCCGTGTCTCCAATTTTGTTTGCACACTCCAATCACATCCCTTTATATCCTTGCAACTTGCATGATTTACTTTCCATTGCTCATATACTCTTGTCATGCTTGCTTGATATGCATTGTGAATGTTTGAACTTGTGCTAAAATTCCACTTCAGCTTAAAAACTGCAACTTTTCCTTCTAAGAGTCTATTCACCCCCATCTAGACACCTCTTCTCGATCCTTTCACCAGACTATATGATTTTGTAGGGATAACTTTCTTTGGCCATGTTATTTTGAGAAGACATGATTGCTTCGTTAGTATGCTTGAAGTATTATTATTTTATGTCAATATTAAACTTTTGTCTTGAATCTTTTGGATCTGAACATTCATGCCACAATAAAGAAAATTACATTGAGAATTATGCTAGGTAGCATTCCACATCAAAAAATCTGTTTTTATCATTTACCTATTCGAGGACGAGCAGGAATTAAGCTTGGGGATGCTTGATACGTCTCCAACGTATCTATAATTTTTGATTGTTCCATGCTATTATATTATATGTTTTGGATGTTTAATGGGCTTTAATATACCTTTTTATATTATTTTTGGGACTAACCTACTGACCAAAGGCCCAGTGCAAATTGATTTTTTTGCCTATTTAAGTGTTTCGCAGAAAAGGAATATCAAACGGAATGAAACCTTCGGGAGAGATATTTTTGGAACAAACGTGATCCAGGAGACTTGGAGTGGACGTCAAGAAAGAAGCGAGGAGGCCACGAGGCAGGAGGGCACCCCCCCACCCTCGTGGGCCCCTCGTAGCTCCACCGACGTACTTCTTCCTCCTATATATACCCATATTCCTCGAAAACATCCAGGAGCACCACGAAACCCTATTTCCACTGCTGCAACCTTCTGTACCTGTGAGATCCCATCTTCGGGCCTTTTCCAGCGCTCCGCCGGAGGGGGAATCGATCATGGAGGGCTTCTACATCAACACCATAGCCTCTCCGATGATGTGTGAGTAGTTTACCATAGGCCTTCGGGTCCATATTTATTAGCTAGATGGCTTCTTCTCTCTCTTTGGATCTCAATACAAAGTTCTGCTCGATTATCTTGGAGATCTATTCGATGTAATTCTTTTTGCGGTGTGTTTGTCGAGATCCGATGAATTGTGGGTTTATGATCAAGATTATCTATGAACAATATTTGATTCTTCTCTGAATTCTTTTATGCATGATTTAATATCTTTGCAAGTCTCTTCGAATTATTAGTTTGGTTTGGCCTACTAGATTGATCTTTCTTGCAATGGGAGAAGTGCTTAGCTTTGTGACCAATCTTGCGGTGTCCTTTCCCAGTGACAGCAGGGGAAGCAAGGCACGTATTGTAGTGTTGCCATCAAGGATAAAAAGATGGGGTTTATATCATATTGCTTGAGTTTATCCCTCTACATCTTGTCATCTTGCCTAATGTGTTACTATGTTCTTATGAACTTAATACTCTAGATGCATGCTGGATAGCGGTCGATGTGTGGAGTAATAGTAGTAGATGCAGAATTGTTTCGGTCTACTTGTCGCGGACGTGATGCCTATATACATGATCATGCCTAGATATTCTCATAACAATGCGCTTTTCTATCAATTGCTCGACAGTAATTTGTTCACCCACCATAGAATTTGCTATCTTGAGAGAAGCCACTAGTGAAACCTATGGCCCCCGGGTCTATCTTCCATCATATTATTTTCCTATCTACTTGCTATTTCTGTCGCTGTTTATTTTGCAATCTTTATTTTCCAATCTATACAACAAACATACTAAATATATTTATCTTATTATCTCTATCAGATCTCACTTTCGTAAGTGACCGTGAAGGGGTTGACAACCCCTTTATCGCGTTGGTTGTGAGGTTCTTGTTTGTTTGTGCAGGTACGAGGGACTTGTGTGTAGTCTCCTACTGGATTAATACCTTGGTTCTCAAAAACTAAGGGAAATACTTACGCAACTTTGCTGCATCACCCTTTCCTCTTCAAGGGAAAACCAACGCATGGTCAAGAGGTACCAGTGTAATACCTAGTGCATCGGGTCCAATGAAAATCTTTTGTGACAATACTGGTGCAATTGCCTTGGCAAAGGAATCCAGATTTCACAAGAGAACCGAGCACATCAATAGACGCTTCTATTCCATCCACGATCATGTCAAGGAGGGAGACATAGAGATTTGCAAGATACATACGGATCTGAATGTTGCAGACCAATTGACTAAGCCTCTCTCACGAGCAAAACATGATCAACACCAAGACTCCATGGGTGTTAGAATCATTACTGTGTAATCTAGATTATTGACTCTAGTGCAAGTGGGAGACTAAAGGAAATATGCCCTCGAGGCAATAATAAAGTTGTTATTTATATTTCATTATATCATGGCAAATGTTTATTATTCATGCTAGAATTGTATTAACCGAAAATTTAGTACATGTGTGGATACATGTACAAACAGAGTGTCCCTAGTATGCCTCTACTTGACTAGCTCGTTAATCAAAGATGGTTAAGTTTTCTAGCCATAGACATGTGTTTTCATTTGATGAACGGGATCACATCATTAGAGAATGATGTGATGGACAAGACCCATTCGTTAGCTTAGCATAATGATCATTTAGTTTTTCTGTTATTGCTTTCTTCATGACTTATACATGTTCCTCAGACTATGAGATTATGCAACTCCCGAATACCAGAGGAACACCTTGTGTGCTATCAAACATCACAACGTAACTAGGTGATTATAAAGATGCTCTACAGGTGTCTCCGATGATGTTTGTTGAGTTGTCATAGGCCGAGATTAGGATTTGTCACTCCATGTGTCGGAGAGGTATCTCTGGGCCCTCTAGGTAATGCACATCACTATGAGCCTTGCAAGCAATGTGTCTAATGAGTTAGCCATGGGATGATGCATTACAGAACGAGTAAAGAGACTTGCCGGTAATGAGATTGAACTAGGTATGATGATACCGACGATCGAATCTCGGGCAAGTAACATACCGATGACAAAGGGAACAACGTATGTTGTTATGTGGTCTGACCGATAAAGATCTTCGTAGAATATGTAGGAGCCAATATGAGCATCTAGGTTCTGCTATTGGTTATTGAACGGAGATGTGTCTCGGTCATGTATACATAGTTCTCAAACCTATAGGGTCCGCACGCTTAACGTTCGATGATGATTTGTATTATGAGTTTTGTGTTTTGATGAACTGAAGTTTGTTCAGAGTCCCAGATGAGATCATGGACATGACGATGAGTCTCGAAGTGGTCGAGACATAAAGATTCATATATTGGAAGGCTACAATCGGACACCGGAATGGTTCGGGTCGTTTCGGATAAGTTTCA